>NC_138774.1:42054322-42056822 GCF_965119305.1 Pelophylax lessonae | reverse complement strand
CACACACACACCACCCCCCCACACACACACCACCCCCCCACACACACACACACCACCCCCCCACACACACACACCACCCCCCCACACACACACACCACCCCCCCACACACACACCACCCCCCCACACACACACTTCGCTGGAGTAAATGGAGAAACCCTACCCAAGTTCATACTGTACTGCCATTGCACACACACAAAAATACAAGAAATGGATTACATTCAACAGACACAAAAGATATCTGAATTACATCTAGACAAATATGAAGAAAAGAAAACAAAAAACCAGGAGCTGTGTACAAATGAATAAGCTTTATTGAACATGTATAAAACATCAGTAATCACTCAAGCAAGCATGTGAAATGTGAAATGTGCAATGCCCCCCCCCCCCCCCAAACCCCCAAATCAAGTAATTTTTATTCAAATTACAGTGCAAAGATACAACATATGATGGATAGATAGAGCTTACAATATCCAAAAGTCAAGCAAAATAAGTTGTAGACACCTTAGTATTAAGCATAAAACATACCCAACATACTTTTATGTTAATTGTTTGCATGAGCCTGCCTTTTCATTTAAATACCATCAAATCACTAGAACATACAGCTACACAGAGGCATGAAAATAAAAAAAAAAACATGTATAGAGTACATAAAGACACACTTTGCAAAAACTATACCAAACAGTTAGAGCATGAAAAGTATTCATCCAACAGAATACACTTACTGCAATATGGATCTTTAGGCATGCCAGCAAACCCCCCACCCCAAAAGCAAATTCGGACATAAAGACCTGTGGCCCTTCCACAGGCCAAATGATATGATCTCATACATCCCTTTATATAACCTTGGTTAAACTACACCCACCCAGTATAGGAAACGCCCAGCAAAGTAATTAATTGGGTCTGTTGGTTCCTAAACCAAAATCACCAGTTCACTAATGAATGAGTGTTTGGCTGGCCATCCATGATCAAAGTTTCTTACAAGTCAACACACATAAGAAATGCTTTCAATAATCTCAGCATGAGCACAAAGTGGCTTTTTCATTTAGACTAATGCCTCGTACACACGTACTGATCATCGGCCGACCGATCGGCCGTCTTTTGTCCAGGGCTGTCCTGTCTGTTGAAAACTGCAAAAGACTGCACACGAATTTTGTCGGCCAACAACAGACGACTGCAGAAGTGATGTCATGTGATGGTTAACTTTCCGTGTGTTTTTTCTTTTCTGAGCATGCTCAGTCTTGCAAATCTGCTGATTGTCGGCCGAATTCTGTACTGACTGGCGAACAATTGGCCGTTCTGGTGTTGGCCAACAAAAATTTTAATGCCTGCACGACAGATTCTGTTCGGCCGAAAATGCGATGTCGGCTGTCGGAAGCATCATACTAACAAGCCTACAATCGGCCGATCGGTCGTCGGCCGAATATTTACGGCCAACAATCGGTACGTGTGTACGAGGCTTAAGGCTGGCCATACATGTTCCAATTTTCTTACAATTTTCTGTCCAATTTTCTTGAAATTTACCTTCAAGTATGTAGTACAAAGGCCTGCCTAATTGGATACAAGTGAATGTGTTTTTTTAGCTTTGACCTCACATTATGTGGTTTGTGGTAGATCTACCAGAAAATTGTACAACAAAAGTTGAACATGTATGGCCAGCTTAATGGGCCATACACACTATAATGCCTCGTACACACGTACCGATCTTCGGCCGTAAATATTCGGCCGACGACCGATCGGCCGATTGTAGGCTTGTTAGTATGATGCTTCCGACAGCCGACAGCGCATTTTCGGCCGAACAGAATCTGTCGTGCAGGCATTAAAATTTTTGTTGGCCAACACCAGAAAGGCCGATTGTTCGCCAGTCAGTACAGAATTCGGCCGACAATCGGCTGATTTGCAAGACTGGGCATGCTCAGAAAAGAAAAAACACAGGGAAAGTTAACCATCACATGACATCACTTCTGCAGTCGTCTGTTGTTGGCCGACAAAATTTGTGTGCAGTCTTTTGCAGTTTTCAACAGACAGGACAGCCCTGGACAAAAGACAGCCGATCGTTCGGCCGACGATCAGTACGTGTGTACGGGGCTTAAGATTTTCTGAAGACTTTTTCCTTTAGATTTACCAAAACCAGATAATATGAGGTCAAACCTAAACACTTTCAATTTGTATGCAATCTGGCAGGCCCTTGCACTACATAGAAAAGGTAAATCTGAAGGAAAAAGTCTACGGAAAATCTTATAGTGTGTATGGCCATACATGTTCAATTTTTGTTGTACAATTTTCTGATAGATTAACCACAAACCACATAATGTGATGTCAAAGCTAAACAACACTTTCACTTATCCAATTAGGCAGGCCTTTGTACTACATACTTGAAGGTAAATTTCAAGAAAATTGGACAGAAAATTGTAAGAAAATTGGATCATGTATGGCCATACACACTATAAGGTTTTCTGAAGACTTTTTCCTTCAGATTTACCTTTTCTATGTAGTGCAAGG
>NC_138774.1:42049322-42051822 GCF_965119305.1 Pelophylax lessonae | reverse complement strand
ATCTTGATGAATCTCACAGTTGGCTTTATTTTCCGCCCGCCGTTCTTTGAATACCAATTTCAGACTTAAAAATTCACCGGTTCGCAAAATCCAGCCGAAATGCCAATTCTCCGTACTATGAATCAGGCCCTAAATCTGAATACCTATTTAAAAACAGATTTTACCTACAAAGAACAATTAAGTATTAAAACGGGATATGGAGATAAGAATGAATGGATAGAATGGGCTAGATGGACTACTTAGCAACAGTCCCCCTCCTAGCTGACGAAACAGATTTGACGTGCATAATAATGATGTTTGAATAGAATGTAACAGATGACCAGTGCAAAAATGAGCGGGAGTTATACCTGGCAACTAAGATGTAGAGTGTGCCCCCATTAATTGGAGTAGTTCCGGGAAATTTTACTTGTTTCATAAGTACTGATGAGATGGGACAACAAGTAGGGGAGCTACCCTCGTCTTACTGCCCCCAGAACGTACTTATCACAAGTTCACCTTACCAACAGACATGGTTTGAGGATCAGGAGAAGCAATTAGCTGATGTATGGTGGTTATGCGGGGATATGAAGCTTAGGCCTAAACTCCCTCCCAGGTGGAAAGGGAGCTGTGCTTTATCACACTTGCTTCTTCCCTTTTATATGATACCTGTAGGTGCTGAAGTAAAAATGCCTCGGTTGGAGAAGCACCACTTTCGCATGAAAAGAGAAACACCTCGAGGATCGTTTGACAATCGAGTCTATGTTGATTCCATCGGAGTGCCACGAGGAGTCCCTGATGAGTTCAAAGCACAGAACCAAGTATTAGCCGGACTCACCTCCATCTTCCTATGGGTACAGCCCAACAAGAATGTTGACTGGATAAATTACATCTACTATAACCAGCAAAGGATTGTGAACTATACCCGAGATGCTCTTAAAGGACTAGCCAGCCAACTGAATGCAACTTCGTTTATAGCCTGGCAAAATCGTATTGCTCTCGATATGCTGCTGGCGGATAAAGGAGGTGTGTGTAAGATGTTTGGAACTTTTTGTTGCACCTTCATTCCTAACAATACAGCTCCTGATGGTAGCATAATGAAGGCTCTGCAAGGATTGCAGATGCTATCTGAGAAACTAGCAGAGAATTCTGGGGTGGAAAACTCCTTAACTGGACTCTTTGAGACTTGGTTCGGTAGGTGGGGTGAACTGGTAAAAAATGCGTTGAGTTCAATAATAATGGCCGCCACAGTGCTAACTATGTGTGGTTGCTGTTGCATTCCCTGTGTTCGAGGACTCCTCCAACGCTTCATTGACACCTCTTTAACAAAGACTATGGGCCTGATTCATAGTACGGCGAATTGGCGTTTCGGCGGGATTTTGCGAACCGGCGATTATTTAAGTCTGAAATTGGCATTCAAAGAACGGCGGGCGGAAAATAGCGCCTAGTGTGAGATTCATTAAGATGCAATATGGTCAGAGCGCGACTTAAAACCACGCCAGCTAAAAGCTCGACTAAAGTTTAGCCAAATTTTCCCCTGTGCCCCCAAAAATCCCAAATCACTGTGGAAGGTGTGGAAGTCAATTTGGAGATGACTTGCGTTTAAAAAATGTCAAAAACTGACTTAGAAAGAGAGATATCTGCGAAAGTGTAGAAAGGTTAAACAGCTACTCCAGCCCCGAGCTGCGAACGCGCGAATGTGAGCATGCGCAACGCCAAATAGGCTCAAAAAATTTCGCCAGCGCGATTTTGGGTCAATTTTTTTTTGAATACCGCTTGGAAATCCGCTGTCTCGCCCATAGAAAATGGCAAAAACCGGCGGAATTGGAAAAACATGCACACTTCCAACAAGGGATCCCTTAGTAAACACCATCACATTCCATACACCTTTCCTGCTAACTCAGAAATCATAGCAGTCAAATCTACAGTGTTTATATAGAACCTCCACATTATCTGAAAAAACCCACAAAATATTACATTGGGGAATTGGTCGTCAGATAGAAAAAAAAATAGATGTAAAACATATTTCAAAGAAAGATTATTAGCATTTCACACATATCAAGGAAATGTCACAATTTTGACAATATTTTATGTGTTTCAAAAGAATGTTTTTCTAAATATATTGCAAATACTACCTTTTCTTCCATATGGGTATGGCCAAGTGTTACCATTTTACTACACATTTAACTGAAGGTATATATATATATATATCCCTTATACTTGGCTAATTAGCAAAGTATGCCCAACAAACAAATAGAGCTTTAGCTCACAATATTGCTACATATTGACTTTATGTGGCATCTTTTGTATTTTGTTCATGTCTTTAGATTAAAAGTTTGCTGATACACATGCCTTTTTCAAACATGATCAAAATTAATGATGTCAACATTTGGAGGATTGGAGATATCCAAGTGTTGCCCATACAGAGGGCACCTTCCGGATTCGAACTTACAAACCTACAGCAGGAAGGCAAACTCCCTAATCATTGTGCTATTTCTCAGTGAGGGTTGGGTGTTTTCCTCAT
>NC_138774.1:40811822-41344322 GCF_965119305.1 Pelophylax lessonae | reverse complement strand
TAGAGCATGAAAAGTATTCATCCAACAGAATACACTTACTGCAATATGGATCTTTAGGCATGCCAGCAAACCCCCCACCCCAAAAGCAAATTCGGACATAAAGACCTGTGGCCCTTCCACAGGCCAAATGATATGATCTCATACATCCCTTTATATAACCTTGGTTAAACTACACCCACCCAGTATAGGAAACGCCCAGCAAAGTAATTAATTGGGTCTGTTGGTTCCTAAACCAAAATCACCAGTTCACTAATGAATGAGTGTTTGGCTGGCCATCCATGATCAAAGTTTCTTACAAGTCAACACACATAAGAAATGCTTTCAATAATCTCAGCATGAGCACAAAGTGGCTTTTTCATTTAGACTAATGCCTCGTACACACGTACTGATCGTCGGCCGACCGATCGGCCGTCTTTTGTCCAGGGCTGTCCTGTCTGTTGAAAACTGCAAAAGACTGCACACGAATTTTGTCGGCCAACAACAGACGACTGCAGAAGTGATGTCATGTGATGGTTAACTTTCCGTGTGTTTTTTCTTTTCTGAGCATGCTCAGTCTTGCAAATCTGCTGATGGTCGGCTGAATTCTGTACTGACTGGCGAACAATCGGCCGTTCTGGTGTTGGCCAACAAAAATTTTAATGCCTGCACGACAGATTCTGTTCGGCCGAAAATGCGATGTCGGCTGTCGGAAGCATCATACTAACAAGCCTACAATCGGCCGATCGGTCGTCGGCCGAATATTTACGGCCGACAATCGGTACGTGTGTACGAGGCTTAAGGCTGGCCATACATGTTCCAATTTTCTTACAATTTTCTGTCCAATTTTCTTGAAATTTACCTTCAAGTATGTAGTACAAAGGCCTGCCTAATTAGATACAAGTGAATGTGTTTTTTTAGCTTTGACCTCACATTATGTGGTTTGTGGTAGATCTACCAGAAAATTGTACAACAAAAGTTGAACATGTATGGCCAGCTTAATGGGCCATACACACTATAATGCCTCGTACACACGTACCGATCTTCGGCCGTAAATATTCGGCCGACGACCGATCGGCCGATTGTAGGCTTGTTAGTATGATGCTTCCGACAGCCGACAGCGCATTTTCGGCCGAACAGAATCTGTCGTGCAGGCATTAAAATTTTTGTCGGCCAACACCAGAACGGCCGATTGTTCGCCAGTCAGTACAGAATTCGGCCGACAATCGGCTGATTTGCAAGACTGGGCATGCTCAGAAAAGAAAAAACACAGGGAAAGTTAACCATCACATGACATCACTTCTGCAGTCGTCTGTTGTTGGCCGACAAAATTCGTGTGCAGTCTTTTGCAGTTTTCAACAGACAGGACAGCCCTGGACAAAAGACAGCCGATCGTTCGGCCGACGATCAGTACGTGTGTACGGGGCTTAAGATTTTCTGAAGATTTTTTCCTTTAGATTTACCAAAACCAGATAATATGAGGTCAAACCTAAACACTTTCAATTTGTATGCAATCTGGCAGGCCCTTGCACTACATAGAAAAGGTAAATCTGAAGGAAAAAGTCTACGGAAAATCTTATAGTGTGTATGGCCATACATGTTCAATTTTTGTTGTACAATTTTCTGATAGATTAACCACAAACCACATAATGTGATGTCAAAGCTAAACAACACTTTCACTTATCCAATTAGGCAGGCCTTTGTACTACATACTTGAAGGTAAATTTCAAGAAAATTGGACAGAAAATTGTAAGAAAATTGGATCATGTATGGCCATACACACTATAAGGTTTTCTGAAGACTTTTTCCTTCAGATTTACCTTTTCTATGTAGTGCAAGGGCCTGCCAGATTGCATACAAATTGAAAGTGTTTAGGTTTGACCTCATATTATCTGGTTTTGGTAAATCTAAAGGAAAAAATCTTCAGAAAATCTTATAGTGTGTATGGCCCATTAGTCTAAATGAAAAAGCCACTTTGTGCTCATTCTGAGATTACTGAAAGCATTTCCTATGTGTGTTGACTTGATGTAGTAATTTTTTTATATATATATCTACATATCTTTTTTTGGGTTGTTGAATTCTGAGTTCTGGGGTTGCACTGCATATGTTCAATCAATTTGCAAATTCTCAGATTTGCAAGCTCAAACACTGCTATTTCTCAGAGTGTAATGTGGCTCTATATAGGAAGCAACAGTAATATGGCCCCCCACTCAACAAATATAATAATTTCACACATATACAATGTTTTATTTTTGGGGTGTTGCTTGTCATATATAACAACAGACAGTTGTAGGTAGTTCAGGGATTTGAACACCCAAATACATTATTGCAAGGCAGCTGTGCTAACCACTTGGATATTTTGGTCAGTTTATTTAATCAAGCTCAAGCTCAATACATATTTGCAACATTTTTGCAAAACACAATTTACACAAACATAATCACTTTGTTACATTTATTTCATAATATATGCCACTGATAGTTTCTTAGCCTATCAATTTAAGTTTAAAATACTAATTTTTCACAGAAATAAATGTTTTAAACCCCTATATATAATTTCCAGCATGCAGGATTATTTTTAAAAATGTATTGATTATATACAGTTTTACTAAACTAGGTTAATTATTTGGGAATTGTGGTCTCTGAGGTTTTTTTTTTTTGTTTCTTGTTATCTTTATACCAAGCATACATGCACTGGCACCTTAAGAGCCCATTCACATTGAGGCGACACGACTTCGGGGGGTGACCTGTGAAGTCGCGTGCACCGCTGTGCACCGCGACTTGCAGAGACTTCACATACTGGAAGTCTATGCAAGTCGCTCCGAGGTCGCCCCAAAGTAGTACAGGACCCTTTTTCTAAGTCGGAGTGACTTGTGTCGCTCCTATTAGAACGGGTCCTGTACTACTCAATGGACCGTGACATACCGCGACTTGTCAGGCTGACAAGTCGCCTGACAAGTCGCGCTAATGTGAATGGGCTCTAAAAATTAATATAGTTTGATTAAATTAGTCCATCAAAAAATTTTAATAAATAAAAATTATTTGAGCTTGAATTGGGTCTAAATAGAATATATATATATCATTATTTTTTTTTTAAAGTACAAATCACACATGCTTTGAGAAAAATGTCATTAGCTTTAGGTAGTTAAGTGGTTAGCACTGCTGCCTTGCAACAGTGTATTTGGGTGTTCGAATCCCTGAACTACCTACAACTGTATGTTGTTATATATGACAAGCAACACTAATACGGCTTCTCCCCAAAAATGAAACATTGTATATGTGTGAAATTAATATATTTTTGGGGTTGGTTAGATATAGGAAGTAACAATAATATATTGTTTTTTGCATATATATATATATATATATATATATATATATATATATACATATATATATATATATATATATATATATATATATATATACATATATATATATATATATATACATATGCAAAAAAACATATATTATTGTTACTTTCTATATCTAACCAACCCAAAAATATATTAATTTCACACATATACAATGTTTAATTTTCGGGGAGGAGCCGTGTTAGTGTTCCTTTTCATATATATATATATATATATATATATATATATATATATATATATATATACATACATACACATAGGCAAATCAATAAATAAAAAACATATATATATATATATATATACATACACATATAATTATTTTTTGGGTATCTATATATATATATATATATATATATATATATACATATATATATACACATACACACACACACATATATATCTATATATATATATATATATATATATATATATATATATATTTATTTTTGTGATTCATATATATATATAGACATACATAGATATGTGCAAAAAAAAAATAAAAAAAAGAAATAAAAAAAAAAAAAATTAAAAAAAAAAAAAAAAATTTATTAGCGCCGGAATAGCGCCGTTTTACCGCGAATTTGCGGCGGTATTTGCCGCAAATTCAATAAAACTCCCACTAACGTTTTCAAAAACGTTATTTTCAGCCTAGTTTTTGGTTTGGAGCATGCTCACATGAGCTATCTGCCAGAAATTGACTCTGGAGCTATTTTTGCAATTTACACTTTTATTAATATCTTTTTTTCTACTTAACATTTTCACACAGTTTAAAAGCAGTTTAGCTCAAAATCATATAACACATCTTTCCCACACATTTTTTATTTTTTTCCTGCCATATTTTGTGATTTTGAAAAAATTAGTCCACCTTTTACCTGGACTGTTTTTAAGTCCAGTCCTGACATTAGTTGATCTTAATGAATCTCACAGTTGGCTTTATTTTCCGCCCGCCGTTCTTTGAATACCAATTTCAGACTTAAAAATTCACCGGTTCGCAAAATCCAGCCGAAACGCCAATTCTCCGTACTATGAATCAGGCCCTATGTCTTCCTTCAAAAAAAATGTTCATTTTAAGAACGTTCGTTCAATTTTCTAATCGTTAGTTGGGTCAAATTGACATTCGTTTTCAACCACAGTGATGGGAAAATTGGAAGGAGCAGAATAGAAAACTTCTTGGTGAAAGGAATTATCAGACAGTGTGTGTGGTTTTCATTCAGAAATTAAATTCTTTTTACAACTGAATGTTAAAAGCAAGTGAAATTTTCAAAAGACATTTTTTCATTCAGTGAATGTACAAAGATTTTTCGTATAAATATTTTTGTCCTAAAATGGATACATGTATGGTCAGCTAAGGCTTGAGTCACACCAATGCATTTTGCTTTTGATCCGTTTCTGCAGTGATTTTTGCACATGCGATTTTGCTGCGATTTGAGTTTTTTATGCTTTTTGTGGCCAATTTGTTGTTGGGCAGATTAAAAAACGTGAATCGTGGCAAAAATACACTACATGCTTTTCTGCAGCTTCTCCACTAAAGTCTATTGAACCAAAAAAAAAGCAAAAAAAAAAAAAGCACCGTTTTGCATTGAAAAAAAGTCCTTGACCCTTTCCAAATACGCAGTGTCTGAAAAAAGCATAGATGTGAACGTGTCCCATAGGAAACCATGTTAAATGAACCGTTGTGCGTTTCTGCAAAAAGCACCAAAAAATGCATAGGAGTGACCAGGGCCGGGAAAAGGGGTGGGCAGGAGGAGAAGTTGCCCTGGGCACTATGGTTTATTGCAGGGATGGGGGGGCACTTTGACCCTAACCTTAAGGGAAGGAGGGGTGCATTTTGGCATCCTTGCCCTGGGTGCTGAATGACCTTGTCCCGGCACTGGGAGTGACCCAGGCCTGAGACATTTAGTAGCAGCAGCGTGCTTTTTTTTGTATCTCCTGTCATAATGGGGTTAAAAAAAATGAAATTAGCCCTTTATAGTACAAAAATCAGATAATCACTACTATATGGGGTTAATTTATACTGTGAAACAGTGAAAGTAATAATATATATTACTTATATCATATATATATATATATATATATATATATATATATATATATATATATATATATATATATATATATATAATAATAAATACACCCAGAAGTAGGATATATGGGCATTTTGACTAGGAGTCAGACATGAAGCTGTATGAAGGTTGGAAGGGAGATATAAATCTTTTATAATAAAGTAGTACTAAAAGCTGAGACTTATTTTCATGGATATGATCATTTAAATATAATGCACAATACTGGTAAAAGTTTACTTTAAATGTAATTATAATGCCTTCTATCACCTCCAGTCTATCAGCCTCCACCTTCTCTGGGGTCAGATGCTGATCTTCCCTGCACAGAGTCTTTCAAGTGATTTTTATTTTATTTTTTTAAAACAACAAACATGTTATACTTACCTGCTCTGTGTAATTGTTTTGCACAGAGCAGCCCCCCGATTCTCCTCTTCTGGGGTCCCCCACTGACACTTCTGGCTCCTCCTGCCTTCAGTGTGCCCCAATAGCAAGCTGCAAAGTATAGTATAGACAGAGTGCCCCTATAGCAAGGTAAAAAAACTTCTGCCTTTAGAACCACTCACTTCCTTCTCCTGACCAGGACTACATGTCCCATGAGGCATTGCTTCTCACACATTCACAAGTTCTCAGGCACTTGCTGACATGTATGGGTGGTGTACTGAGCTGTGTGTATATATATATATATATATATATATATATATATATATATGTGTATGTACTAGTGTGTATATACGGGGTGTAGATGTAACATATATGATGTATATAGTGTAGTGTGTATATACGGTGTGTAGATGTAACATATATGATGTATATAGTGTAGTGTGTATATACGGTGTGTAGATGTAACATATATGATGTATATAGTGTAGTGTGTATATATGGTGTGTAGATATAACATATATGATGTATATCGTGTAGTGTGTATATACGGGGTGTAGATATAACATATATGATGTATATAGTGTAGTGTGTATATACGGTGTGTAGATATAACATGTATGATGTATATAGTGCAGTGTGTATATACGGGGTGTAGATATAACATATATGATGTATATAGTGTAGTGTGTATATACTGTGTGTAGATATAACATGTATGATGTATATAGTGCAGTGTGTATATACGGGGTGTAGATATAACATATATGATGTATATAGTGTAGTGTGTATATACGGTGTGTAGATATAACATATATGATGTACATAGTGCAGTGTGTATATACGGGGTGTAGATATAACATATATGATGTATATAGTGTAGTATGTATATATAAGGTGTGTAGATATAACATATATGATGTATATAATGTAGTGTGTATATATAAGGTGTGTAGATATAACATATATGATGTATATAGTGTAGTGTGTATATACGGGGTGTAGATATAACATATATGATGTATATGATGTAGTGTGTATATACGGTGTGTAGATATAACATATATGATGTATATAGTGTAGTGTGTATATACGGGGTGTAGATATAACATATATGATGTATATCGTGTAGTGTGTATATACGGGGTGTAGATATAACATATATGATGTATATAGTGTAGTGTGTATATACGGGTGTAGATATAACATGTATGATGTATATAGTGCAGTGTGTATATACGGGGTGTAGATATAACATATATGATGTATATAGTGTAGTGTGTATATACGGTGTGTAGATATAACATATATGATGTACATAGTGCAGTGTGTATATACGGGGTGTAGATATAACATGTATGATGTATATAGTGCAGTGTGTATATACGGGGTGTAGATATAACATATATGATGTACATAGTGCAGTGTGTATATACGGGGTGTAGATATAACATATATGATGTATATAGTGTAGTGTGTATATATAAGGTGTGTAGATATAACATATATGATGTATATAGTGTAGTGTGTATATACGGTGTGTAGATATAACATATATGATGTACATAGTGCAGTGTGTATATATAAGGTGTGTAGATATAACATATATGATGTATATAATGTAGTGTGTATATACGGTGTGTAGATATAACATATATGATGTATATAGTGTAGTGTGTATATACGGTGTGTAGATATAACATATATGATGTATATAATGTAGTGTGTATATACGGTGTGTAGATATAACATATATGATGTATATAATGTAGTGTGTATATACGGTGTGTGGATATAACATATATGATGTACATAGTGCAGTGTGTATATACGGGGTGTAGATATAACATATATGATGTATATAATGTAGTGTGTATATACGGGGTGTAGATATAACATATATGACGTATATAGTGTAGTGTGTATATAAGGGGTGTAGATATAACATATATGATGTATATAGTGTAGTGTGTATATACGGGGTGTAGATATAACATATATGATGTACATAGTGCAGTGTGTATATACGGTGTGTAGATATAACATATATGATGTATATAATGTAGTGTGTATATACGGGGTGTAGATATAACATATATGATGTATATGATGTAGTGTGTATATACGGTGTGTAGATATAACATATATGATGTATATAGTGTAGTGTGTATATACGGGGTGTAGATATAACATATATGATGTATATCGTGTAGTGTGTATATACGGGGTGTAGATATAACATATATGATGTATATAGTGTAGTGTGTATATACGGGTGTAGATATAACATGTATGATGTATATAGTGCAGTGTGTATATACGGGGTGTAGATATAACATATATGATGTATATAGTGTAGTGTGTATATACGGTGTGTAGATATAACATATATGATGTACATAGTGCAGTGTGTATATACGGGGTGTAGATATAACATGTATGATGTATATAGTGCAGTGTGTATATACGGGGTGTAGATATAACATATATGATGTACATAGTGCAGTGTGTATATACGGGGTGTAGATATAACATATATGATGTATATAGTGTAGTGTGTATATATAAGGTGTGTAGATATAACATATATGATGTATATAGTGTAGTGTGTATATACGGTGTGTAGATATAACATATATGATGTACATAGTGCAGTGTGTATATATAAGGTGTGTAGATATAACATATATGATGTATATAATGTAGTGTGTATATACGGTGTGTAGATATAACATATATGATGTATATAGTGTAGTGTGTATATACGGTGTGTAGATATAACATATATGATGTATATAATGTAGTGTGTATATACGGTGTGTAGATATAACATATATGATGTATATAATGTAGTGTGTATATACGGTGTGTGGATATAACATATATGATGTACATAGTGCAGTGTGTATATACGGGGTGTAGATATAACATATATGATGTATATAATGTAGTGTGTATATACGGGGTGTAGATATAACATATATGACGTATATAGTGTAGTGTGTATATAAGGGGTGTAGATATAACATATATGATGTATATAGTGTAGTGTGTATATACGGTGTGTAGATATAACATATATGATGTATATAGTGTAGTGTGTATATACGGGGTGTAGATATAACATATATGATGTACATAGTGCAGTGTGTATATACGGTATGTAGATATAACATATATGATGTATATAATGTAGTGTGTATATACGGTGTGTAGATATAACATATATGATGTATATAGTGCAGTGTGTATATACGGAGTGTAGATATAACATATATGACGTATATAGTGTAGTGTGTATATACGGGGTGTAGATATAACATATATGATGTATATAGTGTAGTGTGTATATACAGTGTGTAGATATAACATATATGATGTATATAGTGTAGTGTGTATATACAGTGTGTAGATATAACATATATGATGTATATAGTGCAGTGTGTATATACGGTGTGTAGATATAACATATATGATGTATATAATGTAGTGTGTATATACGGTGTGTAGATATAACATATATGATGTATATAGTGCAGTGTGTATATACGATGTGTAGATATAACATATATGATGTATATAATGTAGTGTGTATATACGGTGTGTAGATATAACATATATGATGTACATAGTGCAGTGTGTATATACGGAGTGTAGATATAACATATATGACGTATATAGTGTAGTGCGGCGGTCACTAAATGGCGGCCCGCGGTCCATTGGCGGCCCGCGCGATGCTTCTGCCCGGACCGCGAGCCCGCTACCTAGGTTGAGTCCTTCCCCTCCTCGCTGCGACTCCCGGCTCCCGGCTCCCTCGCAGCCGGTGTCCTGTCGGGCCGCCGCGCGAGTAGGGGGCGTGACGTCACGTGCGCGTCCCGCCCCCTGCTCCTGACTGCGGCTCCCTCACACTCGGGCAGCGAGCTAGGGCGTGACACTATGTGCACGCCCCGCCCCCCTGTTCGCGGCTTTTGGCTCCTGGCTGCAGTTCAGGACTTCAGGTATGTGGAGCACATTTTAGGGGCATATTTTGCCATATTTTGTTCTGCTCATTAGAGTGCCCCATAAAAAAAAAAAAATGTGCCCAACAGAGTGCTCCCTTGACATAAAATGTGCCCATCAGCGTGCCCCTTATTTTATGCTAAGGGACATGCTGATGGGCATATTTTATGTTAAGGGGCACTTTGATGGGCATATTTTATGTTAAGGGGCACTCTGATGGGCATATTTTATGTTAAGGGGCACGCTAATGGGCATATTTTATGTTAAGGGGCACGCTAATGGGCATATTTTATGTTAAGAGCAACGCTGATTTAAATGTTTTGTTTTGGCCATCAGAGTGCCCCCTAACATAAAATGTGCCCATCAGCGTGCCCCCTAACATAAAATATGCCCATCAGCGTTCCCCCTAACATAAAATATGCCCATCAGCATGCCCCTTATTTTATGTTAAGGGTCACGCTGATGGGTATATTTTATGCTAAGGGGCACACTGATGGGCATGTTTTATGTTAAGGGGCACTCTGATGGGCATATTTTATGTTAAGAGCAACGCTGATTTAAATGTTTTGTTTTGCCCATCAGAGTGCCCCCTAACATATAATGTGCCCATCACCGTGCCCCCTAACATAAAATGTGCCCATCAGCGTGCCCCCTAACATAAAATATGCCCATCAGCGTGCCTCTTATTTTATGTTAAGGGTCACACTGATGGGTATATTTTATGCTAAGGGGCACGCTGATGGGCATATTTTATGTTAAGGGGCACACTGATGGGCATGTTTTATGTTAAGGGGCACTCTGATGGGCATATTTTATGTTAAGAGCAACGCTGATTTAAATGTTTTGTTTTGCCCACCAGAGTGCCCCCTAACATAAAATGTGCCCATCAGCGTGCCCCCTAACATAAAATATGCCCATCAGCGTGCCTCTTATTTTATGTTAAGGGTCACACTGATGGGTATATTTTATGCTAAGGGAAACGCTGATGGGCATATTTTATGTTAAGGGGCACTCTAATGGGCATATTTTATGTTAAGAGCAATGCTGATTTACACGTTTTTTTTTGCCCATCAGAGTGCCCCCTTAACATAAAATGTGCCCCTCAGAGTGCCCCCTAACATAAAATGTGCCCATCAGAGTGCCCCCTAACATGAAATATGTCCATCAGAGTGCCCCCCTAACATAAAATATGCCCATCAGCGTGCCCCTTATTTTATGTTAATGGTAACGCTGATGGGAATATTTTATGTTAAGGGGCATGCTGATGTGCATATTTATGCTGTGGTACACACTGATGGGCATATTTTATGTTAAGGGGCACTCTGATCGACATATTTACGCTATGGGGCACACTGATTTGATAAGACATACGGTGACTACAATCTTTCTGAGTCAGCACCGACTTGAGATTCGGACCTCGGCCCAATGAAAATTTTAGCGACCGGACCTCCTTTTAATTCATTACCCCTGGTGTAGTGTGTATATAAGGGGTGTAGATATAACATATATGATGTATATAATGTAGTGTGTATATACGGTGTGTAGATATAACATATATGATGTATATAGTGCAGTGTGTATATACGGTGTGTAGATATAACATATATGATGTATATAATGTAGTGTGTATATACGGAGTGTAAATATAACATATATGATGTATATAGTGTAGTGTGTATATAAGGGGTGTAGATATAACATATATGATGTATATAGTGCAGTGTGTATATACGGGGTGTAGATATAACATATATGATGTATATAGTGCAGTGTGTATATACGGTGTGTAGATATAACATATATGATGTATATAGTGCAGTGTGTATATACGGTGTGTAGATATAACATATATGATGTATATAATGTAGTGTGTATATACGGGGTGTAGATATAACATATATGATGTATATAATATAGTGTGTATATACGGGGTGTAGATATAACATATATGATGTATATAATGTAGTGTGTATATACGGGGTGTAGATATAACATACATGATGTATATAGTGCAGTGTGTATATACGGTGTGTAGATATAACATATATGATGTATATAGTGTAGTGTGTATATACGGGGTGTAGATATAACATATATGATGTATATAGTGCAGTGTGTATATACGGGGTGTAGATATAACATATATGATGTATATAGTGCAGTGTGTATATACGGTGTGTAGATATAACATATATGATGTATATAGTGTAGTGTGTATATACGGGGTGTAGATATAACATATATGATGTATATATTATAGTGTGTATATACGGGGTGTAGATATAACATATATGATGTATATAGTGTAGTGTGTATATACGGGGTGTAGATATAACATAGATGATGTATATAGTGTAGTGTGTATATACGGGGTGTAGATATAACATATATGATGTATATAGTGTAGTGTGTATATACGGGGTGTAGATATAACATATATGATGTATATAGTGTAGTGTATATATACGGGGTGTAGATATAACATATATGATGTATATAGTGCAGTGTGTATATATGGGGTGTAGATATAACATATATGATGTATATAGTGTAGTGTATATATACGGGGTGTAGATATAACATATATGATGTATATAGTGCAGTGTATATATACGGGGTGTAGATATAACATATATGATGTATATAGTGTAGTGTGTATATACAGTGTGTAGATATAACATATATGATGTATATAGTGTAGTGTGTATATACGGGGTGTAGATATAACATATATGATGTATATAGTGTAATGTGTATATACGGGGTGTAGATAGAACATATGATGTATGTAGTGTAGTGTGTTTATACGATATGTACATATAACATATGATGTACACTATATTACCAAAAGTATTGGGACGCCTGCCTTTACACACATGAACTTTAATGATATCCCAGTCTTAGTCCGTAGGGTTCAATATTGAGTTGGCCCACCCTTTGCAGCTTTGACAGCTTCATCTCTTCTGGGAAGGCTGTCCACAAGGCTTAGGAGCGTCTATCGGAAGGATTGACCATAATTCCAGAAGCGCATTTATGAGGTCAGGCACTGATGTGGACGAGAAGGCCTGACTCACAATCTTCGCTCTAATTCATCCCAAAGGTGTTCTATCGGGTTGAGGTCAGGACTCTGTGCAGGCCAGTCAAGTTCCTCCACCCCAACTTTCTCATCCATGTCTTTATGGACCTTGCTTTGTGCACTGGTCCAAATCATTTGGTGGAGGGGGGATTATGGTGTGGGGTTGTTTTTCAGGGGTTGGACTTGGCCCCTTATTTCCAGTGAAGGGAACTCTTAAGGCGTCAGCATACCAAAACATTTTGGATAATTTCATGCTCCAAACTTTGTGGGAACAGTTTGGGGATGGCCCCTTCCTGTTCTAACAGGGGTGGAGGAACTTGACTGGCCTGCACAGAGTCCTGACCTCAACCTGATAGAGCACCTTTAGGATGAATTAGAGTGGAGACTGTGAGCCAGGCCTTCTCATCCAACATCAGTGCCTGATCTTACAAATGCACTTCTGGAAGAATGGTCAAACATTCCCACAGTTCCACTCCTAAACCTTGTGGACAGCCTTCCCAGAAGAGTTGAAGCTCTTATAGCTGCAAAGGGTGGGCCGACTCAATATTGAACCCTACGGAGTAAGACTGGGATGCCATCAAAGTTCATATGTGTGTAAAGGCAGGCGTCCCAATACTTTTGGTGTGTAGATATAACATATATGATGTATATAATGTAGTGTGTATATACGGGGTGTAGATATAACATATATGATGTATATAGTGCAGTGTGTATATACAGTGTGTAGATATAACATATATGATGTATATAGTGTAGTGTGTATATACGGGGTGTAGATATAACATATATAATGTACAGTGGGTACGGAAAGTATTCAGACCCCCTTAAATTTTTCACTCTTTGTTATATTGCAGCCATTTGCTAAAATCATTTAAGTTCATTCTTTTTCCTCATGAATGTACACATAGCACCCCATACTGACAGAAAAACACAGAATTGTTGACATTGTTGCAGATTTATTAAAAAAGAAAAACTGAAATATCACATGGTCCTAAGTATTCAGACCCTTTGCTGTGACACTCATATATTTAACTCAGGTGCTTTCCATTTCTTCTGATCATCCTTGAGATGGTTCTACACCTTCATTTGAGTCCAGCTGTGTTTGATTATACTGATTGGACTTGATTAGGAAAGCCACACACCTGTCTATATAAGACCTTCCAGATCACAATGCATGTCAGAGCAAATGAGAATCATGAGGTCAAAGGAACTGCCTGAAGAGCTCAGAGACAGAATTGTAGCAAGGCACAGATCTGGCCAAGGTTACAAAAAGATTTCTGCTGCACTTAAGGTTCCTAAGAGCACAGTGGCCTCCATAATCCTCAAATGGAAGATGTTTGGGACGACCAGAACCCTTCCTAGAGCTGGCCGTCCGGCCAAACTGAGCTATCGGGGGAGAAGAGCCTTGGTGAGAGAGGTAAAGAAGAACCCAAAGATCACTGTGGCCGAGCTCCAGAGATGCAGTCAGGAGATGGGAGAAAGTTGTAGAAAGTCAACCATCACTGCAGCCCTCCACCAGTCTGGGTTTATGGCATAGTGGCCCGACGGAAGCCTCTCCTCAGTGTAAGACACATGAAAGCCCGCATGGAGTTTGCTAAAAAACACCTGAAGGACTCCAAGATGGTGAGAAATAAGATTCTCTCGTCTGATGAGACCAAAATAGAACTTTTTGGCCTTAATTCTAAGCGGTATGTGTGGAGAAAACCAGGCACTGCTCATCACCTGTCCAATACAGTCCCAACAGTGAAGCATGGTGGTGGCAGCATCATGCTGTGGGGGTGTTTTTCAGCTGCAGGGACAGGACGACTGGTTGCAATCGAGGGAAAGATGAATGCGGCCAAGTACAGGAATATCCTGGACAAAAACCTTCTCCAGAGTGCTCTGGACCTCAGACTGGGCCGAAGGTTTACCTTCCAACAAGACAATGACCCTAAGCACACAGCTAAAATAACGAAGGAGTGGCTTCACAACAACTCCGTGACTGTTCTTGAATGGCCCAGCCAGAGCCCTGACTTAAACCCAATTGAGCATCTCTGGAGAGACCTAAAAATGGCTGTCCACCAACGTTTACCATCCAACCTGAGAGAACTGGAGAGGATCTGCAAGGAGGAATGGCAGAGGATCCCCAAATCCAGGTGTGAAAGACTTGTTGCATCTTTCCCAAAAAGACTCCTGGCTGTATTAGATCAAAAGGGGGCTTCTACTAAATACTGAGCAAAGGGTCTGAATACTTAGGACCATGTGATATTTCAGTTTTTCTTTTTTAATAAATCTGCAACAATGTCAACAATTCTGTGTTTTTCTGTCAGTATGGGGTGCTATGTGTACATTCATGAGGAAGAAGAATGAACTTAAATGATTTTAGCAAATGGCTGCAATATAACAAAGACTGAAAAATTTAAGGGGGTCTGAATACTTTCTGTACCCACTGTATATAGTGCAGTGTGTATATACGGGGTGTAGATATAACATATATGATGTATATAGTGTAGTGTGTATATACGGGGTGTAGATATAACATATATGATGTATATAGTGTAGTGTGTATATACGGGGTGTAGATATAACATATATGATGTATATAGTGCAGTCACCTCTCTTCTCCAGATCTTCTCTCCCATTGTTGATGTATTTCTTCAGCCATTCTATACAGATATTCTCCAGATAATTCTTCTGTCTCTCCCCCTCTCTGACCTCCGGACTGTTCCATCTCTGTGTGGTGATCTGAGCCTCATTCATGGTCGGGATATAGATCCATCTCTGTGTGTCCAGATACATGAGATCTCTCCCATCATATCCGTACTGCATATACCCCGCAGTGCCGCCGTCATCTCTCAGCTCACAGCCGTACATCCACTGGTAAATATGGATCCCTGCAGAGAGAAGAGGAAGATGTGACCTGGGATCAGAGGTGTCATGTGTGTAATATGTGATGATGTAGGAGGTGATGGTATATGGAGGAGATATGTATAGGGATAGATGTGTGTATACAGAGTGTACATATACAGCACAGCTCTCCTTATAATGACACGGCCAGTACTACAGATATATATCCTCCACTATGGCAGAAAACTCCGATACACATCCTCAGTATGGAGGAAGAAGAAGATCGGATCCTAGTGACACCCCAGAATGTTCTACAGAGGGGTCACCGGCTCATCCCACCACTGAGGAAATGACACTCATCACTGATTGGCTGTCCTAACCCAACAAACATTTCTATTCACCAACCAGGTGTGACATCTCCAGATCATCATCTCATTGGCTGCAGTTTCCCTCCATTTTCTACCAGCCAATCACACACTGTGTAGATGACCCCTCCCCCAGTGATGGTGACACGGGATGTGTGGATTATGGAATAATTAGAATATCTTCCCTCATCATGGCTGCAGATTGTACAGAGAGATCATGTGACAGGAAATCCAGAAAGAGAACCGACATCTCCTCAATAATCACCTCCTGGTGTCACCTGAGAGACAATACACGGCCATTGTACACCTTCCTCATCCATCTTATACTATTCATACATAGACAGTCCCAATCACAGAATGCTTCCTGTAGAAGACTGACTACAAATATCTCTGTAATACACCCCTCCCCCCACAGAACAGGAATGGGAGATTCCACATTATACATCTGCTGGGGGGAGCAGTCTATGTTGTGTCATTTCTGGGGGGTCCTCCATGTACAGTGGGTACGGAACGTATTCAGACCCCCTTAAATTTTTCACTCTTTGTTATATTGCAGCCATTTGCTAAAATCATTTAAGTTCATTCTTCTTCCTCATGAATGTACACACAGCACCCCATACTGACAGAAAAACACAGAATTGTTGACATTGTTGCAGATTTATTAAAAAAGAAAAACTGAAATATCACATGGTCCTAAGTATTCAGACCCTTTGCTCAGTATTTAGTAGAAGCCCCCTTTTGGTCTAATACAGCCAGGAGTCTTTTTGGGAAAGATGCAACAAGTCTTTCACACCTGGATTTGGGGATCCTCTGCCATTCCTCCTTGCAGATCCTCTCCAGTTCTGTCAGGTTGGATGGTAAACGTTGGTGGACAGCCATTTTTAGGTCTCTCCAGAGATGCTCAATTGGGTTTAAGTCAGGGCTCTGGCTGGGCCATTCAAGAACAGTCACGGAGTTGTTGTGAAGCCACTCCTTCGTTATTTTAGCTGTGTGCTTAGGGTCATTGTCTTGTTGGAAGGTAAACCTTCGGCCCAGTCTGAGGTCCAGAGCACTCTGGAGAAGGTTTTTGTCCAGGATATCCCTGTACTTGGCCGCATTCATCTTTCCCTCGATTGCAACCAGTCGTCCTGTCCCTGCAACTGAAAAACACCCCCACAGCATGATGCTGCCACCACCATGCTTCACTGTTGGGACTGTATTGAACAGGTGATGAGCAGTGCCTGGTTTTCTCCACACATACCGCTTAGAATTAAGGCCAAAAAGTTCTATTTTGGTCTCATCAGACCAGAGAATCTTATTTCTCACCATCTTGGAGTCCTTCAGGTGTTTTCTAGCAAACTCCATGCAGGCTTTCATGTGTCTTACACTGAGGAGAGGCTTCCGTCGGGCCACTCTGCCATAAAGCCCCCAACTGGTGGAGGGCTGCAGTGATGGTTGACATTCTACAACTTTCTCCCATCTCCTGACTGCATCTCTGGAGCTCAGCCACAGTGATCTCTGGGTTCTTCTTTACCTCTCTCACCAAGGCTCTTCTCCCCCGATAGCTCAGTTTGGCCGGACGGCCAGCTCTAGGAAGGGTTCTGGTCGTCCCAAACGTCTTCCATTTGAGGATTATGGAGGCCACTGTGCTCTTAGGAACCTTAAGTGCAGCAGAAATCTTTTTGTAACCTTGGCCAGATCTGTGCCTTGCCACAATTCTGTCTCTGAGCTCTTCAGGCAGTTCCTTTGACCTCATGATTCTCATTTGCTCTGACATGCATTGTGATCTGGAAGGTCTTATATAGACAGGTGTGTGGCTTTCCTAATCAAGTCCAATTAGTATAATCAAACACAGCTGGACTCAAATGAAGGTGTAGAACCATCTCAAGGATGATCAGAAGAAATGGAAAGCACCTGAGTTAAATATATGAGTGTCACAGCAAAGGGTCTGAATACTTAGGACCATGTGATATTTCAGTTTTTCTTTTTTAATAAATCTGCAACAATGTCAACAATTCTGTGTTTTTCTGTCAGTATGGGGTGCTATGTGTACATTCATGAGGAAGAAGAATGAACTTAAATGATTTTAGCAAATGGCTGCAATATAACAAAGAGTGAAAAATTTAAGGGGGTCTGAATACTTTCCGTACCCACTGTATAATACACACAGGAGACCTGACAGGGGACAGACATCCATACTTCTCTATGGAGGCCCCAGACAGGAAGTCAGCTGTGCATGGAGGAAATCATTCCCCTCACTCTACAGTGGGTGTGTCCTGTGTTCACCTGGAATATTCATCTTCTGTAAACATGTGATTGGTTGCTTAAAGTACACACTGCTTCCATTTATTTATTAACTTTCACTTTGCTTAGTGAATAACCTCTACTATTTGTGTAACTCAACCCAATCAAAATGTCCCATAAACAGAAGCACCAAGAGGGGTCACACACCATAATCACAATCAGAGGTCCCTGGGACCCTCAAAATGTGACATCCCAATTCCCTGGTATTGGAGGAAACGCATGTACCCTCCCACAATGCATTGCTCTGTGCATCCTATCCATAGGTGAGGTGAGAGGAGCGATGTGTATGGGATAGCAGGCAGGACCTTATTCTATACTTTAAAATAACTTAAACTAAAATAAAAGAGACTGACAACACCATTTTGGAAAAAATAAAGGCCGCGGCCGTTTTAATACTTGTATCAAACTTTGTTAACATAAACTCAATAACTTTAACCCGATCACTGAGATCCAGGTTACCAACAAATTATAATATCAAAAGCAAATTATCCAAACATACTCATCCCAATAAAAGGGGATAAACACACAAGAAAAAAGTCCCTCCTTGCACCACGCAAAGATGACCCAACAAGTATAAACTGGCCGCGACAGCCAAGGGGAGGGGAGGGAGGGGAACAAAACTTTTCAACTTGACACGACGTTCTTCCTGAGGTAAGTGGTGCTTCAGGAGCTGAGCCCCCCTTTAAATAGATCCTGGGCAGGCTCAAAGGCGGGAGAAAAACAAGAAAAAACCAGTTTGAATGTTATTCTTCCTAGCTACAGAATAAGCCCCACAGTGATTGGGGCTTATTCTGACCATACACTGGCTAGCCCACCTAAATCTGCCTAGTAACCTATTGTAATGACTAAAGGATGCTTACTTTTACAAAAGGCCTGCCGCCATCCCATCTAGAAAAAGGGGCTCATTTGAACCCCTTTTTCTTTACATGGGATAGCAGGCAGGACCTTATTCTATACTTTAAAATAACTTAAACTAAAATAAAAGAGACTGACAACACCATTTTGGAAAAAATAAAGGCCGCGGCCGTTTTAATACTTGTATCAAACTTTGTTAACATAAACTCAATAACTTTAACCCGATCACTGAGATCCAGGTTACCAACAAATTATAATATCAAAAGCAAATTATCCACCAGACAGGAGGCTAAAGCCCTCCTGTCACAACCCCCACAGCGCGGCCTTCTCAACACACGTACCCAGATTGGTATTGAGGATATCAAGTCCGATATCGGAAAGGTGAACGTCATCAGACCTGTAAAGCCCGGCGATACCACCTTCCAGCTCAAAATGCCGGAAAGACAGAATGCCTGCAGAGCCTAACCACCTAGCTAAGGCTTTGTTGATCCTCCTCCGCACCTTCTCCAACGGTTTAAGGTGCGGGTGTTTGAACCATACAAGCCGGGGAACAACCTCAGAAAATACAATCCGCATACCAGGGTATGCAGAATGTAAATAAACTAAATCATCCCTAATCCTAAAAACTAGATCTAGTGACCTAAACTTCCCAATGTCATTTCCCCCCAGATGAATGACCATTACATCGGGGGGGGGGAAAGGACCTTTAAAAGCTTGCTAAGCTCAGGTAACAGTTCAGCCCAACACATGCCCCTCTTACTGAACCATTGGACATGATAGAAGCGTGGATCCAAACCAATGTTCTCCGAGTAAACTCGTCTCCTGGCTCTCGCACGGGCCCAATGAACAAAAGAGTGGCCAACGATCCATACAGAGAGGCAGACAGAACCTAAAAATTAACAACAATTGTTAGGACGAATATAGGACATGTATGCATTCGACTTCCATCTACCAATCGCTTTTAGTGCCTGAGCTTTAACCCCCAACCTGGCAGCTTCAGTAGCCGCACCGATCCTGAAGGAATGCGAAGACATCTGAGAATGCTCCAGGCCATCAGATTGCAAACATTTGCGCAAAACGGCATTGAATTGGAATTTCGTTAATGCTTTACCCGACTGATGAACAAAAAGAGATCCCGCAGAAGATGACCGTATCGCTAAAAACCTGCGTAACAACAAAACTGGGCACAATGCAGAATGACGGTACTGGTGCAAATAAATCCATTTTCCCACGCCCAACTGATCAGTTTTAGAAAAACGCAACAAAATACCGACGTCTTTCTCGCGAAGGTTAATATCGGACAACAACAAGCCGAAACCGCTATTCGCGTCGTGCACAAGCTCCGAAATCCGCAGGGCACCAAAAAACATTACCGAAAACGCTGCCTTAAAAAGCGCAGATTCATAAAGCGAAAAACAAACATGCTCGGTTGCCAAACAAAGTTGCTCCAAAATATGCGGAGTGATCGCCTCCCTGCTATCAGGGCGCCAGTTCGCTTTCCGATAGCCTTTCAAAGCCTGTCGGACAGCAAAAAAGGCAGAGCAGGGCGGATGATTCTGCAATTTAGCGAAAAAGGAAACACCCGCAAGAAGCTTATTGACGTGGGACCAGGAATATTCCCTTGCAAACAAAAAATTCAAAAATGACAAAACTAGATGTTCTCAAAATTTATCAGGAGATTCACCCATGGAACATAGATGGGCCGACCAAAGATCCCAAGCCGATTGATATCCGGCTAGGGTAGCTGGGGCCAAAGAACCTGCGATATTAAGGGAAACCAGATCTACACAATGCCCCATAGCCGTGCCGGGTAACGACAACCCACCTGATCCGCGTCTGGAAATAGCCGAAAAAATCGCTCCATCTGCAGACGAGACAAAGAATCTGCCAAATCGTTATCCTTACCAGGCACATAAGCGGCCTTTATCCATATGTTCAATTTTAAACAACGGGATACAAGGTACCGCAAAAGATTCACAACAGGAGGAGATTTGGAAGACAAGCAGTTAATGGCAAACATCACCCCTTTGTTATCAGTGCGAAACAAAATGCGCCTATTCTGGAAATGTGAACCCCAAACCTCAAGGGCCACCACGATTGGGAAAAGCTCCAACAGCACGCTGTTGCGAGTGTAACCGAATCGCTGCCATCTGTCAGGCCAGGAGTCAGCACACCAATGAGTTCGCCAAATAGCGGCAAAACCCACCGAGCCCGCTGAATCCGTGGCGAGACAGAAGTCCTGATCGGTGACAAACTCATCTTGCCACACTGCTCTGCCATTAAAATAAATCAAAAACTGCACCCAAACCAGCATATCCTCCTTGACATCAGAGGACAGGCGGACGTGCGCAGTAGGTGATTTAAGACCGGAGATAGCAGCATAGAGCTTCCTGGCAAATAACTTTCCCAGAGGGATAATCCGAGAAGCAAAAGCCAGCAGCCCCAAAAGAGACTGCATCTCCTTCAAAGTAACCTTCTTCTTGCGAATCATAGTCAACAGACAGGATGTCAACTTTTCCACTTTTTCCCGGGGCAACCTAAATTCCATCAAAGCTGAATCTATGTGAATACCTAAAAATTGTACCTCAGTAGATGGCCACTCCGTCTTTTCATGTGCCAAGGGGATCCCGAACTGTTCACAAATGTCAAAAAATGTTTCAAGCAAATGCAAACAGTCAGATGACCCCGCTCTACCCATGAACAAAAAATCATCCAAATAATGGACGAGACAAGAAGAGCCCGACCTGCTGGACACAACCCATTCTAAAAAAGTGGAAAAACATTCGAAATAAAAACAAGAAAGGGAGCAGCCCATGGGAAGGCACCTATCAAAGAAAAATTGATTCCAAAAGAAAAACCCCAAGGAGTTAAAGGAAGAAGGGTGGACTGGCAGCAGGCGAAAAGCGGATTTTATATCCGTCTTTGCCAGCAATGCCCCCTTTCCCAAACCTCGCAAAATCACCAAGGCATCCTCAAAGGAAGAATATTGCACAGAAGCTTCGTCTTCGCTGATCTCATCATTTAAAGACTCCCCAAAGGGAAATGACAAATGATGGATTAGACGATAGGAATTAGGTTCCCGCTTCTGAACAATGCCGAGAGGAGATATGCGAAAACCGGGAAATGGAGGTGATTCAAAAGGGCCAGCAAACCGACCCGCCTGCAACTCCTTGCAAATTTTTTCAGCAACTACATCCTCAAGGCAAGCAACAGATTTTAGATTTTTAACCAGAGTGCAACCCGTGCCTTTAAAAACAGGCAAAAAGAAACCACAAGTGAAACCCTCAATTACCAGCGTGGCTTTCACCTTGTCGGGGTATCGCAGAAGCCACGGGAGCATTGCGCACAGTTTCACCGGGGTTGTTGCCTTTTGAAAAACCCCCTGCAGGTTGGGAACTCTGCATCCTTTTAAAACACTTGGCAATTGGGTGCGAACCCGCACAGAATGCACATTCGTGTCTATATCTACAATTCCCAGGCCATTTGCATTGAGAGTCGTTGTAACTGAAACAGACCCCTTTGCGAAAGGAATGGGAAGGAGTAGGCTGCTGAGTAATTGTAGACGGTTGTCTACCAAAGGAAGGCTTCTGGGGTAACAACAGATCCAGCCAAAGGCTGATATCCTTGACACCCCACTTCAAATGCTGCTGCACAGCCAGCTTCTGGCGGAAGGCGACATCATAAGAGAACCAAGCCGTCCCACCAAAGTTTTTGTAGGCTTCTAACACGATATCCAAATGCTGGAAGAGACCAACACATTTGGAAGGGTGCTTCTCACAAAGCACAGCCGCATATATAAAAAACGCTTGCAGCCAGTTATAAAAAATTTTTGTCACTGGGCGTCTCCGCTCCTCCTCGTCCTTCTTGTCACCCTTGGAGACAAACTCCTTAGCTGAAGGCAGCAAAGAAAGCATGTCAACATACAGACCACTCCAGATTTTCTCCTTCACAGAATCGGATAGGTGAAAACCCAGAGGGGACATCTCACAAGTCAAAGCCTCCCTGAGGCACACCTCAGGGAGATTTTGAGTCCTGGCCAGGGCGACAGAAGCAGGAGGATCAGCCAGAGGAGAGGCCAAACTAGAAGGCGGATTAGGCACCGCGCTAATTCCTAAAAGGCCACTAGATGGTGCCCACACGTCTAAAGGGGAAGATGCCTGCACCCGAGCGTCAGCAGACGCACTAGATACAGCCACCTCCCCCCCCCCTGCGGGCACCGGGCCACCAATAACTTGGGGGGCAGCAGATAAAACCTGCCTAAATTCCTTAAGGAAGTCAGATAGAATCGCTGACATTTCGTTAGCCGTGGCCAGAGGAGACACACCCACCCCCCCTCCAGATAACCCCAGCCCAGCCCGCATATCCAACCTGGAGGGCGCTATGTCCCGATCCATGAGGTATTGCACAGCCGAAGGAGGGGAAACCACCTGCTGCACAGGAACCGGGTGCCGTGAAGACGCCGGGGCCTCGACTAGCCCACCGGCGGGGAACGATGCCGAGCTGGATCTTCCTTCACTCCCGGCGACGAGCGGCTCCCTCCGGGCGACGGGCGGCCCCCTCCGGACGATGGGCGGCTCCCTCCGAGTGACGGACGACTCCCTCCGGGCGACGGATGGCTCCCTCCGGGCGACGGACGGCTCCCTCCGGTCGATGGGCGGCTCCCTTCTGTCGACGGGCGGCTCTCCTCGGACGACCGGCGGCTCCTTCCCGACGACGGATGACTCCCTCCGGGCGGCGGGTGGTGAGTAGCGGCGGCGGGGCGCCCTCTTCCTCTTCGCCGGGACGGCCTCCTCACTGCGAGTCTTCGGCGCGCCGCGCCTACCCCCGACCGAAGGACGATCCTCCTCCGCCGGTTCCGGTGCTGAAGATGCCCTCCGACCTCCGACGACATCCGGTCCGCTTCTTGACCCGGTGACGGCTTCCGGGCGCCCGCTTGACTCGATGACATCATCATTGCGCAGACTTGACCCGGTGACGACATCCGCTCTACTTGACCCGGCGACGACATCCGCTTCACCGTTGGATCCGCCAGAAGACACCGACTCCGGGACACAAGCATCAACGGGCAGAGGCTCCACCGGACAGGACGACGAAGAAGACATGGCCAGACAGCGCCGGATCCAATCTTCGGAACCCGCTTCCCCGGCCCTCTCGATCAGCTGGCGGATGAGACTCATCTTGACAGAAGAGCTGGAACAAAACTTTTCAACTTGACACGACGTTCTTCCTGAGGTAAGTGGTGCTTCAGGAGCTGAGCCCCCCTTTAAATAGATCCTGGGCAGGCTCAAAGGCGGGAGAAAAACAAGAAAAAAACAGTTTGAATGTTATTCTTCCTAGCTACAGAATAAGCCCCACAGTGATTGGGGCTTATTCTGACCATACACTGGCTAGCCCACCTAAATCTGCCTAGTAACCTATTGTAATGACTAAAGGATGCTTACTTTTACAAAAGGCCTGCCGCCATCCCATCTAGAAAAAGGGGCTCATTTGAACCCCTTTTTCTTTACATTCTCCAACTATGTCACATTAGAATTGTAATATGGATTTATCCCCGGCTGGGTCACACTTGTGTGACATGAAAGTCGCACCATTTCCAGCGTGACTTTGCTGTACCACTTCCCTGCGACTTCAACTGATAAGAAGCATTCCTCTGCGACTTTGATAGATCAGTGGTTTTTCTGATCCTCACCTCTCCTCCCTGGTCATCCTTGCTGCCTAAAAACTTTCCTCCCAAGCACATTCCATTTACACCTGAGTGTAGCAGAAACGCATGTTCCCGCTCCTATTTTTACATGTTTTTGCAGAGTAAACATGCGTCGCACGTTGGGCATCCCATTCATTTGAATGAACTGCCGACATGCGTGACAAATGCCGCAAAGTAGCTCTAGAACATTGTCAGTCATGAAGTGTCACATTTTTACAGATCGCATTTTGCTGTGCGCATTTGTAGAGCATTTTGACGCACAGCGAAGCACGCATCTGCTAACCGTGATTGGGGGGGCATTAACAATTAGGCAGCATTTACATCTGCATGGAACTCGCACAGAAAACGCATGCTTTACCACACATTTCAGAAATGTGCATTACACTTGTGTTGCCATGAAATCAAAGCAATTGTGATGCGCGTTTCTGAAATGTGCGTAAAGTGCATGGTTTTTGTGCGGGTTGCTGTGCATTTGGAAACGCACAGATGTGAATGCAGCCTAAATGGTAATGCAAGCATGACACACATTGCCGCACATTTTTGAAATGCAAGGCAAAGCACGATTTTTCTTGCAGGTTGTCGTGTGTTTGGAGAAGGTGTAGATGCGAATGAATGATAACGCAAGCGTGACGCAAGTTGCCACGAGTTTGAGACACAAAACAAAGTTCACGTTTTCTGTGTGGGTTGTCATGTGTTTGGAAATGCGCAGATGCAAACGCAGTCTAAATAGCAGTGTTAATTTTGGCATAAAATTTCGATCTAGTTGTAGTTATAGTCTTTGTAAACAAATGGTAATGCAGGAGCGACACATGTTTTGGAAGTGAGCGGCATAACGAACATTTTCTATGCGGGTTACCGTGCATTTAGAAACACGCAGATGAAAACGCAGCCTAAATGACAACACAAGCTGGAGGCACATTTCCACACATTTTTGATATGCACAGCAATGCGTGCGTTTTCCATGATGCTCATTGCTGCGTGCTTGGAAAGGCGCAGATGCAAATGCAGCCTAAATGGCAATGTAAGCGCAACATGCGTTTCCACACATTTTGGAAATGCACAGCAAAGCGCGTGTTTTCTGTGTGAGGTGCTGCGCTTTCAGAAACGAGCAGATGCAAATGCGTGCATTTCCAAAATGCGCAGCAATGCACACGTGTTCCTATTTAGCAGTGTTAATTTTGTCAACTAAAATGTTTTCGTCGACTAAATGAACACAATTTTAGTTGACTAAAATATGACTAAAACAATTCAGATGACTAAAATACGACTAAAAATAAAATGGCATTTTAGTCATAAGACTATAACTAAAACTAAATTGAAAATTGACATCAAAATGAACGCTCCTCTGCTGGCCATTTCTAAATTGGCAACACAATTCCATCCAGAGCCAGTAATAATCGCACATTAAAGTTTAAACATGGATTGCACCACCGCATAAGTAAGGGGCATCTACTAAGCTGCTGAAAACTAAAAAATTAAGAAAAAGGCTTTCTTATATTCTTCCCTAATATTTAATGTTGGTAATATATTCAGGTAATTTGTGCAATGACATTACAGCCAATGGAGTTTACAGTTTTTTGTATTTTAAAGTTGCACTTCGGTTTGTCAAAAAACAATATTTCTGTTTGTTTATGAAACTTGGTTTTATTAATAAAGATGTTATATATCTCAATGGATAAGGCCCCGTTCACACTGGGGCGATCCGACTTCCAGGGGCGACCTCCGAGGTCGCGGTGCGAGCAGCGCGCCGCGACCTCGGAGCGGCCGGCACGGACTTCATAACATTGAAGTCTATGACGGTCGCTCCGGGTCGCCCCAAAGTAGCTCCGGACCCTTTTTCTAAGTCGGAGCGACTTGTGTCGCTCCTATTAGAACGGGTCCGCAGCTTCCCTATGGAAGGCGACCTGTGAGGCGACCAGGTCGCCTCACAGGTCGCCCCAGTGTGAACCGGGACTTAGAGTCCATTCACACTGCCGCGACTTGTGAGGCGACTTGTGTGCCCTCAAGTCGCCCCAAGTCGCTTGACATAACAAAAGCAATGTTAATCAATGAGAGCCGTCTTAATTGGCACTACTGAAGTCGCTCCGACTTCAGAAAAGGGTCCTGTACTACTTTGAGGCGACTTGTATCCGACCTGTCCCATAGACTTCAATGGGAGTCGCCTCCTTATCTTAATTGAAGCGACTTGTGATCAGACTTTCCATTGAAATGGTCCAGAACCAGGAAAAAAGATCATTTTTCTTATAATTTTTAGTAGCACAGGGATATGGCTCCGCTCCACCTGGGCGTTTTTGTTGCAGGCATTTATCGGGCATTTTTTGCGCGTCTTTGGAGGCAGGCATGACTTTTTTGGGATTTAGTGTCTATTTAGCGATAAATGCCTGCAACAAAAACGCCCAGGTGGAGCGGAGCCACCTCCCTGCGCTACTAAAAATTCTAAGAAAAATGATCTTTTTTTCTGGTTCTGGACATGCTACAGAGCTGGAACTTCACAGGTACACTTTTTAGACCCCCAGACACTAAATCCAAAGAAATCTTTTTTTTTTTTTTTTTTCAATAATTGGCTCTCTATCAAAAAAGACAATTTTTAAGAACTCTTTTTTGTGTGATTGAGCATGACCCAGAACCATCATATTCTGATTGGCCAAATACAAAGTTGTACAAAGTCGTCTATCATACAAGTCGCGCTGAATTTGCGCAAAGTCGCGCTGAAGTCGCGCTAACAAGTCGCTTCTTATGAGGCAACTTAGAGGTCGCGGCAGTGTGAACCGGCATTAAATCTGTGTCTGTAGTGCGTGTTCAAACCTTATAACATATTATTAGATTTTTACTCCAGGAGTATAAAATTCATTTGGAAATGCTAGAGAAATGTTTAAATAATGAATTACAATTAACCTAAACCTATTCCATTTGTAGTTGACTAAAATGTATGAGATTTTAGTAGACTAAAATATGACTAAAACTAAAACAATTCAGATGACTAAAATATGACTAAAACTAAAATGGCATTTTAGTCAAAAGACTATAACTAAAACTAAATTGAAATTTGATGCCAAAATTAACACTGCTATTTAGACTGCGTTTGCATCTGCGTATTTCTCAATGTGCGGCACCCCGTACAGAAAACGTGGATTGCAATTAAGGTTGTGTTCGCAGCTGCGTTTTCTGTGTGGGTTGCCATGCGTTTGGAAACACACAGATGTGAACACAGCCTAAATGGCAAAGCAATGTCTGCTTGCCGCGCATTTCTTAAAAACGAGGCAATTCGCACGTGTTCTGTGCAGGTTGCGGCACGTTCAGAAATGCGCAGAGGTGAATTCAGACTAATTGTTACTGACACCCCAATCGTGGTTAGCAGACGCATGTTCTGCTGTGTAACAAAATGTGCTACAAACAATCCCAAATGTGTGACACTTCACTACCAAAATGGTTCTTGAGCTACTTTGGGGCGTTTGTTCTGTGCAGGGCTGTCCATTTATGTGAATGGGTTGCTCTATGTGCGATGTGTTTTTAGGCGTGAAAAAAAAACACAAATAAATGTGAGCAGGAAGATGCGTTTCTGCCAGGCTAAGGTGTGATTGAGATTTAGGCAGCAAGGATGACCAGGGAGGAGAGGGGAGGGTTAAAAAAAAAAAAAAAAAAAAAAGATCCTCCAAAGTGCCATTCTTAGCTATACTGATGCGACTTCCGTGAGAGAACATAAAAGTCTATGGGGCCAGATCGCATTGAAAGTCGTACAAAAGTAGTGCAGAAACATTTTTTTTGTTACTGCGACTTGAATTGTGGCAATTAAGATCCCCTGAGTGAAATACATGGGATGCGACTTGTTATGCGACTTTGAAGTACAAAGTTGCATGACAAATTGCATTGGTGTGAACCGGGACTTAGAGTGTGTGGCCCCCTGAGAGCCAGGCTGATAAGGCTGTGATATGTACTGGCACCTCATCATACCTTCATCTAATTAAAGTGTATGTATAGATGAAACTATTTTAGTCTTTAGATGGAGTAGGGAAGGGTTACACCCCCATTAGGGGATTTTTGCTGTCTCGGTCATTGTAATATTTCCCCTCACTTTCTGATTGGCTGATAAAGATTACCGGGACTAATACAGAGGAGAACAGAAACTGATCACAACTGTTATTGCAGCACTGAGCGCGTTTTACCCCTTAACCACTTAAGCCCCAGCCCTATTTCGGACACTTTTTGTTCACACGTTAAAACCAGTATTTTTTCCTAGAAAACTACTTAGAACCCCCAAACATTATATATATTATTTTAGCAAAGACTCTGGAGAATAAAATTTCGGTCATTGCAATAATTTTTGTCAAGCGGTATTTGCGCAGCGGTCTTTAAAGCACCATTTTTTTGGAAAAATTTTGAAAAATCACATTTCACTGCATTTAAAAAATACTAAACAGTAAAGTTAGCCCATTTTTTTTGTATATTGTGAAAGATGATGTCACGCCGAGTAAATAGATACCCAACATGTTACGGTTTAAAATTGCGCCCCCCTGTGGGATGGCGACAAACTACGGTCAATAGAGATCTCAATCTGCGACGATTTAAATTTATTTAACGGTTACCAGTTTAGAGTTAGAGTGTAGCTCTTTTTTTTAAATTATTGCTCACGCTCTGGCGATCGCAGCGATACCTCACATGTGTGGTTTGAACAGCGATTTCATTTGCGGCTCGACTTGCATATACGTTTTTTTTGTGCGCGAGCTAACGGTGACGGGGGCGGCTAAATTTTTTTTTTTTCCCATTTATTTTATTTATTTTTTTAACTTTATAACAGTTTAAAAAAAAAAAAAAAAAATATGATCACTTTTATTGCTGTCACAAGCAATGTAAACATCCCTTGTGACAGCAATATGTGTGACAGGTACACTTTATGGAGGGATCGAGGGTCTAAAAGACCCTAGACCCCTCCACTACACTTCCCTGTATGCAAAACGCCAAAAACTGCGTTTTTGCATACAGCCGATTTTCAAATTTGCTGCCTTTTGCAGCACAGTAACCCGGAAGTGACGTCATGGACGCCGCCTCCGGGTTACGTCAACGGAGACCCGATCGATGCCATTTCCGGCATTCATCGGGACTCCATCCAGCCGGCGGACGCGCCAGCTGGGTGCTCGGGGCTCCCGGTGGGACGGGAGCCCCGAGCAAAGCCACGGAAGGCGGCGGGAGGGGGGGGGGACGTCCCCTCCCGCCCCCCCGGGTACCGATCGAGCGGCTCCCGAGCCGCATCGGTCGGTACCGACGGAAAGGCAACCGTCGGCTTCAAACCACGGTACCGGGATGGTGTCTCTAGCTAGAGGCATCATCCCGGTACACTACCGCAAAGTTTACCGACGTAGCCCTACGTTAGTATGCGGTAAGTGGTTAACTGTCATCATGATGATCCTGTACTGCATTACATCTGTATGGCTTTTAAAGGGTTAAATAAGACACACAGCCTGTACTGAGAGAAGTCTGCTGCCTCCCATTGCTGACATTCTCCTAGAACTGTTGGCTGGCTTTCCTTTGTCACTAATACTCTGATTCACTCACATGGGAAAAAGCATGCAGCAAGTGAAGTCACAGCGAAGTCTTGAAGTGTAAGTCAGCCAATAATGTTTTTTCCAGTTTTGGAGAGAGAGAAGGAGGATTACAACTCCTGCAGAGTTTTTATTGCTCCCCGGGGCTCCATTAGAGAGAATTCGGCTCATTTCCTGTCCTGATGACAACCAAAACAGGAAGTGAGGAAAACTCTGCGACAGACAAAGACAGAATGAAATATCTGACATGAGTTCTATCCTTCCTCTACTCTAATAATAAAATCATACTTATCTATAACTGTGTTGCTGTAAGAGATTTCCCTGACTTTTGGTTTGGTAAAATGTAGTCAGTAGGACAGGAAGTGAGAGTAAAAACCTGGCAGGGGTACTTACCTTTCCACACCTTATTCAAAACTAAGAAATAAAGCTTTGACTGGACTTACACTTTAATCTAGCTTCTTGTTCTGGGGTCATGACCCCAAATATATGGAAAGCAATGACTGAGGATGAGAGCCGGGCAGATAGGGAGCGGAGTATAGGCCTCATCCACACTGGATGTTAGCAAAACGCCATAGAAAGCTGTAGAAGGAGTTTGTCAGCTTTTTTGCAGAAGCGTTTTTTTAGCAAAACTAAATTCCCACAAAAGCTTATGGCTCAAAAACGCTGATAAACGCAGAATAGTCGCATTTTTCAGCATTTTTAAGCTTCTATCAGAGTTAGAGCGTTTTTACAGCTGAAAATCTCCTCTCAGATCACTAATTCGGGGATTTTTCCAGCCAGAAAACCCCCCTGCCAAAAACTTCTGATAAGAGCTGTGTGTGCATGGAGACATAGGAGAACATGGGGGAGATTCCTGGCTGCAGGAAGAAACGTCTGACACCAAAAACATTCGCTGTAAAATCGTCCCGTGTGCATGAGGCCTTAGAGGTCGGCTATGGCGCCTCCATATCTCTCTCACTCCAGGATTCCTAGAAGAAGTCGTTGTGTATATTTTATAGATGTGATGAGAATTCTGATCAGATGAGGGAGGAATTTATTCATCAAGCTGTGATCTTCTATAAATCTGTCTCATAGAATGTCTCATCTCTCCCCTCCCCCCCTCTATCCTGTCTGCAGAGTTTGTATTCGGTGTAATAAAGAAATAGAAATGTAAGAATTGTCTCACCTCCAGTCTGGTTGTATCGCTTCATCAATGTCTGTACATTGTGTTTGTAAATAGGCTCATCGCCCCGACCTGCTTGTGTGTTCCTCTCCCAGTATTCAGGTTCCACTTTCTTCATCCACTCAGTCTTGGGAAGAACCTCCCGGGTGTCACTGTTATAATTTGTTATCTCCCGATCATCCACATATCCGACAGAAGAGAACACAGGGAGTCCGGATCCCGGAGAGGAGACTGCGGTTTCATAATATCGCAGAGTGTGACTGTCTGATAGAGAGACATACAGACGGTTATATATACATCCTCTACACATCACACACTATAATGCTGGGAAGACATTAATAATACCTGGCAGCCCCCCCCCCCCCCCCAATAGATCAAGACAATATTTTCATGAAAAATACACTAAAATCACTATTAGTGGACACAAACATACAGTAACAGAGAACTTGTGAGAATTATACCTTAACTGTTTTTTTACATTTATAAATATAAAAAATAATCAAATCATTTCTTACAGTGCTTTTTTTTTTTACAGGACAGGGAAGCCTGCAGTGCTGTAGGATGGAGGGTGGCACAGTGAAAAGGGGGCACACGGGGGGGGGGGATCAAAAGCAGGCAGAGCAGGGAGGGGGATCGGTGTGGGAGAAGCAATTACAGGAACAATGCTCTGTGTCTCTCCCCGCAGCAGCTGAAAGCTGGCAGGAGGGGGAGAAACTGGCTTTTAGCTGCTGCAGAGAACCACACAGGGCTTCCTTCTGTAATTGCCCCTCCACCCAACCAAACCAATTCCCCGTGCTGTTGGGGCCCCCCTGTGTGCCTGGGCCCCCTACAGAAAGACTGTTGGCCCCCCCTATCAGCGGCTCTGTTTATGAGTGTGCAGATGGTTGCGCACAGAGCTTGCAATCATGGAGGGACAATTTATGATAATAAATGGTGGGATTGCATGCAATAACTGTAATAGGAGAAGAATAATGGTGAATAGATGGTGGGGGGGAGTGGAGGGGATTGAAGTGATCGTTTCTCAGCCCTGTGTGATGAAATCCCGGCTTCCCTTTAGCGCTGAATTCACACTTCTGCATTACCTTGCGGTGTGGTAATGGGGGATACAATGCACATTGTCATTCATGTAAGGCCGTCCATTCACTATAAATGATCGGCCAATTCGCTGTGACAGATAATAAATACATGTGACCCCATGTTAGCAATGCAGCCCCCACAATGTACAGTGAGTGCGGCGCAGTAAATTGCGCTCTGTTTTAGGCCTGGATCACACTTGTGCAATTTCACATCCAACCTAAATCACACAGAATTGCATGACAATGGAAATCATTCACATCAATGCAACTCTGTGTGGTGCGATTTTGTAAAAGGTTCTTGTACTACTTTGGTGTGAATAACAGCGCATTTTTGCCCCATTCAATATGCAAATCACATCCAAAACACAGCAAATTGCAATCCACTGAAATCGGATGAAAATCAGATTGCAGTAGTGAGACCCGAGCCTTACAGTGCGGATTTTATTCTTTATTTTGTTTGCAACAACATGTAAAATAAAGCAATACAGAAGAGCACTAAGCGCCGGTTCACATAGGGGCGACCCGACTTGCCGGGGCGACCTGTGAAGTCGCGGTGCACAGTGCGCACCGCGACCTCGGAGCGATATGCACGGACTTCATATCATTGAAGTCAATGCAGGTCGCTCCAGGTCACCCCAAAGTAGTACAGGACCCTTTTTCTAAGTCGGAGCGACTTATGTCGCTCCTATTAAAATGGGTCCTGTGCTAATCTATGGCAGGCGACCCACGGCGACTTGTCAGGTGACCAAGTCGCCCCAGTGTGAACCGGCTCTAAAACATAAAGAGGAGTTATAAAATGTCTCATTTCTGTAAGGGTGAATTCACACATGTACATGTTCTGCCCGCGCTGCATTGCCCACTGGTTAGTGTGGTGCATGATTCAGCGCAGCACGCTGTCCCTTTCATTTAATCACTTGCTGACCACTCGCCGCAGATATACTACGGCAGGCTGGCTCAGCTGCGCAGTTCGCGGGAGTGCTCCTGGGGGCGCACTCACGCCATCATTAGGCAGCAGGGAAGCCGATCCACAGATCCAGAGGCCGCAATTGCCGCTGGGCACCAGCGATCGCTCCCCATGGAGAGAGAACGACAGTCTGCTGATGTAAACAAAGCAGATTGTTGTTCTCTCTGGAACACAGAGTGCCGGTGACCCTCCTATTTAGGATCACAGGTCCCTGTGTGGATTCCACAAGCCCATCCCCCTCACAGTTAGAAAAGACCCCCTAGACATACACTTAACCCTTTGATCGCCCCTGTGTTAACCCCTTCCCTGCCAGTGTCATTAGTACAGTAAAGGTGCATATTTTTAGCACTGATTACTGAATTAATGTCACTGGTACTCCCAAAAGTGTCAAAAATGTCAGTTAGGGGTCCAATCTGTCCGCCACAATGTCGCAGTCCCATTAAAAATCACAGATCACCGCCATTACTAGTAAAAAATAAACAAATAAATAAAAATGACATTAATCTTTTCACTAGTTTGTAGACACGATAACTTTTGCGCAAACCAATCAAAATACGCTTATTGGGATTTTTTTAAATAAAAATATGTAGCAGAATACAAATTGGCCTAAAATGATGAAAAAATTTAATTTTTAATTTTTTTGGGGAATATTATATAGCAGAAAGTGAAAAATATTGTTTTTTACAGAATTGGAAAAAAAATCGCACAGGTGATCAAATACCACCAAAAGAAAGCTATTTGCGGGGAAAAAAGGACATCAATTTTATTTGGGTACAGCGTCGCACGACCGCAAAATTTCCCGTTAAAGTAAGGCAGTGCCGAATCGCAAAAGATGGCCTGGTCATTAAGGGGGTAAAACCTTCCGGCCCAGAAGTAGTTAAAGTATAAAAAATATACACTTCACTCTCTGCAATGACCGAATCCTCCCCCACCCGCTGCCCAGGTGCATAAGGGGAGGGAGGATCTATACTGATGGGGGTTTGTACTAAGGGAGGGGGGGTCTATACTGAGAGGGACTATATTTGGTGGAGGGGGTCTATATTGAGGAAAGGCCTGTACTGAGGGGGGGAGACTATACTTGGAGGGGTGGTCTGTACTGACAGAGGGGATCTACACTAAGTGGAGGGGGGTCTGTACTGAGGGGGGGTCTAGAGCTGCATGGTTAATCATGAAAAAATTGTGATCTCGTTTCACCACCCCCCCCCCCCTTCACGATCTTAAAACGACATGTCCTTGATTCTTATAGAGCTGTTCTCTGCTCACTCACAGCTGTCAAAAAATAAAAAAGAGCCTTCAGCAAATGATTATCAACATTGTTAAAGCGTAGTATACTCCACTTTTTACCTTTTACCTACAGGTAAGCCCATAATAAGGCCTATAATAAGGCTTACCTGTAGGTATAATTAATATCTCCTAAACCTGCACGGTTTAAGAGATATTGGTCCTGCATGCAGCTGCTGAAACCAGTGGCACATGTTCTCTGAAGGTCCGGTGGACCTTCAGAGCTCTTTGCCGGATCCTTGCTGGAAAGTAACTCCCGCACGCATGTGGGGGAGTGACGTCATCACGGCTCCGGCCACTCAGCGCCGGAGCCGCCGAACCCGGAGAAGATGTTGAGGGAACATGACGGCTCCCTCAGCGGTGATCGGGTGACCATGTCAGGGCTTCGTTTTAACCACTTCCGCCCCGCCAACCGTACATTTACTGTGGCACTCTGCCACTGCTGGGCAAAGCGACGTAGCCCTACGTCGCTCGCTCAGGAGACTGTAGGAAGCGAGCGTGCGCCACCGGCAGCGCGCTCCCGCCCCCGCTCATTACCTTGGGAGCCAGGTAGTGTGACCAGCGGCTCCGATGGCCGCCGGCCACTCGCGATCTCCCGCAGTAGTGAGAGAAGGACAGACGGCTGATGTAAACACAGCCGTCTGTCATTCTCCCTGAAGTAATGACAGAGGCTATGCGATCCTGCTATTACTTGTGAAGTAATCCTGCTAATTACTTCACAAGCCACGCCCCTCTACAGTTAGAATCACGCCCCTAGGGTCATACCCCTAGGCCCCGCATGTAGATTAGGGGGCCGGAGGCATGGATGGGGGGGCTGCACCCCTTTGCCCCATATGACGAGCCGCCACTGCTGCACCGGGTGACACCAACCCTAGTGATGCCACTGAGTGTCCACACTATGACTTGTCCTGTACAAGGGATGAGATCACATCTTCTACTATAATAAAAATGATAGAAAGATAAATGATGGCTGAGAATACATTACACATTCTATAGAAGATTGGGGCCCATTCACACCAGCAGCCTAACGCAGCATTACTCAGCACAGTCCCAACACAAGGACAAGGAGATTTGCCCCAAATCCTATTTCTTCATCTCCCAGGAAAGTATTATGTCGGTGTGCAATGAGAATAATGGGACATGTATTTCTGCACAGCACATTTTATCATTCTATTACACATCATAGCCTGCTGCAGGGCACAACAATAGCATGGAAGGGAAATAGAAAAGAAAAATGAAAGCACTGCAATGGGTGTTGGAAATATTTTGCAGCACATTAAAAAATACACAAGAACCAATCACAAGTGGCGGGATCACCAGATATTTCTGAGCAAAAGAAGAAAAGAATAAATAACCGGCTGCAGTGATCACTAATAACATGAAGACACAGACACATAGGGCTGATATGTATTGTGGGGGTAACATACACTTTAAAATCGAGGTTAAAGCAGAGCTCTATAGGAACATATTTTTTTTTTTATGTTTGGTTGGAGTCAGGAAGGGTTAGAATGTCAGTCGGGTTTTATTGTTGGCTGTAACTTTAACTACTCCCAGCCCAATCCTGACATTTCTCTCCTACATGTATCAATCAGGATTTTTTTTTTTTTTGCTAGAAAATTACTCAGAACTCCCAAACATGATATATTTGTAGGCAGAGGCCCTAGAGAATAAAATGGAGCAGTGGTTACCAGTTTAGAGTTACACAGCAGGCCTAGCTGTAGAATTATTCTTCTCACTATAACACTCGTGGTGATTCCTCATGTGTGCTGCGAACACCGTTTACATATGTGTGCATGACCTACGTATGTGTTCACTTCTGTGTGTGACCAAGGGGGGGGACAGGGGGGCACTTTACATTTTTATTTATTTTGTTACATTGTCCCTTTATTTTTTTTATCACTTTTATTCCTATCACAAGAAACATACACATCCCTTGTGATAGAAATAAGACATGACAGGTCCTCTTTATGGAGAGATCTGGGGTCTATAAGAATGCCGGTGTCTTGTCGGATAATGCCTCCCATTGGATAGTGCATCTGACGGACTGCGCATGCTCCGTAAGTGACGTCACTCCAGCTGATTTCTCCGATCAGCTGGGGTTGACGTCATTAGCGTGTGCACAGTCCGTCGGATGCATTTCTCGACGGAACAGAGCGGCCGGCTGCCGGCACTTTTTAGACATGGTATATATAGTATATATTTATTCAACACAACCCCATATTTCTAAATTATCAAACATTGAGTATTATATTGTGTTTGTGCTAAAATTTATTTTAGTTTATTTTTTTCTTAAAATATGAGTTTGTTAAACAGTTGCAAAAACATTTTGTGACATAAGAAATTACATCTGCCATCATTTATTTGGAAATGCCGTTTGCTTATGGAAAATAAATCATTGTTTGGGGGCTTAAAGTGACTTTTTTTAGCAAAAAATATTAATACTAACATATATGAAAAATTGCTCTGATAGAGAAGAGGTTACACAGTCTGTGTCCCCATAGAGAGATTTATGTTCTCTTCCTGCTCTGTGTGACACCCATCATCTGGATAGGAAGTGAGGGAAAATCTCTCTCATAGTAGCACAAAGAGCAATAAAATGCTGCCAGATGTCCTAACCCTTCCCTGATCTCTCCAAAACTGAAATAGGAAAAGTTATCAACAAAGTTGAGTTTTAGGCTACTTTCACATCTAGGCGTTTTGGGGCGTTTTTCTGCTCTAGGATCAGCTCAAAAAACGCTCCAACAAGACAAATCCTATTCATTTCAATGGCCTCTGTTCACATCTCAGCGTTCTGACGTTATAAGCAAAACGCCGAACGCTCAAAAAAGTACATGAGCTTCTTTTTGGGCAGATTACAGGCGTTTTTATTTTTTTACATTGGTCACTAGTCAACCTAAAAATGCCTGCACAAAAACGCCTGTAAAACGCGGTAAAAATTGTGCTAAAAAAACGCGTGAAAACGCTACGCTCAGGTGTGAATGCAGCCTAAAAGAATACCTAGAGCCAAAACTATTTTTATTTTAGCTGACCTCTGTATTTTTCCATCTGTGTCTCGTTAGGAGAATTTCTCCTCACTTCCTGTCCTATAGACTCAACTGGAAGTGAGAGGAAATCCTGGTTTAGATGTCACAGTGACCCCATTGGAAAATTTCTCCTCTATTCTTCTTCTCGTGACAACACAAAATGTTAGATGGCTTCTCAGTTTTATTCCCGGTGACATTGGTGATCAGGACACATAGAGAGGGTGAATCTACATAATGGGGACACAGACAGCAATATAAACCTGACAGAGGCTCTAACCCCTCACCACTCCATCCAAATCTGAAATAAAAGTTTTACTCTTAGTTATATTTCCCATCTGACAGATGAGACTGAGTACAGCGCCCCCTCCAGGATGAGGCTGACCACAGCACCCCCTCCAGGATGAGGCTGAGCACAGCGCCCCCTCCAGGATGAGGCTGAGCACAGCGCCCCCTCCAGGATGAGATGTATAATAGGAAATAGGTGTGATGAGTGAGAAGGTGAAATGTATTGTCAGCTGATACATTGTAATGTCTTCTGACCCCCCGACCTCTCCATCCATCATCAGCTCCGTACACAAGATCAATAAAGATCCTTCAGAGCCTGGAGAGCCGTATTGTCATCTTCACACAGACAGGACATGGTTGTCACTTCCACAATACTTCTACCTTTATCACTAAACATTGATTTCTACCATTCTATACATCCCCCCTCCCCCACTGACAAGATGTCATCTATATTGTCCTCTACTTACCACACTCCACCCCTGACACCCCCAGAATAATCAGGATGAGGGGGGTCATCATCTTCATCCTCCCCGCTCTCATCTATAGAGGCCCCAAAACACGACACCTTCCACTTCACCCAGCTCAGGACACTCTGTGTACAGGAAGGCGGAGCTCTGTGCTGATTGGAGGAGACTTCCTCTCTATCCAATAGGAAAATGATTACATAGAGGATCAGCAGTTACCGGGCAGAATAACAGAACGAAGGTTGGAGATGAGAAGCCACAAAGTGAAAGTGAAATCTGGAGACATTCCACCAATAGAATTCTAGGAATCCCCCAAATCCCCCCAATCATCTCCTAATACCGGGCATGGGAGAGATCCACAGGAATTCCCAGAGACCAATCACAGGAGGGATCTCTACTTATTGATCTACAGAGAACCCTCCGCACCATTTTACACCAGAGAATGAGCTTACAATCTAATGACCCCCCACTGACATACAGACACACTCAGGACAATGCTGGGAAATGGGGGTCACCTATTAGTGCCCATTACCAGGATGGGAGGGGCTAGTAATATAAGTGTATAAACAATCAATTACATTTGTATCCAATCAGAAAGAAGTTGAATCTACAGAACTGTTAGAAGAAGGAGATTGTGAGATCAGATTGTAACATATGTGGCCAGATTAACCCCTTGAGAACCAGCCTGTCATAACCCTTCATTACCAGACCATTTTCCAGGGCTGGGATACTTTTAAAATGACTCAGTAATGAAACGCTGTACCCACATTCATTTTATATTATTTTTAGACAGATAGAGCTTTATTTTGGTGGATTTTATTTATTTTTTATTATATAAAAGAAAAAGAACAAAAGTAAAAAAGATTTCCCTAACTTTCTGTTATAAACACATCAAATAGAAATCCCAGGAGGGAAATAACAGACCAGGAATGGACGCTTTTTGGAAAGTAGACACCCCAAGGTGATCTCATTTTTATCTCAATTTTTGGAGAAATGAAGAAGCATGCTGGCATTGAGGTAGTTAAAAACATGGGACTTGGTCATAGTACAATAGATAGAGCACATTAAATGTACAGGTCATACAGAGGGAGGGGGAAGTGAAGGGGTTAATTTACAGGTCACATACAGTGGGAGGATGGAGATGAAGGGGTTAAGGTGGAGGACTGGGGAGACAGAGACAATAATATACAGCTGACATAAAAAGACAGAATGGAGATGAGATGTACAGGGGGGGGGGGGGGGGTTATAAAAAATCCAACAATCAACTACCCATTTGACCCTCGGGAGGGTTATTCAGCACTGAACTATTTTAATTGGCAATTGCTCCATCATGCAACATTGTACCCAAATTACATTTATATCATTTAATTATATAAATATTTTTTTCACACTAACAGAGCTTTCTTGTGATGGTATTTGATCACCGCTGGATTTTTAATTTTTTTATTTAAATATGCAAAAAAGACCAAAATGTTTGAAAAAAACAAACAAAAAAACAATATTTGTTACTTTCTGTTATAAAATATCCAATAAAACAATTTAAAAAATCAGATTTCTTTTTAAATACAGGCCAAGATGTATTTTGCTACCTCTTTGGTTAAAAAAATAAATAAATCACAATACGTGTATATTAATTGGTTTGTGTAAAAGTTATAGTCTCTACAAACTCTGGTATTTATTCTGGAATTAAGCAAGCTATGACGCTATACTGGTAATGGCGGTTATCAGACACTTATAGTGGGACTGTGATAGTGTGGTGGACAATCTAGCACTAACAGATCCTCGCTTGGAGGTTCACTAACTGACACTGACATCACTAGTGACACTAATACAGTGATATAAAACTGTGCACTGTCACTGTACTAATGACACTGGCTGGGAAGGGGTTAACATAGAGGATCAATCAAGGGGTTAACTGTGTGTGTAACAAGTGTAATGTGTGTAATATGTTCTGCTTTTACTAACACATCTGGCAGTTTTTCTAGGAAATAGCCAGGTTACTGAACTGTGCACAGAGCTCTGTGTGTTTGTAAACACAGGACTCTGTGCTGTGATTGGCTACAGCAGATCAACAGGTCCACAACCAAAATCATTGGCCGGGAGCGGCTGACAAACTTGTGCTGTAGCGATTCACAGTACAGATCGGCATGCGTGCCCTAAACCCGGAAACTGGCTGCTGACATACAGTACATGTATGTGGCGGTGCCTGTACATCCCACCAGCAGTAACATTACTGTGAGCCGGATGGGAAGAGGTTAAACCCTCCACCTTAAATCTGCGTACAATTCTTTATTGATAAATCCTCTTCCTCCTTAGTGAGGGGGAGGGGATGGAAATTCCTTTTTTTTATCTAAAAGGGGCCCCTAGGTGGGTTATTCCATAATGTGCCCTCTAGTGCTGCTCAATCCCCGATCCCAGCTACTTCCATCTTCCCCCCAATCTTTCTTACAGGTTCTGTGTGTTCATCCTCAATGGCCAGGCTGCAATGACGTTAGGAGCCACATCACCGTGGCATAGATCTAGTGACATAAGGTACATTGATGTGTGCAAGCACAGCTCAGTGTACATTACCACTGACAGGTGGGGCTTTTGATAGAAGAGATCATCAGGTCTCATCTCCCATAAAAACACTCCCTGTCTGTATTTTTAAATTTTTTTAATTAAATACCACTTTATATGTAAACTGTACATTTGCAATCATTGTGATTGGTCATGACAGCAGTCACAAGGTACAGAGTCACTCTGATTGGCTCTGTACAGTGTATATGATCTGTGCTTTCTGATGAGAGTTCAGATGACAGTAATTCATATACACACTGGCTGCCCATGGGGTTTTCTGTGGAACCATTTATAACCTGCATTTCAGAATCGCATGTCCACCACTCCTCTGTTTCAGGGTCAGTTCACCTCATGAATCTCATAGGAAGGTTCTTGCGTCCCTCTACAATTCACATACAATCCAGGTGCAGTGCGATTTCAGAGCATTTATTTGAATGGACTGAAATCACCCCAGACTGCACCAAAAGTATTGCATGCACAGCAACTATTGTCCCATGCAATCTGGTGCAGTCAAATGCTGTTTATATGCAACCTCCATTTGGGGGGTCATGAGCATTGCACTGACACCCACTGCAGATTGCAAGTGCAGTGCTTTTATAATGCAGTGAGGGAAGTGCACACGATATGAAGGTTTCCCGCACTGCATTCTAGTGTAAACCAACACTTCAATCATACTGCAATAGTGAATTGGTTAAAAAAAACTGGGCCATTTGTATTATCCATATGAAGTCCTGTTCTCTATGCCACTAGAGTCCCCCTTTATATATGACAGCTATATTGTTTGTAGCAATGGTATCAGTGTGACATTGGTGGAAGATGCTTCTGAGATATTTCAGAATTCATTGGAAGTGCATTCTACCCGCACATTACCTCCTTCTGACCTGAGTCTGACCTGTTTCCAGTGCATAGACTTGTATGGAATGCAAAACCCACTTGCAGAAAACAAAAGCCCTTCTACACAGACCCTAGAACAGTGATGGTGAAACTTGGCACCCCAGATGTTTTGGGACTACATTTCCCATGATGCTCAACTACACTGCAGAGTACATGAGCATGATGGGAAATGTAGTTCCAAAACATCTGGAGTGCCAAGGTTCCCTATCACTGCCCCAGAAGGTTAACTTAAGTAACCGATTGGTTCAGAATTTCTGATCTTAGGGGCAGAGTAGCCGGTCAAACCAACCCTTTGGCCCCCCTCACACCTCGGTGTAATTAGGTAATTAGGGGTTGAAAGGCATTGTGCTTTACAGGCCATGCCCCATATATAAAATCCCAATCTGTCTTTATACTGCATCCACCAAGGGGATGGAGGTGTAATGCTTCTCAGCTGGTCCTTTCCAGTTTGTACCATCGTTACAACTTAGTTATTTGAGTTTTGAGACAACAGACCAGTCATGGATGGGGGTGGGTTGGGGGAGGTTTGGGCTGTCTCCCTCCCACCTGTTCCCCCATCCATCCATTAGCAGCCATGTGCTCCCAGTGTGGAGACACTAAATTAGAAAGTGTTAGGACTGCAGATAAAACAGGGTGCCGTGTAGTGGCTCTGCAGCTTACACATGCGTTTGCATATGTGTGTCAACTAAACCCCTGTTCTTTGTATCATGAGACAGGTCTACTTGGTTGGTGACAGACTGGAGGGTGAGTACATCAGACTGGGAGCTGGCTGACTTCCATGCACCTCTTATAATCCTTCAACCTCATTTTTTTCACACCTCGGTGTACTGCATGGGTTTTTATGTGTTTTTCTGTGTGACTGCATAGGGCGGCCCTTTCACCTGAAGAGATTTCCCGATGTTTGACAAAGCGCACCAAAGAAGTTCCTTCAGCTTACTCTGGTGCAGAGCTCGGTACTTTTCTACAATGCACTTTAGCATGTTTGACATGTATTTTGTCAAATGACAAAACAAACATTTGCTGGCCATGTCTGGGGAGCCAATAACAATTAATAGCACCAACAGTGCAATGCGTCTATATAATGCGTTTTTCAAGCATTCCCAGAATGTGCACAGAAACGTGCATTTCTGTGTATGTTGGTGGAACACACGGGAGTCACTGGGGACTTCCAGAGGATACCTATATATGGAGAAGGCATTCCTTCAGAGACGTATAGTAACTAAGTAGAACTACTTCACTACTCTACTTAAGTACCGAAAGGCGGTATCTGTACTTTCCTAGAGTAGAATTTTTTTCTCCTACTTCCACTTTTACTTCACTACATTTTTTCGATGATTTCAATACTTCTACTCCAATATTTTTTTTTTGTGCTGCATAGTTACTCGTTACAATTATAAAAATTACCACTGACAGAACAGTAGATGGCAGGTTTCATGAAGCTCAAAACATGTGTATTATCTGCGCATACGAAAATAAATGCTACTGTATATATAAATAAAAGCTGCATTTGAAATAATAAAAAACAATATGATGTTCAAACTTTTGACTTCTTTCTTTAATAAATACATAACACAGTACTTGTACTTTTACTTTCAGTACTTGAGTAGCAACATTTTTAAAAAAACTATTTGCAATACTTAAGTACAAAAAATGTTGAATACTTTAGTACTTCTACTCAAGTCACTTTTTGATCGAGCACTTGTACTTTTACTCAAGTATGGGTTTAGAGTACTTTATACAACTCTGCATTCCTTAGAAAGGAGCTAGGAAGTGACAACAGATCACCGACTTCCACAAGAGGAGTAGAGGAGATGGGAAAGCTCCCCAATGGGGTCACAGACAACAATAAAATCTGTCCGGGGATCAAATATTTTCTCAATCCACCCAAAACAAATAAAAAAGTAAAAGAAAAAAAAGAGTATAAGCAATTACTTGAGACAGGGAAGCACAGAAAGCAAAAAATGATTTACACTGACCTGACTGACCCGGCGACTCGACCTGACGCTTCCTTCAGGGCCTCCCTCGGCTCTAAGCTGAGCCGCGCTGCTGCCTGGAGAAGAGGGAGGTGGCCGGTGGGCGGAGTCAATAGAATTAGGCGCGGAGGAGGAATTTGAAATCCTCCGCTCTGAACGTTGGGACTCGGAGCCTGGGCCCGCGCCCTCCTAGGAGCCATGCAGCAGGCCATCCTAGCAACCAGTGTGTCCGCGGCACGCAGGCCAGGCAGTAGAGCCAGGCTGAGGCCCCGCACAGAGAGGAGGAGGATCATGGACTCGGGGCTAATAATTATTTACACTGAACACTAGACCCCGGGCTTTTTGGGGGCCCACTCAGGGTTATAGCCCGGGTCAGCCCCCCCCGACACCACTGCCATGCACACACAGGCTGTTATCAGCATTTTTTGGCTGGAAAAAAACAGAACTAGTGGGATTTAAGAGGTGTTTTTTAGCTGTAAAAACGCTCTAACTCTGATAAAAGCTTAAAACCGCTGAATAACGCTCCAATTCTGTGTATAGTTTTGTTAAAAAAGCTGAAAAACACTTCTGCAAAAATGCTGCAAAACTCATTCTACAGCTTTTTACTGCTAATGCTAATGGCGTTTTTATAACGTCCGGTGTGCATGAGGCCTAAAGCATCAAAAAGCAAAATGAGGACTGGTTAAGGCCTCATGCACACGGGACGTTTTTACAGCGAATGTTTTTGGCTTCGGTCGTTTACTCCTGCAGCCAGTAATCTCCCCCCATGTAACAGAATTAGTGATCTGAGAGGAGATTTTCAGCTGTAAAAACGCTCTAACTCTGATAGAAGCTTAACCACTTCTGGACTGGAAGGTTTTACCCCCTTAATGACCAGACCATTGTTTGCGATTCGGCACTGTTACTTTAACTGACAATTGCGCAGTCGTGCGACGCTGTACCCAAATAAAATTGATGTCCTTTTTTTCCCCACAAATAGAGCTTTCTTTTGGCGGTATTTGATCACCTCTGCGATTTTTATGTTTTTTGCGCTATAAACAAAAATTTGCGACAATTCTTAAATTCAATATTTTTTACTTTCTGCTATAAAACATTCCAAATAAAAAAAAAATTTTATAAATCAAATTTATTCATCATTTTAGGCCAATGTGTCTTCTGCCACATATTTTTGGTAAAAAAAAAAAAAAATCGCAATAAGAGTATATTGATTGATTTGCACAAAAGTTATTGTGTCTACAAACTAGGGGAAAGATTTATGTTATTTTTATTTATATATTTATTTTTATTAGTAATTGCAGAGATCAGCGTTTTTTTTTTTTTTTTTCTTTTTAGCGGGACTGCGACATTGCAGCAGACAAATCGGACCCCTAACTGACATTTTTGACACTTTTGGGGGTACCAGTGACATTACTACAGTAATCAGTGCTAAAAAATATGCACTGTTACTGTAATAATGACACTGGCAGGGAATGGGTTAACATCAGGGGCAATCAAAGGGTTCCCTGTGTCCCTATGGGGTGCTTTCTAACTGTGGGGGGGATGGGCTTGCTGAATGAACACAGGGATCCATGTTCCTAAATAAGAGAAACACAGGATCCCTGTGTTCATTACTGACAGAACATTGGTAGTGGTCTGCAGTGTTTACAACGGCAGACCGCCGTTCTGTCTCCATTGGGAGCGATCTCGGGTGCCCGATGGACATCGCAGCCGCCGAACCCGCCGATTGGCTCTCCCTGTAGCCCATCGGCGGGTGCACTCACCTCCAGCGGCACACGCGTGTTCCCCGACTATCGGTTCCGTGAAACGGCATACAGGTACGACAGAGCGGACCTGCCCCAGTGTAAGTACGGTGGATGGTTGGCAAGTGGTTAAAAATGCCAAAAAAATGCTGAAAAACGTGGCTTTTGAGCCATAAGCTTTTGTGGGAGTATAGTATTGTATATAGTAATGTATATAGTATTGTATATAATATGGTATATAGTATTGTATATAATATTGTATATAGTATGGTATATAGTATTGTATATAATATTGTATATAGTATTGTATATAGTATTGTATATAGCATTGTATATAGTATTGTATATAGTATTGTATATAGTACTGTATATAGTACTGTATATAGTATTGTATATAGTATTGTATATAGTATGGTATATAGTATTGTATATAATATTGTATATAATATGGTATATAGTATTGTATATAATATTGTATATAGTGTGACAGGAAGTCAGGTAAATCTGGGAATGTAGTCACTGAGAGGAGACACATTCCCACCTGCTTTGAAAGTTCACTGATACTATAGGGTGTTGGCTGCAGAGAGAGCCAGCAGGAAGTTGAAAACCATTCAGCTGTTCAGAATGAGGAGATCAAGGACTCTATAATTTGTCCAGAGAAAATCTATTGAGTGCTGCCTCCTGTCGCTGTGTGAGCTGGGAAGAGGAGGACAGACATACGTGTACCTCCCGACGCCGTGTGGGCATGGGAGAAGGACTGCTGCCGCCTGTCGCCGTGTGGGCTGGGAGAGGGGGACAGTCGGATGTGTGCCTCCCGACAAGCTGGTGAGCATGGGAGAAGACCCCCTACAGCGATGTGAAGCTAAGGAGGGTAACCACGAGTGAAGACGTCTCAAAGGTGAGAAGACAAAGTGTTCCATGTGAAGAGTGTGAAGAGAAGTGTTCCATGTGAAGAGTGTGAAGAGTAAAGGGACCTGTTAAATGAACTATGTTCAATGTGAAGAATCTGAAGAGTAAAGGATCCTGTTATAAATGAACATGTGCTGTGTGAAAGAAAACAAAGGGACATGTTCAATGGACAATGTTTGTGCTGTGTGAAAAGCAAACAAATGGACATTTGAGTGTCTGCTGTAGGATCAGCAGTGTCGGCCCAACAGTAGGTTGGAAAGACTTCTTAGGTAGGTTCCAGCTGTGAGAAGGTAGCCGCCCACAGAGGCAAGGATTTATTTTGTGTTTTATTTTATTTTGGATGTTTTGCTGCATACAGCCTGGTGAAGAAAACACCATTTAATAAACCACACTGTTTGTTTGCAAGCACTTGTCGACTATCTCTCTGTGAAAACGCACCCCCAAAGGGGTCATCCACGCCTACCACCGAGCTAATCCCTCACATATGGTGGAGGTATGCAGTGGGCAGAAGCAGCAAGATCCCTGCAAGGAAGTGCAAATGTTTGATGAACTTTGTCTGGTGCATGAGATTGCACAATCTATGTGTGCAGGAGAGAAGATCCTGACAGGAAAAAAAAAAAAAAAAGTGTTTTAAAGAGACAGCGGTCTCAAAATTTTTTGATGAACTTTGTTGTGTCTGGTGCAAGTGACTGCACAAACTGTGTGCGCAGGAAAAGAGATCCTGCAAGAGAGAGAAAAACTACATGTGTTGAAGAGACAGTGGTCTGAAAATTGTTTGCTGGACTGTGAAAAATTTGTTTGTGGAGTTATTGAAGATGGGGCGGTCCAAACGCCTGAAAAATGCAAAGATAGATGAAATGAGAAACCGGATTCTATGGATGGAGGGGATGTTGCCGTCTGAACCAGCCCCATCCATGCCTAAAGAGAGTCTACTAAAGAGGAAGGTTGTTGTCCCTAGCAACACTGATGAAACTGCTATGGAGACGCAGTGTGCTCAGATGAAAAGTAAACTCAAAATGGAGGAGATGTTGAAACATCTGATTATATCAAATGCAGCTCAACAGCAAGCAAATGCAGCTCAACAGCAGGCAAATGCGGATTTTCAGCAGAGCTTTGCAGCTCAACAAAAGGCTCATCAAGAGAGCATGGCAGGCTGGAAACAGAGACGCCAGCAGCCAATGGAGGCCATCGGTTTGGAGGAAACCGAGTATGTGTGCAGGGCTGAGTTGGATGCCTTGCAACGGAAAATGGAAGAAAAGGAACAAGCCTTGGAATTGCTTAAAATGGAGCATAGAAACTTGCAGGAAACAAATGAACTACTCAAGTCTCATGTGTCACAGTGGGAAGAATCCACTGCTCTTCTTTTGGTCGAGTTGCAAAAACGCAGAGAGACTATAATGGAGAAAGATACCATCCTCATGGAAAAGGAAAGTGAAATTCAGACTTTGCAGAAGCAAAGTATGGCTGATATGTTGGAGTTGCGTAATCAGCTGGAAAAAAGTCTTCAGTCTTTGGGAGCTACAAAAATAGACCTGCAGGAGTCGCAGGAACAGAATGTTGCTCTGAAAGCGACATTGTCTCTCAGCGACAAAGAGAAAAGTGAAAGAGAGGCTAAATTACTGAGTACTGTGTATGAGCTCACCACTTTGAGCAATGTGGTAGATGAATTACGTGCAGACTGTGAAAGTTGGAAAGGTGAAGCCCAACGTTTCCAGCAGCAGTTAAAGGAGAAAGAAGCCTGTGTGGCAGAATTACATTCTTATTCCCAGATGCTAGCCAATGAGGTGAAGGCTCTTATGCAGGGAAAAGGAGATTGTGAACATAAGAGGGAAAAAGTAGAGGCACAGCTTCTGGAATCGCAAGTCAAGGTGTCAGAAGGTGACCGATTGTGTGCTAAGCTGTCAGAGAAGGCAAACCGACTGCAGGTTGAGTTGGACAATGTTACAAATCAGCTTTCTCAAGCAGACAGCAAATCTAGAGAAATTGCGGAAGATTTTTCTATCTTGGAATCGCAGCTGCAAGACACGCAGGAACTCTTACAGGAAGAGAGGTGTCAAAGGCTGAGTTTTAGCACAAAGCTCAAACAAATGGAAGATGAGAAAAATGGCTTCCTGGAACAATTAAAAGAGGAGGCGGAAGCAAAGAAAAACCTATCAGAGCAAGTCGCAACATTGCAAGCTCAGATAGCGGTTATGAAAAAACGCATGGAAGAAAGCGTTGGTTCATTACAGTGTGTTGAAGATGTGAAAAAGAAGTTTGATCAGATGCTTGGTGAAGAGAAGAATGTGTCTGCAAAATATGCAGAAGAACGCGCACGTGCAGAAACGGAGGCGCGTGATAACGAGAGCAAAGCCCTGTTCTTGGCTCGCTCTTTGGAGGAAGCTCTAGAGTGTAAGGCTGAACTAGAAAGTGTTAAACAGCTGCGTACAGAAATGGAAGAATTGGTCAGCTCCAAGGATGATGTTGTGAAAAGCGTTCAGGAGCTAGAAAAGTCTAAGCGAGCCTTAGAACAGCAACTAGAAGAGATGAAGATTCCGTTGCAGGAACTGGAAGAGGAATTCCAGGCAACAGAGGATCTGTCCCAAAGAGGGGATAGTGTGCCTGATGCAGTTTTTAAAAGGATCAGTGTTTTGGGGTCTGTCCTGAGTGAGCCTCAGAAATGTGACGACATGTGGCTTGAATCACCCCTTTGGAATAAACCGTTCCTTCAAAAACTTCAAGCATTGGAAAATGTATCATTAGAACTTCAGCAAACAAAGGAGCTGAGTAAGAAATGTGATGATTTCTCAGTTCAGGCTGAAAACCTAGTGGAGAAAACTAAGGCTGTTGGTGAAAACGTGAAGCAAATGAATAAGTGCCTTTCAGGGAGTGTTTCCAAAATGGAACTGGTGAAAGACGGGTGGCAGAAGTTTGATCGTGATCTTGAGATGCATTCCATGTGGAATTCAGATAGAGAAAAGGAACTAGGTGACCTTGAGCGGTCAAATAGTTCAGCAGAAAGTGCATTGAAGAAACCTGTAAAAGAATGTGTTGCAGTTCCATGCTTCTTCACTGATGCAGAGAGGAGGTCTATAATGGATACCACCCAGATCGCTGGGTTCAACTGTGTTGTTGCCTTTAACCCCGATGTTGGTGGAAGGAAAGTTGATGATGTTCTGGTTGGCTACTTCTGTGAAGAGTTTGGCAAGAAATATAAACTGAATATCAAATCAAATAGTAGGCCTTTACTGCGACTCGCTCAGGAGGGTGAAAAGTTTAAGAAGTTGATGAGTGCAAATGCTTCAGATCTGCCTATGAATATGAAATGTTTGAATGATATTGATATCTCTGGGAAAAGGAACAGGGGTCACTTTGAAGAAATGTGTGACAGCCTGTTGTCTCAATTGGAAAATCCTCTGCACAGCATCTTAGAGCAAGCAAAGCTCAAGAAGGAAGATCATTCCCTTTTACAACAAAAAGTCAATGATTGTGTACAGATGTATGGAGAGGCAACTCAAGTCACAGAGGGATGTCAAGAGTCCCTACTTGGAACAAAGCTTAGTGAAGCAAAGGTTCTCAAAGTTTTGTGGAAAACATTTATGGATTGCAGAGAGAGGCGTCTTAAGAATGTTGAAGACATTAAGACTAGCCCAATTGAGTTGCCTATGGATCACGGTCCTCCATGGTGGATTGGACAGACGGTTATGAGGGACAAGCTGTCTGACATTTATGAGAAAGCTGTCAATGAAGATGACAGAAACGAGAAGGAGCAAAATGATGCCAAAAATGCAGTTGAAGAATGTGTATATGAGATGAGAGACAAACTGTGTGGCATTTATGAGAAATCTGTCAATGAAGATGACAAAACAGTTTAATCCGGAAGCTTGAGGATAATAGGAGGCTTATCAGTGAGTCAGCAGTGCCTGACACATGCGTGCCTGGAAATATGTGTCCCAACCCTAGGGTTGAAACAAGAGGGGGGGGTATGTGACAGGAAGTCAGGTAAATCTGGGAATGTAGTCACTGAGAGGAGACACATTCCCACCTGCTTTGAAAGTTCACTGATACTATAGGGTGTTGGCTGCAGAGAGAGCCAGCAGGAAGTTGAAAACCATTCAGCTGTTCAGAATGAGGAGATCAAGGACTCTATAATTTGTCCAGAGAAAATCTATTGAGTGCTGCCTCCTGTCGCTGTGTGAGCTGGGAAGAGGAGGACAGACATACGTGTACCTCCCGACGCCGTGTGGGCATGGGAGAAGGACTGCTGCCGCCTGTCGCCGTGTGGGCTGGGAGAGGGGGACAGTCGGATGTGTGCCTCCCGACAAGCTGGTGAGCATGGGAGAAGACCCCCTACAGCGATGTGAAGCTAAGGAGGGTAACCACGAGTGAAGACGTCTCAAAGGTGAGAAGACAAAGTGTTCCATGTGAAGAGTGTGAAGAGAAGTGTTCCATGTGAAGAGTGTGAAGAGTAAAGGGACCTGTTAAATGAACTATGTTCAATGTGAAGAATCTGAAGAGTAAAGGATCCTGTTATAAATGAACATGTGCTGTGTGAAAGAAAACAAAGGGACATGTTCAATGGACAATGTTTGTGCTGTGTGAAAAGCAAACAAATGGACATTTGAGTGTCTGCTGTAGGATCAGCAGTGTCGGCCCAACAGTAGGTTGGAAAGACTTCTTAGGTAGGTTCCAGCTGTGAGAAGGTAGCCGCCCACAGAGGCAAGGATTTATTTTGTGTTTTATTTTATTTTAGATGTTTTGCTGCATACAGCCTGGTGAAGAAAACACCATTTAATAAACCACACTGTTTGTTTGCAAGCACTTGTCGACTATCTCTCTGTGAAAACGCACCCCCAAAGGGGTCATCCACGCCTACCACCGAGCTAATCCCTCACAATAGTATTGTATATAGTATTGTATATAGCATTGTATATAGTATTGTATATAATATTGTATATAGTATTGTATATAATATTGTATATAGTATTGTATATAGTATTGTATATAGTACTGTATATAGTATTGTATATAGTATTGTATATAGTATGGTATATAGTAATGTATATAGTATGGTATATAGTAATGTATATAATATTGTATATAGTATTGTATATAGTATGGTATATAGTAATGTATATAATATTGTATATAGCATTGTATATAGTATGGTATATAGTAATGTATATAATATTGTATATAGCATTGTATATAGTATGGTATATAGTATGGTATATAGTATTAAATAGTTTTGCTAAAAAAAATGCTATAGCTGAAAATCGCTAAAAGACGCTGAAAAACACTACTGCAAAAATGCTAAAAAAAATTCCTCTACAGCTACGGCTTTTGATAACCTCCGGTGTGAATGAGGCCTTATGAGTCTGAAGAGTGATGAGAATTGTGTGCTTGGCTGCAAGGAAACTCCTGGGAAAAGGGATCCTGGCCTCTATTTAGTAGCTTCTATGGGGCAGCTAAGAATCCTTTATTGCAGAAGAAACATTGGGGTTGATTTACTAAAGACAAATAGAATGTGCATTTTGCAAGTGCAGTTGCTCCAGAGCTTAGTAAACTAGCAGAAACTCTACTGACTTCCATCATCCAATCATGTGCAAGCAAAAATGCTGTTTTTTTATTTTCCCTGCATGTGATTGGCTATTCTTTGTAAAGTATTGCTTTACTTCATTCAAAAAACTTTGGAGCAACTTCACTTGCAAAGTGCACAGTCTATTGGCCTTTAGTAAATCATCCTCATAGTACGTCTCCTCTGCAATAAAAATAGACGCTTCCTACTCACAATTTTAACATTTTTACCTAAAGTGAGACTTTAAAATGAAAAGTTCTGAATTGGAGTGAATGTTGAAAAATTGTTGTAAAGCCCCACCTCCTTTATCATTAAGCCCCGCCCCTTAATATATAACAATGGAAGGATGGAAGGTGGGGGGGGGGACAATTTGGGGTCTCTGAGATCCATTGAGATACTAAAAAAGTGTTAAACCCCAAATCTGGGAAATGTGAAAATTCTCCTTTGCAGAAGGGCTGTACATGCAGTGGAAGGGGTAACGGCTGGTTTAGGTCTAGGGGCAGAGAAAAGCAGATTTCCTTCCTCAATCCTCCACATTACTAGACTGGTTCCTGCAGCACCTTCTCCCCCGCGCTCCAGCAGTCTAAGGCTCTGATGGTATGAAGACCGATGAAGGGTCCATAGCCCTACATCAGAGGGACACTCCACCTCCAGGACAGAGGAAGCGGAGGTGGACAGCCCCCCCATCTTCCAGGGGAGCGGAGGATGGGTAAAGTGCTTTTACTCTCCCCAATAATAACTGAGCAGGTAACCCTTGTAGTGCGGGTGCAGCCAGTGGTGTATTTAGGTTTTGTGCTGCCCTAGGCCTGACTAAACTTGTGCACCCCCTAATTTAAATATGACCCACCCCTTCCTGTAAAGGCCACACCCCTTCCTGTTTATGACCCACCCGTTCAACTGTAAACCACAGACCATAACCACAATCTATCAGTGCCCATCAGCATAGCTTCATCATCATCAGTTCCCATAAGTTCAGCCTCATCAGTGCTGCCTTATCAGTGCCACCTCTTTACTGCCCATCAGTGCAGCCTCATCAGTGGTCACCAGTGCAGCCTCATCAGTGCTCATTAGTACAGCCTTATGTCACAGGATTAGTAAGATTACTCTTTTAGGATATTTGGACTTGTGTTTGCTGCCACCAATTGTAATTATAGGATTATTTAACTTATTTGTATAATAAATAGGAAGCTCATAGTCATTATACAAATAATGAAATATTTTTTTTGCTGCCCCCCTGCAAAGTGCCGCCCTAGGCCTGGGCTTTGTTGGCCTAGGCCAGAATACAGCACTGGGTGCAGCCCTACCGCAAGGGACCGGGTTCACAATTCAGGACCAAACCACAAAAACAGTTCTTGTCTGTGAATTCTGAATCATTTTACAAATCTCTCATCTGCTGTGAAGGATTCGCACCTCCCAACTTTCTGAGATGGGAATGAGGAACATCTATTAGCATGGCATAGGACACACCCCCTGCCACGCCCCCCTTAAAGGAGAATCATACACAAATATATTAGTTAAACCCATAAGTGCTTTATTTTACCGCTATTATTACTTTATATTGGATTTTGAAATTTACAAATGCAGCAATTTAGAAATTAGATGAAAGATTTAGCACTAGGAAACACTTTGTGAAAGATAAATATTGTATTTTATATAAAACTATAGAGATCAGACCAAAATGAGGAGGAAAGAGGGACTTTGTTCCAAATCAGTGACAGTTGGTTGCTATGGATACGGTGTGCTACACACTGACACAAGGTGAGACTGACCTTCATAAAGATACATTGTAGCCTGTAGAAATGGGAGCCCCTCCCCCCTCTGACCCTAAAAATTCATTTACACCCCCATCCCCCCATTCATTGTAGTCTCACATCTGCATTTACATGTATTTGTAACATTTTTACAGAGTGATTTTATACCTATCTATTATTATTCCTTATTTATTATTACTGCATTGTATTTCCATGTGATTGCAGCGTGTTCAGATGTTTTCTAATAATACACATGAAAGCATTGCAATGGTGTGTACTGGAAATATATGAAGATGTTTAACCACTTCTGGACCGGAAGATTTCCCCCTTAGAGCCGAGTCACACATATGGATGTCAGACATGGCATGGGATTCGGAGCGCACTGCTCTGCAAATCTGCGATGTCTGTGCGATGCAAATTCAGACATACAGATTGTATACAGATTGTATGGCAGAATTTGCATCGCATTCGAACCAAACTCACACAGGACCCTTTTTTGGGTCCACACCAGAATCGGATTGCATGGGTGTTTACACCTATGCGATCCGATTCATGTCCGAACTGACAATTGGCACTGCGATATGCGAAATGATCTGGGGGTGTCGTTAACTTTGTATTGACACCCCCAGCGATTCGCATATGTCAGTGTGAACTGCCTGCGAGTTGAGTGCGATGCGAGAACCCACAGTGGATTCGCAGGTTTCCCGCATCGCATATGTGTGACCTGGGACTTAATGACCAGGCCATTTCTTGTGATTCGCCAATGATTACATTAGCTGACAATTACGTGGTTGTGTGACACTGTACCCAAATTAAATTGAAGTCCTTTTTCCCCCACAAATAGAGCTTTCTTTCGATGGTATTTGATCCCCTGTGCGATTTGAATTTTATGCGCTACAAACAAAAAAAGTGCAACAATTCTGAAAAAAAAAAAATATTTTTCACTTTCTGCTATATAACATTCCCAATTAAAGAAAAATTAAAATCAAACTTTTTCATCTTTTTAGGCCAATTTATATTCTGCTACATATTTTTGGTAAAAAAAATCCTAAGAAGTGTATTTTGATTGGTTTGCGCAAAAGATATCGCATCTACAAACTATCGGAAAGATTTGTCATTTTTATTATTATTATTATTATTATACAGGATTTATATAGCGCCAACAGTTTGCGCAGCGCTTTACAATGTGAAGGAAGACAATACAGTTACAATACAGTTCAAAACAGGAGGAACTAGAGGGCCCTGCTCCTTAGAGCTTACAATCTAGAAGGGAGGGTCAAGTGAAACAAAAGGCAATAACTGTGGGGGATGGGTTGATGGAGAAAAGGAGGTACATTTGTTAAGGGTTGGTAGGATAGGCTTCTCTGAAGAGGAGGGTTTTCAGAGATCGCCTAAAAGCTAATAGAGTGGGGGATAATCGGACAGATAAGGGTAAGGAGTTCCATAGGATTGGAGAGGCTCTGGAAAAGTCCTGGAGGCGAGCATGGGAGGAGGTGATGAGTGAGCTAGAGAGCAGGAGGTTTTGAGAAGAACGAAGAGAGCGATTAGGTTGGTATTTTGAGATGAGGCTGGTGATGTAGCTGGGGGCTAGGCTGTGGATTGCTTTGTAAGATGTTGTTAGTATTTTGAATTTAATTCGTTGGGTGAGCGGAAGCCAGTGGAGGGCTTGACAGAGAGGAGCGGCGGACAATGAGCGATTGGTGAGGTGGACGAGTCTGGCGGCAGCATTCATGATGGATTGAAGGGGGGATAGCCTGTGTAGAGGTAAGCCAATGAGAAGGGAATTGCAGTAGTCGAGGCGCGAGATGACCAGGGAGTGAACTAGGAGTTTTGTTGTGTCTTTGGTTAGAAAGGGGCGTATTTTGGAGATGTTGCGGAGGCTGAGGCGGCAAGATTTGGACAGCGATTGGATGTGGGGTTTGAAGGAGAGTTCAGAGTCCAGGACAACACCTAAGACCTTGGCATGTGGGGATGGGCTGATGGTAATGCCATTGATATTGACGGAGAAATTAGGGGAAGGGGCACGCGGTGGAGGAAAAATTATAAGCTCGGTTTTGGATGGATTTAGTTTGAGGAAGTGGTGAGACATCCAGACCGATATATCTGATAGTAAATTAGTGATGCGTGAGGAGACTGAGGGAGAGAGCTGAGGAGTGGATAGGTAGATTTGGGTATCGTCAGCGTAGAGGTGGTATTGGAAGCCGTGGGAGGCTATCAACTGACCTAGAGAGGAGGTGTAGATTGAAAATAGGAGGGGTCCAAGAACAGAGCCTTGGGGGACTCCAACAGAGAAGGGAAGAGGAGAGGAGGAAGTAGAATTGTAAGAAACGCTAAAGGTGCGGTTGGATAAGTAAGAAGATAACCAGTGAAGAGTACAGTCACGGAGACCAAAGGCATGGAGTTTTTTGAGGAGGAGGGGATGGTCAACCGTATCAAAGGCAGCAGAAAGGTCCAGAAGTAGGAGTACAGAATAGTGTCCATTGGTTTTGGCCGTTAGCAGATCGTTTGTCAGCTTTAGGAGTGCAGTTTCAGTGGAGTGTTGAGGCCGAAATCCAGACTGAAGATGATCAAGGAGGCTATTCTCGGCAAGGTGGTCGCACAGTCGGTTGTAGACTAGACGTTCGAGGAGTTTGGATGAAAAGGGGAGCAAGGAAATAGGGCGTATGTTGTTCAGATCGGTTGGGTCCAGTGAGGGCTTTTTAAGTATGGGGCTGACTAGTGCATGTTTTAGAGAGTTGGGGAAGATGCAAGAAGAGAGGGAGAGATTGAAGATGTGGGTTAGAGAGTGTAGAATAGGGACAGAAGGTGAACGTAGCATTTGCGAGGGAACAGGATCCAGAGGGCAGGTTGTTAAGTGGACGTTAGCAAGTAGTTTAGCAACCTCGGCTGTAGTGGCGGGGTTGAATGAGGGAAGTAATGATCGCACTTGTGGGCGTGAAGCATAAGGCATGGAGGAAGGTATCTGAACAGCAACAATTTCCTTCACGAATTGTGTCAATCTTCTGTTTGAAGTGGTTGGCAATCTCCTGGGCAGTGAGTGAGTCAGTGGGAGGGGGTAGTGGAGGACGGAGTAGAGAGTTAAAGGTAGTGAAGAGTTGCCGGGGGCGTGATGACAGGCTGTTAATGAGAGTGATAAAATAGGTCTGTTTGGCAGTGTGGAGACTGGAATTGTATTTTTGGAGGGCGGATTTATATTGGTTGAAATCCTTCTGAGACCGAGTCTTACGCCATAGGCGCTCAAGAGCACGGCTATGCTTTTTCAGACTTCTAGTGTTATCGGTTTGCCAAGGTTGAAGGGGTCGGGGCCTGATTCGTTGTGTGGTGAGGGGGGCCAATGTGTCCAGGGAGGCTAAGAGTGAAGTGTTGTAGACAGAAGTGGCTAGGTTGGTGCAGGACAGGGGTCATTTATTTTATTTATTTTTATTTATTTATTTTTTACTAGTAATGGCGGCCATCGGGTGATTTTTAAAGGGACTGCGACATTGCGGCGGACAGATCGGACCCCTAACTGACATTTTAAACACTTTTGGGGGGACCAGTGACATTACTACAGTAATCAGTGCTAAAAATATGTACTGTTACTGTAATAATGACACTGGCAGGGAAGGGGTTAACCCAGAGGCGATCAAAGGGTTAAATGTGAGCCTAGGGGGTGTTTTCTAACTGTGGGGGGGGGTTATGTAATCAACAGAGGGACCTGTGTTCCTAAATAGGAGGAATACAGGAGCCCTGTGATGATTGCTGACAGAACAACGGTCTGCTGTGTTTACAATGGCAGACCGCCGTTCTATCTACACGGGGAGCGATCGCGGGTGCCTGGCAGCTGCAATTGCAGTTTCCCTGCGGATCAGCTTCCCCACTGGTGAATAGGCACACGCGTGCCCCCACGATCGCTCCCACCGACCTGCCGCCGGATATCAGCGGTGGCTGGTCAGCAAGTGGTTAAAATGAATTGAACTGCATCTGGTATAAAAGAGCCATTGGAGGAGATCTACAACAGGATTACTACATGTGTATGAGGAGTGTGATGTTATATTTCCTAAGGTTTAATAATCAGAATGAATATTAATAACAGATTTATGTGATATCATGATGTGTTTGGATCTGATGCCCTCTACTGTTTGTATTTGTGAATATCCTCACTATCACAGAGTTATGCAGAATTCTCAGCACTTCTTGTCTCTGGGAGTCTGTCTTGGAAACCCCAGAAAGAGGAAATGGAGAGAGAGAGAAAAGGAGCTGAGACCACATGAACCCATGGAAGAACTGTAGTTGTGCCACACCAGAAGCAGGGAGTATTAGGCAAGTGTTTTGGTGTTAATAGTTTATTATTGTAGTAAATATATATATATTTAATGACTGGTGACAGAAGTAAGTCTGTCCCCTTGTTATCTCACATGCACTATACCACATAGTTGGGGGTGTGACACAGCATGCGTGTGTATTGGTCACCTTGCTGTATGTTAGTAGGTGATCCTGTTTATTGCAATAGCATTTATATGCAGCTCCTGTTAGTCTAGCTAACCCTGTCCCTTCTGAACTGGGATTCCATAGCTAGTTTTAGCTCAGGGTTTAATACCCAACATTGGCTAAATCCAGTTTAGGCCTCCGATGGCCCCTTCTGGTAGTTAGAGGTCCAGTTGTATGACAGATTAGATACTACGAGGGTCTAAGGGCAAAGTAGATGGACGGACTCTCAATTCCTGGGCCACACCATGGTTTCTGCATGTGAGAAGCTACATTCCAGGTTGGTTGGACAAAGGCTGGAGGTTCTCCCCATCACTGGAGATCTTGTTTTCAGGTCGCCTGACATCAAAATGAATTCCATATCAAACTCATCTATGCTGGAGCATCACCTGGAGCGATCTTTATTAATAATTATATATACCCGGGTATATGGGCACAATTCCACCCCGACTCTTCTTGGGTCCCTTGCTGATATTATCTGTATGAACATCAGATGTATGTACTGGGAATCATTTCTTCTTATATAAAGTTTGTATTATTTCCATGCTGGTGTGTATCTATATACTTATGGTAATGTTATATGCTGGTGTGTATCTATATACTTATGGTAATGTTATAAAATGGTGTGTATCTATATACTTATGGTAATGTTATATACTGGTGTGTATCTATATACTTATGGTAATGTTATATGCTGGTTGCAGGAGTTTTCCCGGCTCCCAATTACTTTGATTACATTTTTAGTTCATTTCCTAGGAAGGGAATCCCCTCTGATCACAGAGGCCCGGCCAACTTTACTATCAAACCCATTCTTCCACATAGAGAGGGTTCTCTTTCTCTTATTTACCTACAAGTCTCGCTCCATATCCTGTCTGGGGAGGGACATTTCTCACACCCCCCAAAAGAGGGCGACAGATAGAAAATATTTATTTTGCTGTATATGGCCTCATTTACTGGTGGGTACTTTATATTGCAGCACTGCCAACATAACTGCAGGATTACAGAAAAAACTTTCAGAAGAGTCCAAGGAAATCTCAGAGTCACCATACACGTTACAATCTGATTATACAATCTTTGTACAATCAACTTTATATTTACCAAAACTATGTAATCTGAGCATCTGTCTAATCTATCAAATTCATTTGTATCCAATCAGGCAGGCCCTTACACTATATTTTATGTTTTTTGGTAAATTTCAAAGAGATTGTACAATCAGATTATAACATGTGTGGTGTTTACAATGTGTGTGCGCCCGTGAAAAGTAAAAAAAAAATCAGTACTTTATATTTTTTCATAGGCAATGCTTTAAAAGCCCCGACAGGTCATCAGTTTAGTGTTATGCAGGAGCTCTGGTGGGAGAAATATTGATCTCACTCTGGCGTGTGGTGATATATAAGACACAGCAAGCGGTTTTGTATGTGTGTGGGGGGTGGTCCTAAAATTATTTTTTTTTGTGTCCTTTTAAATGTGTAAAACAGATTTTGTATGTTTTTATTCCTTATTTTATTTTTCTGCACAACTTTTATTTCTATCACATAGGAGACCAATAGCCCCCCTATGTGGTAGCATATCGGTGACAGGTACTCTTTATTATCTATTAGATCCTGGATGTCTCCTCTGTATTCTGCTGCAGCTGATAGAACACAGACGGTGCTCCATTAGCTGCTTCCCTGAGCACTGCTCCTGGAGAATGACAGCGCCGGTCCAGGAAGTGACATCATAGACATCACTTCCTGGTGTGCGCTCAGGAGGGAGACTCATCGGGCGGATGTCCATTGAGCTCAGGCCATTCTTCCCAGCGACACCGGTGTAACGTAAAAAAACCCTACCTCGTGAAAATTCCCTACCCTTGTCACTTCCTGTCATATACGTAATGGAACAGCTGAGCAGCTTAGCAGTGCGCATGCTCACAGCTCTGGATACGTCATTGAACAGCTGAGGAGCTTAGCATTGCGCATGCTTGAAGGTCCGGAGGGTAGGGAATTTTCACGGTAGTGTGTTGTAACGTTACACCGCATCAGCTGTTGCCGCGGTTACATTAAAACATCTCGGCTGCAACATAAATCATCTCCGCTCCTATCCCTGTCACTTCCCTGATCTCGGCTACTAAATGTAAAAGCGGTGGCGGGTCTATGAAAATATAAATCATGGAGCCGAGATCTCCGTCATTTATATTTCATACACTCGCCGCTTTTACATTTAGTAGCCAAGATCAGGGAAGTGACAGGGGTAGGAGCGGTGATGATTTATGTTGCAGCCGAGATGTTTTAATGTAACCGCGGCAACAGCTGATGCAGAGTAACGTTACAACACACTGCCGAGAAAATTCCCTACCCTCCGGACCTCTGAGCATGCGCAATGCTAAGCTCCTCAGCTGTTCAATGACGTAGGTGCACCGGAAGTGACGAGGGTAGGGAATTTTCACGGGTATGGTTTTTTCACAGAACACTGGCCATGACCGCACCGGGCCCGCAGGTGTGATAGCAGAGCCCGATACACATGGTGGGTGGTTACGCAGGGGGCGGCACATTGTGGCAGCTGTGGAAGTGATCGGGGGATTCACATTGAAAGCTGACGGTCGTTTTTACTAAAGTGCAAACACGCTCTACCAGCCGGCAGTGTGCTAATATACACATAGCTGCAGCAAGGTTAAAAATGGAATTCAGATTTTACCACCCCCCCACCCATTCCAGACGCCCTAAGGCAGCTGCATTATGCGGTGTCGGCCCTGGCTCCCAGATGTACACAGAATCTATTTGTTACACTTCTCTCTTTACTGATTGTGTTCTCTCTTCTTCATGTAATAGGTAACTTTCCTCCTCTACATAGTGTGCACAGCGCCACCTGCTGGAGAGTCTTTCTTATGACAGTCCGGGGATTTCCAGGAAACCGCATGACTTCCATCACCCAGCTGAGCACAGAGAAGTCTTATACTGCCACCTACTGCTCTAATGTAGTACTGTTATAAGTTCTGGATACATAAAGACTTGGATTAGCTGGATATATATCCAGTTCATGCAGTGCCTTCTCATCGCAGGGAATGACTGTTGTCGGGACTGCTGGCTTAGACTGTCAAATCCAACAAACCAAAAAATATTTAAATTGTTCATATGAAACATCCTATTAACCTTTAAAACACCTTATTTGTCTTTCTCTTTATTATATTGCCCCTTACCAGTTCTTATCAGATATAATGGCTGTCTTATTTTTAACTTTATTTTCACCTGGTGATCTAGCCAGTAAGTCTGTTATTTTCCAACTTCCTTTAACAGATCAAGATGTCCAGCAAAAACAGCATTAACAGGGATGAGACAAACCATTTACCACTTGCAATGATCAGCTTTTATTTATTTATGTAAAACCTTTATCCCAAAAGACCACACAGAACCTGGAAGGAGGATCAAGGGAAGATGGAAGTGCCTGGGACTGGTGACAGTGCAGAGCTGGGGGTGCATTATGGTATAACCCACCTAGGGGCCCTTTTAGATAAAACAGGGAGTTTACTACCACTTTAAAAGCCCTCCCCTTCCCCTCCCATAGGAGGAAGAAGAGATTTATGCTGATTTATTCTGCAGCAGGACAACAACCCCAAACATACAGCCAATGTCATAAAGAACAAGGAGTCCTGGAAGTGATGGTTTGGCCCCCACAGAGCCCTGATCAACATTATGGAGTCTATCTGAGATTAGCTGACTGGCTGTGATTGGCTGCCATTGGCTCCCACTGCCATCTAAGCCAATGAGAGGGAGTCCTGGGACAGCTAAGGCTCTTGTGCACATCGTTGGATTGAGATGGGGCTCAGCTGATTACTGGGGGGCTGCGGGGGGAGCAGCACACAGGTGCATAGAATACATGAAGGTAAAAAAACACTTTAAACGCTTCTGGACCGCCCGCCGCAGTTTTTAGGTCTACGCCGGTCAGGCGCCTGCAGCTCATCAGCGGGGACTCCGATGTGCGGGGCAGGCGGCTCTGATTGCTGCAGGCCAGCCACGATCGCTCCCCGCTGAGAGAGAAGAACTGTCAGCTGTTGTAAACACAGCCGACCGTCCTTCTCCCTGGAATGATCATAGAGCGACTGAGATCCTTCTATATAGGATCACTGATCTCTGTGATCATTTCAAAAGCCCAACCCCCATACAGTTAGAATTACACCCCTAGGCTCACATTTAACCCCTTGATCACCCACTGTGTTAACCCCTTCCCTGCCAGTGTCATTATTACAGTAACAGTGGATATTTTTAGCATTGATTAATGTAGTAATGTCACTGGTCCCCCCAAAAGTGTCCAAAATGTCAGTTAGGGGTCCGATCTGTCCACCACAATGTCGCAGTCCCACAAAAAAAATCACAGACCGCAGCCATTACTAGTAAAAAAAAAAAAAAAAACAAACAGTACAAATCTTTCCCGTAGTTAGTAGACGCGATCATTATTGTGCAAACCAATCAAAATACGCTTATTGCGATTTTTTTTTTACCAAAAATATGAAAACAAATTGGCCTAAACTGTTAAAAAATTTTGATTTTTAATTTTTTTTCTTTGGAATGTTATATAGCAGAAAGTAAACATTATTGTTTTTTTTTTTCAGAATTGTCGCTCTTTTTTTGTTTATAGCGCAAAAAATAAAACTCGCACAGGAGATCAAATACCAAAAGAACGCTCTATTTGTGGGTAAAAAAAAGGACATCAATTTTATTTGGGTACAGCGTCGCACGACTGCGCAATTGTCCGTTAAAATAATGCAGTGCCGAATCGCAAAAAAATGGCCTGGTCATTAGGGGGGGACAAATCCTTCTGGTCCGGAAGTGGTTAATAAATCTATGAAGCCCCCAAAAAATGAAGAGATATCTATTAGCATTTACCATGAAATGACGGCCAATTTACCAGGAAAAACCAGTATAATTCTCCCAGATACACCGAGTATTTGTGACAATAATTACAGTTTCACCAACACATGTCAGAGATCCAAAACTATGTTCAGCCATTAAGGTTTGTTTTACCTTCAGGCATTAAGGGGTTAATATCACCCTAAATATTATTTATCATTGATATCCCACAGATGAGACTGAGCACAGCGCCCCCTCCAGGATGAGACTGAGCACAGCGCCCCCTCCAGGATGAGACTGAGCACAGCGCCCCCTCCAGGATGAGACTGAGCACAGCGCCCCCTCCAGGATGAGACTGAGCACAGCGCCCCCTCCAGGATGAGACTGAGCACAGCGCCTCCTCCAGGATGAGACTGAGCACAGCGCCCCCTCCAGGATGAGACTGAGCACAGCGCCCCCTCCAGGCTGAGACCGAGCACAGCGCCCCCTCCAGGATGAGACCGAGCACAGCGCCCCCTCCAGGATGAGACCGAGCACAGCGCCCCCTCCAGGATGAGACCGAGCACAGCGCCCCCTCCAGGATGAGCACAGCGCCCCCTCCAGGATGAGGCTGAGCACAGCGCCCCCTCCAGGATGAGGCTGAGCACAGCGCCCCCTCCAGGATGAGGCTGAGCACAGCGCCCCCTCCAGGATGAGACTGAGCACAGCGCCCCCTCCAGGATGAGGCTGAGCACAGCGCCCCCTCCAGGATGAGACTGAGCACAGCGCCCCCTCCAGGCTGAGACTGAGCACAGCGCCCCCTCCAGGATGAGACTGAGCACAGCGCCCCCTCCAGGATGAGACCGAGCACAGCGCCCCCTCCAGGATGAGCACAGCGCCCCCTCCAGGATGAGGCTGAGCACAGCGCCCCCTCCAGGATGAGGCTGAGCACAGCGCCCCCTCCAGGATGAGGCTGAGCACAGCGCCCCCTCCAGGATGAGGCTGAGCACAGCGCCCCCTCCAGGATGAGGCTGAGCACAGCGCCCCCTCCAGGATGAGACTGAGCACAGGGCCCCCTCCAGGATCAGACTGAGCACAGGGCCCCCTCCAGGATGAGGCTGAGCACAGCGCCCCCTCATGGATGAGACTGAGCACAGCGCCCCCTCATGGATGAGACTGAGCACAGCACCCCCTCCAGGATGAGACTGAGCACAGCGCCCCCTCCAGGATGAGACTGAGCACAGCGCCCCCTCCAGGGTGAGGCTGAGCACAGCGCCCCCTCCAGGGTGAGGCTGAGAACAGCGCCCCCTCCAGGATGAGACTGAGAACAGCGCCCCCCTCCAGGATGAGATATATAACAGGAAATAGGTGTGATGAGTGAGAAGGTGAAATGTATTGTCAGCTGATACATTGTAATGTCTTCTGACCCCCCGACCTCTCCGTCCATCATCAGCTCCGTACACAAGATCAATAAAGATCCTTCAGAGCCTGGAGAGCCGTATTGTCATCTTCACACAGACAGGACATGGTTGTCACTTCCACAATACTTCTACCTTTATCACTAAACATTGATTTCTACCATTCTATACATCCCCCCTCCCCCACTGACAAGATGTCATCTATATTGTCCTCTACTTACCACACTCCACCCCTGACACCCCCAGAATAATCAGGATGAGGGGGGTCATCATCTTCATCCTCCCCGCTCTCATCTATAGAGACCTCAAAACACGACACCTTCCACTTCACCCAGCTCAGGACACTCTGTGTACAGGAAGGAGGAGCTCTGTGCTGATTGGAGGAGACTTCCTCTCTATCCAATAGGAAAATGATTACATAGAGGATCAGCAGTTACCGGGCAGAATAACAGAACGAAGGTTGGAGATGAGAAGCTACAAAGTGAAAGTGAAATCTGGAGACATTCCACCAATAGAATTCTAGGAATCCCCCAAATCCCCCCAATCATCTCCTAATACCGGGCATGGGAGAGATCCACAGGAAATCCCAGAGACCAATCACAGGAGGGATCTCTACTTATTGATCTACAGAGAACCCTCCGCACCATTCTACACCAGAGAAGGAGCTTACAATCTAATGACCCCCCACTGACATACAGACACACTCAGGACAATGCTGGGAAATGGGGGTCACCTATTAGTGCCCATTACCTGGATGGGAGTGGCTAGTAATATAAGTGTATAAACAATCAATTACATTTGTATCCAATCAGAAAGAAGGTGAATCCACAGAACTGTTAGAAGAAGGAGATTGTGAGATCAGATTGTAACATATGTGGCCAGATTAACCCCTTGAGTACCAGCCTGTCATAACCCTTCATTACCAGACCATTTTCCAGGGCTGGGATACTTTTAAGATGACTCAGTAATGAAACACTTCCCACATTCATTTTATATCATTTTTAGACAAATAGAGCTTTATTTTATTTATTTTTTATTCTATAAAAGAAAAAGAACAAAAGTAAAAAAGATTCCCCTAACTTTCTGATATAAACACATCAAATAGAAATTCCAGGATGGAAATAACAGACCAGGAATGGACGCTTTTTGGAAAGGAGACACCCCAAGGTGATCTCATTTTTATCTCAATTTTTGGGGAAATGAAGAAGCATGCTGGCATTGAGGTAGATAAAACCATGGAACTTGGTCATAGTACAATAGATAGAGAACATTAAATGTACAGGTCATACAGAGGGAGGGGGAAGTGAAGGGGTTAATTTACAGGTCACATACAGTGGGAGGATGGAGATGAAGGGGTTAAGGTGGAGGACTGGGGAGACAGAGACAATAATATACAGCTGACATAAAAAGACAGAATGGAGATGAGATGTAGGGGGGGGGGGGGGGGGGGGGAGGGTAAAAGGGTTATAAAAAATCCAACAAACAATTACCCATTTGACCCTGCGAAGGTTTTACCCCCCTCATGACCAGGGTATTTTTTCTTATTCAGCACTGAACTACTTTAACTGGCAATTGCTCTGTCATGCAACATTGTACCCAAATGACATTTATATCATTTAATTATATAAATATCAATTTTTTTTCACACTAATAGAGCTTTCTTTTGATGGTATTTGATCACCACTGGGTTTTTTATTTTTTATTATATACACAAAAAACATCGAAAATTTTGAAAAAAAAAAAAAAACAACATTGGTTACTTTCTGTTATAAAACATTTAAAAAAAAAGTTTTTAGAAAGATTCGGATTTCTTCATGAATTTAGGCCAAAATGTATTTTGCTTCCTCTTTGATAAAAAAAATAAAAATAAATAAATCACAATACATGTATACTAATTGGTTTGTATAAAAGTTATAGCCTCTACAAACTCTGGTATTTATACTGGAATTAAGAAAGCTATGACGCTATACTGGTAATGGCGGTTATCAGACACTTATAGTGGGACTGTGATAGTGTGGTGGACAATCTAGCACTAACAGACCCTCCCTGGGAGGTTCACTAACTGACACTGACATCACTAGTGACACTAATACAGTGATATAAAACTGTGCACTGTCACTGTACTAATGACACTGGCTGGGAAGGGGTTAACATCAAGCGTCAATCAAGGGGTTAACTGCGTGCGTAACAAGTGTAATGTGTGTAATATGTGCTGCTTTTACTAACTCATCTGGCAGTTTTTTCTAGGAAATAGCCAGGTTACTGAACTGTGCACAGAGCTCTGTGTGTTTGTAAACACAGGACTCTGTGCTGTGATTGGCTACAGCAGATCAACAAGTCCACAACCAAAATCATTGGCCGGGATCGGCTGATAAACTTGTGCTGTAGCGATTCACAGCACAGATCGGCATGCGTGCCCTAAACCCGGAAACTGGCTGCTGACATACAGTACATGTATGTGGCGGTGCCTGTACATCCCACCAGCAGTAACATTACTGTGAGCCGGATGGGAAGAGGTTAAATCCTCCACCTTAAATCTGTGTACAATTCTTTATTGATAAATCCTCTTCCTCCTTAGTGAGGGGGAGGGGAGGAAAACTCCTTTTTTACCTAAAAAAGGGGCCCCTAGGTGGGTTATTCCATAATGTGCCCTCTAGTGCTGCTCAATCCCCGATCCCAGCTACTTCCATCTTCCCCCCAATCTTTCTTACAGGTTCTGTGTGTTCATCCTCAATGGCCAGGCTGCAATGACGTTAGGAGCCACATCACCGTGGCATAGATCTGGTGCCATAAGGTACATTGATGTGTGCAGCTCAGTGTTCATTACCACTGACAGGTGGGGGGGGGGGACTTTTGATAGAAGAGACCATTAGGTCTCATCTCCCATAAAAACCCTCCCTGTCTGTATTTTTAAAAATTTTGAATTCAATACCACTTTAAATGTAAACCGTACATTTGCAATCATTGTGATTGGTCATGACAGCAGTCACAAGGTACAGAGTCACTCTGATTGGCTCTGTACAGTGTATATGATCTGTGCTTTCTAATGAGAGTTCAGATGACAGTAATTCATATACACACTGGCTGCCCATGGGGTTTTCTGTGGAACCATTTATAACCAGCATTTCAGAATCGCATGTCCACCACTCCTCTGTTTCAGGGTCAGTTCACATCATGAATCTCACAGGAAGGTTCTTGCGTCCCTCTACAATTCACATACAATCCAGGTGCAGTGCGATTTCAGAGCATTTATTTGAATGGACTGAAATCACACCAGACTGCACCAAAAGTAGTGCATGCACTGCAACTGGATCGCACGGTACTATTGTCCCATGGAATCTGGTGCAGTCAAATGCTGTGTATGTGACACCTCCATTTGGGGTGTCATTAGCATTGCACTGACACCCACTGCAGATTGCAAGTGCAGTGCTTTTTTAACGCAGTGAGGGAAGTGCACACGATATGAAGGTTTCCCGCACTGCATTCTAGTGTAAACCAACACTTAAAGCGGTAGTATACCGCTTTTGTCACTTTTAACTACAGGTAAGCCTATAATAAGGCTTACCTGTAGGTACAATTAATATCTCCTAAACCGGCACAGTTTAGGAGATATTTGCAGTGCATGCAGCCACTCACGCGAGCGGCGCATGCATCTGTGAAGAATCATGTCAGCTCCCACAGCGGTGTCCGGGGGTCCGTGCCGGGGCTTCGTTCTAAGGTAAGTAATTCATAATGAGCTAGTATGTGCTTTGTCTTGCAGGTTTTTTTTTTTTTTAGGTTTACAACTGCTTTAAATCATACGGCAATAGTGAGGTGGTAAAAAAAACTGGGCCATTTGTATTGTCCATATGAAGTTCTGTTCTCTATGCCACTAGAGTCCCCCTTTATATATGACAGCTATATTGCTTGTAGCAATGGTATCAGTGTGACATTGGTGGAAGATGCTTCTGAGATATTTCAGAATTCATTGGAAGTGCATTCTACCCGCACATTACCTCCTTCTGACCTGAGTCTGATCTGTTTCCAGTGCATAGACTTGTATGGAATACAAAACCCACTTGAAGCAAACAAAAGCCCTTCTACACAGACCCTAGAACAGTGATGGAGAAACTTGGCACCCCAGATGTTTTGGGGCTACATTTCCCATGATGCTCACCTACAGTGCAGAGTGCATGAGCATGATGGGAAATGTAGTTTTAAAACATCTGGGGTGCCAAGGTTCCCTATCACTGCCCTAGAAGGTTAGGTTAAGTAACCGTTTGGTTCAGAATTATTGATCTTAGGGGCAGAGTAGCCGGTCAAACCAACCCTTTGGCCCCCTCACACCTCGGTGTAGTGCATGGGGTTTTATGTGTTTTTTTGTGTGACTGCATAGGGCAGCCCTTTCACTTGAAGAGATTTCCCGATGTTTGACAAGCGCACCAAAGAAGTTCCTTCAGCTTACTCTGGTGCAGAGCTCGGTACTTTTCTACAATGCACTTTAGCATGTTTGACATGTATTTTGTCAAATGAGAAAACGAACATTTGCTGGCCATGTCTGGGGAGCCAATAACAATTAATGGCACCAGAAGTACAATGCGTCTATATAATGCGTTTTTCAAGCGTTCCCAGAATGTGCATAGAAACGTGCATTTCTGTGTATGTTGGTGGAACACACGGATGTCAATGGGGACTTCCAGAGGATAACTTACAGAGGTAACTCTGTGTAACCCCCTCCTAGATAGATGCTGGGGTCGGTAAATTTAGTTCTGGCTCACGGTATCCAGCGGAGCTTCATTTCATCATTAAAGCGGAGTTCGGGGCACAGAAAGCATTTTTCAATAAACATACCCCCGGGACAGTCAGGTCTAGTACATTCCACAATGGCTAGCCTCTGATCTGTCCCGGTTCGCACTTACCTGCAAGAAGAAATACTTACTATTACTAAAATTTCATCCACAGCGTTTCCATCTCTCTTGTGGGCAGCTGAAGCCGGCGCGATCCTCTTCCGCGTCTTCTTCTCCCAGAATGCGCCTGCACCTGCCCCTCTCGTCACTTCCGGTGCGGTGCCGCATTCCTCCACAGCTTCTGGGCATGCCCAGAAGCTGTTTAGCAGGGAATGCGGCGTCGCCCCGGAAGTGATGAGCGGGGCCGGTGCCGTCGCATTGATTCCTGGGAGCGATGACGTTCAGCTCCCAGGAATCATCGCAAAGGAGGAAGTGACGGAGGAGAGGAAATACATTGAGGTGAGTATTTTCGATCTTCAATTACAAGGTGAGTTTAAAAAAAAAAAAAACCTAACTATCCAATTCCTTTTCAGGTGAAGGTGAAGAAGCGGACGGGCACAAAAAAAAATATCGATTTTGTGCCCTGAACTTCGCTTTAAGCACATTTAGCTGTGGCTCACTGTAATCAGTGTGGCTGTGTTGATTGTTCTGGTCTGTTCTGTGTTTCAGTGGCTGCAGGATTGACTGCTTCCCACAGGTTGTCCTAAATTGTTCTGGAAGTTAGTGGCCAGAAAGAGTTTAATCAGCAGCTGAATATTCAGCCCTGGCCAATCCCTGGGGAGAGGTGCCCAGATGGTGACTGGGAATCTGTATAAATACTCTGAGCCTGAGAGCAGCCTGGTCTTTTCCCTGAGGAGGATATCACAGCCGGGGGGGGGGGGGGGTCTATCCTAGGCCATTCTATCATGTGCCTGCGGGTTATCAAGGCCTCAGTTGGCCTAGCTGGATGCCTGCTTTGCTGAGAGAGAGTTGCTGAAGCTGACTGAGGGACTGTCGTCTGAGGATCTAGTCTGGTGCCACTGGGTGAAATTGTGGAGGAAATTAGAAGGAGGCAACCAGGGCTGCTGTAGAAATCATGCGGCACTGTACAGCCTTCCTGACCCCTTCCAACCCCGAACAGCGGCACGACTTTATCTGCCTATGCCCCAAAAATGAAAAAAAAAATCTCCCTCCTCTGCTCCCACTTCCTGGGCCCCTCTGCTGATGTGATGGGGCCCAAGGAAATGTAATTTAAGTCCTGGTAAGCAAGTAGGAGTGAGGACATGGTCTAGTAAAATCAATTTATTTATTTAGGCAGAAATGAACAATAAAGCTGCCCCGATCCCCTGTTTAGCTGATGAGGCCTGGGCCCAGTACAACAGCACAGTACTGCCTTATCAGAGGTCCTGGAGGCAACCAATGTTCCAAGGACATTAGTGAGCACAGAGTGGTGAGAGAGATCCTAGAGACTGTGTGCTGCTGCCATCCTTCTTATACTAGAGTCAGTGTGTTTACAGGGGACAAACAGGTTGATTTACTAAAGCCAACTAGACTGTGCACTTTGCAAAGTACGGTTGTTAAAGAGCTTAGTAAATGAGGCGAAGCTTCACTTTGCAAAGAATACCCAATCATGTGCAAGGAAAATAAAAAAAAACATCATTTTTGCTTACACATGATTGGATGATGGAAGTCAGCAGAGCTTCTGCTCATTTATTAAGCTCTGGATCAACTGCACTTGCAAAGTGCACAGACTATTTGCCTTTAGTAAATCAACCCCATTGTGTCTGATGTCCTGAAGAGCTCAGTCTATTTAATTCTCAGTGAAAGGACTTTCCTCGGATGTCCAAGGAGGAAGATTCATCTCCTCAAAGTGTTATTATGAAGCTCAGTCCACCAACAGCTTGTGTAAGGACTTGGCTCACAGTTCTGAAGAGAAAGTTCAGTGTCCTCAAATTATTACTAAGGACAATCTTACCATTACACACCGACCATCCAAGTTCTCATTTAGGCCTCATACACACTGGACATTTTTTCAGTTGTTTTTGGCGTCTGACATTTTTCCTATAGCCAGTAATCTCCCCAGCATGTTATCCTATGTGCCCAGCTGTTCTACAGTACAGTTTACCTCAGGATACAATTTACCTCAGAGAGCTCATTCTACTTCACAGCCAAGGGCAAAGTGAAGCAGCGGCCTAGCAGTAGCCGGCATTACTCAGCATTATTCAGCGTTATCCAGCGTTACTCAGCATTATTCAGCGTTACTCAGCGTTATTCAGCGTTATTCAGCGTTATTCAGCATTATTCAGCGTTATTCAGCGTTACTCAGCACTATTCAAGTCATCCCAGCCAATTGTGCATAGTTATATTAAGTTGGAGTATCCCACTCATTCCCTTCTCCTATCCAAGCTCTAAAAAAAAAAAACAAAAAAAAAACACAAAAACCAAAGATACCGGACTGTTTCCTGACTGAGCCAAAATCACTCTGAAAATGTTGAACTGTCTTATTGTTGCTAATGGTAACCCAGGGGAACCCACATTCAGCAGCTCCTAAGGGAGTAGTGCTACACATACTAGCACATTATGCCATTGTCCTGAAGGGTTTTTTATCTTTTACACAGGGGATACAACCGCTGTAAGGATGGCCCTTGTCTTTTCTGTAGCTCCCAGTGTCTAAACTTTCACAGATAACTGGAAGAACACACTTGAATAGCCACTATAATAATGGTTTATAATTTCCACAAGGATTATTTGTTTTATAAAGCACATGTGGCTGGGAGAGTGTGCAGTGCATTCATTAGAGTACACATTAGCTGCATTTTATCTTCAGAAAATAAGAGCAGTAGCAACTACATACAGATTTTCTTAATGGGCCGCCCTTTATGTGACAGGAGGAAATGCATGAGAATTCCCACACAAAACTGCACACTGTGTGAATGGAGCCCTAAAGTAAAATCTTCATGTTTGACTTCAGAGAACCTTTGCAATAGACAACAGTAAATACTAATAACAATGGAGTTTTGGAAATATTCTGTGCGCTCGCCTTTAAGGTGACTAAAATATGGCCAAAGCCTAAATCCTAAGTTTTGGCTGAAATGAGGATTCATTCACCTGCTGGGCTGGTCATGACCCCGGCTCTGTGATACCAGGATAAGACCGCCCAGATTCTGCCATCCACTAAAATTCCATGGAATTGTACGAGCGACAGTAATGCCACACCCCCTCGTTATATAAAAAACCCAACAGGAACAAATTATAATTTGATATTCTGACAGGTTTTGTGCTAGGAACAGCACTTTCCTAAAGACTTCTTTGAGAAATATGCTCTAATTTTCTATTATTATGAGAAAACATTGTACCTACTGTGAGACATGGCGGTGTAGAACTTCTTCCTGCTCCCCTTTTTAATAAAGCAAGAATATTATTTTGCATGTTAATGTGCAGCATTCCTGTTATTAGTACAATGAATTGCTTCATTGGAGACAAACCTCGCCAGCACCTGAGATGTGAATGTGGAATGTGGAGCTCTGATCTCACCCGGAGCAGCATGTAAAATATTTGACAATAAAATTTCATCTTCTTTTCTTTGGAGTGAATTCCCAATATCATTTTTTTTTGGAGAAACCACTAATGGATTGGTGACACTCTAGGCCATTGGTGGATTGTTCAAAGGAATATATAGAGAATGCTAAGAAAAAGGGGGGAAATAAACTTCAGGCCCCCCCTTTTCCTCATGGGATTGTGGAGGTAGCAGTTTCAAGCTGCCAGGTAAGGTTTATGAGGTAATTGTTTTCTGATTGGTCAGTGAAGTCAGGTGGTTTAGGAATATTCCAGAGTTTAGGAAAAGGGGTCACCTGACCAGTGGAAAATTCTGGAACACAGGGATTTCTCTATAAAAAGGCACTTTTTGGCACAATTTTTGGTCAGTCAAAAAAAGGAATTCCCCGGACAACTCGCCGCCCCCCCCCCCCCATCCCTCATCGCAGCTTGTTTTGTGGTGGGACCCCCCCCCCCCCCCTTTTTCAATAGAATTAAGAATGATATTAATTTTTTAAAGTTTTAAAGATGGTAGGCTCGAGCCGTAGTGGCTGGGCCATGTTGTGAAGTTTCAATATTTTGAGATGAATTATTCAATAATATGTTTAAATGGTTTGATTAGAATTTTGTTTTAAACCAATAATAAAGCCGCGGCCGTGATTTATCCAATTAAGGAGTAAGTGAGTTTTATTTATTAGATAAGTAGCTTGTCTCCTACAATACCCATATATGGAGAAGGCATTCCTTAGAAAGGAGCTAGGAAGTGACAACAGATCACCGACTTCCACAAGAGGAGTAGAGGAGATGGGAAAGCTCCCCAATGGGGTCACAGACATCAATAAAATCTGTCAGGGGATCAAATATTTTCTCAATCCACCCAAAACAAATAAAAAAAGTAAAAGAAGAAAGAGTATTTGCAATTACCTGAGACAGGGAAGCACAGAAAGCAAAAGATTATTTACACTGACCTGACTGACCCGGCGCTGCGACCTGACGCTTCCTTCAGGGTCTAAGCTGAGCCGCGCTGCCGCTCGGAGAAGAGGGAGGTGGCCGGTGGGCGGAGTCAATTGAACTAGGCGCGGAGGAGGAATTTGAAATCCTCCTCCGCTCTGAACGTTGGGATTCGGAGCCTGGGCCCGCGCTCTCCTGCTGTAATGTGACAACGCTGATGTGACATCACTGGTTGCTAGACGCCAAGCAGCAGGCCATCCTAGCAACCAGTGTGGCTGCGGCACGCAGGCCAGGCAGTAGAGCCAGGCTGAGGCCCAACACAGAGAGGAGGAGGATCATGGATTCGGGGCTAATAATTATTTACACAGAACACGAGACACGGGGCTTTTTGGGGGCCCACTCAGGGCTATAGCCCAGGCCAGCCCGACCCCTCCTCCTAACGACGCCACTGCCATGCACACACAGGCTGTTATCAGCATTTTTTGGCAGAGGCATTTTCTGGCTGGAAAAAAACAGAACTAGTGGGATTTAAGAGGAGTTTTATAGCTGTAAAAACGCTCTAACTCTGATAAAAGCTTAAAAACGCTGAAAAACGCTCCTATTCTGCGTATAGTATTGCTAAAAAAAGCTGAAAAACACTTCTGCAAAAATGCTGCAAAAATCATTCTATAGCTTTCTACTGCTAACGCTAATGGCGTTTTTATAACGTCCGGTGTGCATGAGGCCTAAAGCATCAAAACGCACATCCCTGGACTGGTTAAGGCCTCATGCACACGGGACGTTTTTACAGCGAATGTTTTTGGCTTCAGTCATTTCTTCCTGCAGCCAGGAATCTCCCCCATGTTCTCCTATGTCTCCATGCACACACAGCTCTTATCTGCAGTTTTTGGCAGGGGGGTTTTCTGGCTGGAAAAATCCCAGAATTAGTGATCTGAGAGGAGATTTTCAGCTGTAAAACGCTCTAACTCTGATAGAAGCTTAACCACTTCTGGACTGGAAGGTTTTACCCCCTTAATGACCAGACCATTGTTTGCAATATGGCACTGTTTAACTGACAATTGCGCGGTCGTGTGACGCTGTACCCAAATAAAATTGATGTCCTCCTTTCCCCACAGATATATTTTTCTTTTGGCGGTATTTGATCACCTCTGCAATTTTTTGTTTCTTGCACTATAAACAAAAATTAGCGACAATTCTTTAATTCAATATTTTTTACTTTCTGCTATAAAACATTCCAAAAAAAATTAATTTTTTCATCATTTTAGGCCAATGTGTCTTCTGCTACATATTTTTGGTAAAAAAAAAATCCCAATAAGAATATATTTATCAGTTTGAACAAAAGTTATTGTGTCTACAAATAGGGGAAAGATTTATGTCATTTTTATTTATATATTTAATTTTATCAGTAATTGTGGCGATCAGCAATTTTTTTTAGCGGAACTGCGACATTGCAGCAGACAGATCAGACACCTGACATTTTTGACACTTTTGGGAGGACCAGTGACATTACTACAGTAATCTGTGCTATAAATATGCACTTTTACTGTACTAATGACACTAGCAGGAAAGGGGTTAACATCAAGGGCAATCAATGGGTTTACTGTGTTCCTATGGGGTGCTTTCTAACTGTGTGGGGGATGGGCTTGCTGAATGAACACAGAGATCCATGTTCCTAAATAAGAGGAACACAGGATCCCTGTGTTCATTACTGACAGAACAGCGGTCTGCTGTTCTGTCTCCACGGGGATCGATTGTGGGTGCCCGGTGGCCATCACGGGTGCCAGACCCACTGATTGGCTTCCCATGTAGCCAATCGGCGCGTGCGCCCCCACTAGGGGTCCTGCAAAACGACATACAGGTACATCGTTTTGCAGAACAGAGCCAACCTGCCGCAGTAACAGTATGGTGGCTGGTCGGCAAGTGGTTAAAAATAACAAAAAATGCTGAAATGCGTGTGATTGGCTATTCTTTGTAAAGTATTGCTTTACTTCATTCACAAAACTTTGATGCAACTTCACTTGCAAAGTGCACAATCTATTGGCCTTTAGTAAATCATCCTCATAGTACGTCTCCTCTGCAATAATAATAAACGCTTCCTGCTCACAATTTTACCTAAAGTGAGACTTTAAAATGAAAAGTTCTGAATTAGTTGGAGGGAATGTTGAAAAATTGTTGTAAAGCCCCACCCCTTTACCATTAAGCCCCACCCCTTAATATATAACAATGTAAGGATAGAAGGTGGGGGGACAATTTGGGGCCTCTGAGATGCATTGAGATACTAAAAAAAAAGTGTTAAAACCCAAATCTGGGAAATGTGAAAATTCTCCTTTGCAGAAGGGCTGCACATGCAGTGGAAGGGGTAACGGCTGGTTTAGGTCTAGGGGCAGAGAAAAGCCGATTTCCTTCCTCAATCCTCCACATTACTAGACTGGTTCCTGCAGCACCTTCTCCCCCGCGCTCCAGCAGTCTAAGGCCCTGATGGTATGAAGACCGATGAAGGGTCCATAGCCCTACATCAGAGGGACACTCCACCTCCAGGACAGAGGGAGCGGGGGTGAACAGCCCCCCCATCTTCCAGGGGAGCGGAGGATGGGTAAAGTGCTTTTACTCTCCCCAATAATAACTGAGCAGGTAACCCTTGTAGTGCGGGTGCAGCCCTACCGCAAGGGACCGGGTTCACAATTCAGGACCAAACCACAAAGACAGTTCTTGTCTGTGAATTCTGAATCATTTTACAAATCTCTCATCTGCTGTGAAGGATTCGCACCTCCTAACTTTCTGAGATGGGAATGAGGGACTCCTATTAGCAAGGCATAGGACACACCCCCTGCCACGCCTCCCTTAAAGCAGAATCATACAAAAAAATATTTGTTAATCTGGGGGTGTCGTTAACTTTATATTGACACCCCCAGCGATTCGCATATGGCAGTGTGAACTGCCTGCGAGTTGAGTGCGATGCGGGAACCGCAGTGGATTCGAAGGATTCCCGCATCGTCTCAGTGTGACCCGGGACTTAATGACCAGGCCAATTTTTGTGATTCGGCACTGATTGCTTTAACTGACAATTGTGCGGTCGTGCGACGCTGTACCCAAATAAAATTGATGTCCTTTTTTTCCCCACAAATAGAGTTTTCTTCTATTGGTATTTGATCACCTCTGCAATTTTTAAGTTTTGCGACAATTCTGAAAAAAAACAATATTTTTCACATTCTGCTATATAACATTTCCAATTTAAAAAAAAAAAATGTAAATTAATTTTTTTTCATCATTTTAGGCCAATTTATATTCTGCTACATAAAAAAAAAAAAAAAATCCCAATAATTGTATTTTGATTGGTTATCGCGTCTACAAACTAGGGGAAAGATTTATGTCATTTTTATTTATCTATTTATTTTTTTACGAGTAATGGCGGCGATCAGCGATTTTTAGCGGGACTGCGATATTGCGGCGGACAGATCAGACCCCTAACTGACATTTTTGAAACTTTTTGGGGGACCAGTGACAATACTACAGTAATCAGTGCTAAAAATATGCACTGTTACTGTTATAATGACACTGGCAGGGAAGGGGTTAACTCAGTGGTGATCAAAGAATTATTAGTATACCTAGGGGGTGTTTTCCAACTGTGAGGGGGATGGGATTATGGAATCAACACAGGGACCTGTATTCCCAAATAGGAGGAACACAGGAGCTCTGTGATTATTGCTGACAGAACAACGGTCTGCTGTGTTTACAATGGCAGACCACCGTTCTATCTACATGGGGAGCGATCGCGTGTGGCCGGTGGCATTTGTGGTCGCCAGCCCTGCGAATCAGCTTCCCCGCTGGCGAATAGGCGCACGCGCGCCCCTCCGATCCTTCCCGCCGACCTGCCCCTGTATATCTGCGGTGGCTGGTTGGCAAGTGGTTAAAATGAATTGAACTGCATCTGGTATTAAAGAGCCATTGGAGGATCTACAACAGGATTACTACATGTGTATGAGGAGTGTGATGTTATATTTCCTAAGATTTAATAATCACAATGAATATTAACAGATTTATGGGTTATCATGATGTGTATGGATCTGCTGACCTCTACTGTTTGTATTTGTGAATATCCTCGCTATCACAGAGTTATGCAGAATTCTCAGCACTTCTTGTCTCTGGGAGGTGGTCTTGGAAACCCCAGAAATTGGAAATGGAGAGAGAGAGGAGCTGAGACCACATGAACCCATGGAAGAACTGTTCTTGTTCCAGACCAGAAGCAGGGGGTATTAGGCAAGTGTTTTGGTGTTAATAGTTTACTATTGTTGTAGTAAATATGTATATATTTAATGACTGGTGACAGAAGTAAGTCTGTCCCCTTGTTATCTTACATGCACTATACCACATAATTTGTTGTGTGACACAGCGTGCGTGTGTATTGGTCCCCTTGCTGTATGTTAGTAGGTGATCCTGTTTATTGCAATAGCATTTACAGACAGTTGTGCTCATAAGTTTACATACCCTGGCAGAATTTATGATTTCTTGGCCATTTTTCAGAGAATATGAATGATAACACAAAAACTTTTCTTTCACTCGTGGTCAGTGTTTGGCTGCAGCTATTTATTATAAATCAACTGTGTTTACTCTTTTCAAATCACAATGACAACAGAAACAACCCAGATGACCCTGATCAAAAGTTTACACACCCCAGTTCTTAATACCGTGTATTGCCCCCTTTAACATCAATGACAGCTTGAAGTGTTTTGTGGTATTTGTGGATGAGGCTCTTTATCTTCTCAGATGGTAAAGCTGCCCATTCTTCCTGTAAATTCTTGGGCTGTCTTGCATGAACGCCATGTTTGAGATCTCCCAGAGCGGCTCATTGATATTGAGGTCAGGAGACTGAGATGGCCACTCCAGAACATTCACTTTATTCTGCTGTAGCCAATGACAGGCCAACTTGTCCTTGTGTTTAGGATCATTGTCATGTTGGAATGTCCAAGTCTGTCCCATGCGCAGCTTCTGGGCTGATGAATACAAATTTCCCTCCAGTATTTTCTGAGATAACATACTGCATTCATCTTGCCATCAATTCTGACCGAATTTCCTGTGCCTTTGTAGATCACACATCCCCAAAACATCAGCGATCCACCTCCGTGTTTCACAGTAGGGATGGTGTATCTTTCATCATAGGCCTTGCTGACGCCTCTCCAAATGTAGCGTTTATGGTTGTGGCCAAAAAGCTAAATTTTGGTCTCCTCACTCCAAATGACTTTGTGGCAGAAGGTTTGAGGCTTGTCTCTGTGCTGTTTGGCATATTGTAAGCGGGATATTTTGTGGCATTTGCATAGTAATTATTATTATTATTATTTCAGGTACTTATATAGCGCTGTCAATTTACGCAGCGCTTTGCATATACATTGCACATTCACATCAGTCCCTGCCCTCAAGGAGCTTACAATCCAAGGTCCCTAACTCACATACATACACAGTAGGGCCAATTTTATACAGGATCCAATTAACCTACCAGCATGTCTTTGGAGTGTGGGAGGAAACCCACGCAGGCACAGGGAGAACATGCAAACTCCAGGCAGGTAGTGTCGTGGTTGGGATTCGAACCAGTGACCCTCTTGCTGCTAGGTGAATGTGCTAACCACTACACCACTGTGCCGCCCGACTTTCTTCTGGCGACTCGACCATGCAGCCCATCTTTCTTCAAGTGCCTCCTTATTGTGCATCTTGAAACAGCCACAGCACATGTTTTCAAAGAGTCCTGGATTTCACCTGAAGATATTTGTGGGTTTTTCTTTGCATTCCAAACAATTTTCCTGGCAGTTATGGCTGAAATTTTAGTTGGTCTCCCTGACCGTGGTTTGGTTTCACCAGAACCCCTCATTTTCCACTTCTTCATTAGAGTTTGAACACTGCTGATTGGCATTCTCAATTCCTTTGATATCTTTTTATATCCCTTTCCTGTTTTATACAGTTCAACTACCTTTTCCTGCAGATCCTTCGACAATTCTTATGCTTTCCCCATGACTCAGAATCCAGAAACGTCAGTGCAGCACTGGATGAAAGATGCAAGGGTCTGTCAGGGGTCCAGAAACTCATTGACCTTTTATACACATACTAATTACAAGCAAACAAATCACAGGTGAGGATCGTTACCTTTAATAGCCATTCAAACCACTTTGTGTCAACTTGTGTACATGTTATCAGGACAAAATCACCAGGGTGTGTAAACTTTTGATCAGGGTCATTTGGGTAGTTTCTGTTGTCATTATGATTTAAAAAGAGTAAACACAGTTGATTAATAATAAATATGATTGTAAAAAAAGGTGTCTGATGCTAAAAAAACGTCAACCACCCGCCCGGCGCTAAAATATAAAACAGTGTGAGGTGTATAAAATCAAAATGTGTCTACTAAAACAATGAATAATACGTAGTAGATAATAAAATCATGTAAAACATGTCACTCTGTGCATCCTTTAAATGCATTAGCTGCCACTGTAAAAAACAAACTTGCAAAATCAAACGTATAATAATAGCCCAGTCTGTGCGTCTCAGTCCAATATATTATACATTCAGCGGCGCTTGTGCACATACTAAGTGCATGTGCAAGTGTTATTAATCAGTTCCTGAAATGATTCAGAGCCTGCCAAGGTAGTCTAGTCCACACTTCACAAGGTAATTAGTCACAGCCAGCAAAGATTTCTCCTCAGATGTTCAGCACCAGTGATTGCACACACAGTATCACTAAGCCTTCACCACACCGACTGTGCTCCCCTATGGAGTGGCCACTCACCAAATTGCCCTTGAAATATCGCCTTTATGCATAAGCTGCATGAGCCCTTGCTTCTGGTCAGTCTGTCGTCTCCAGAGCACGTCCAGATCCTGTCCGTCCACCAGGGGTCACTAACAGGCTGCGTATCTCCTCAGTGCATTTTGTAAGTAAACAACATGAAGCGGAAAATAGCGTAATACTGCTTCAACTTTTATTAGTCAGTTAAAACTTCCCTCCCCTTCAATATATGTGCTTACATTTGATCAACCCTTTGCACGCATATCATAATAAACAGAGGCTTGGAAGGTACCGCCGCTCGCCGTCCGCGAGCTATTCCCTACTAAGGGCTTGAGCGCTACTGCGGCTGACAGGCGAGATCCGGAACTCCAGCGAGCACCTCCCTTTGTCTCCACGGCAGCAGCGTACGTGCAATGAAAATTCGCTATTGTCACACGGATCCTCCTCCTGGCCAATCAGGGAGCAGGTCTAATACCTAAATCCTGATTGGCCGCAAGACAAACCCCATGCCATTGGCCAGGAGGAGGTGGGAGCAGAAGGACTCGCCGGGACTAAGGAGAAGGCGCCCACCACCGCTGCTGCTCCAGGTAAGTAAGGGGGCATGCACGCTGAGCTCTGCATTGAAAGGGGCATGTACGCTGGTCACTGTGAATTGAAAGGGGGGGCGCTGGTTTCTCTGCATTGAAAGGGGGCACACGTTACCTTAATTACTGAAGGCCCCTTTCACACTTTTGCGACCTCAAAGTCACGCAATTTTTTACAGCGTTTTTTGCCGCAAAGAAATGCCTATTACATTTTTCTGTTTGCGCCCCCCCCCCCCCCAAAAAAAAATTTTGAGCACCAGCCGCCACTGATACTTGTGGTAATGTTATATGCTGGTGTGTATCTATATACTTATGGTAATGTTATATGCTGGTGTGTATCTATATACTTATAGTAATGTTATATGCTGGTGTGTATCTATATACTTATGGTAATGTTATATATTGGTGTGTATCTATATACTTATGGTAATGTTATATATTGGTGTGTATCTATATACTTATGGTAATGTTATATACTGGTGTGTATCTATATACTTATGGTAATGTTATATACTGGTGTGTATCTATATACTTATGGTAATGTTATATATTGGTGTGTATCTATATACTTATGGTAATGTTATATGCTGGTGTGTATCTATATACTTATGGTAATGTTATATACTGGTGTGTATCTATATACTTATGGTAATGTTATATACTGGTGTGTATCTATATACTTATAGTAATGTTATATACTGGTGTGTATCTATATACTTATGGTAATGTTATATACTGGTGTGTATCTATATACTTATGGTAATGTTATATATTGGTGTGTATCTATATACTTATGGTAATGTTATATGCTGGTGTGTATCTATATACTTATGGTAATGTTATATACTGGTGTGTATCTATATACTTATGGTAATGTTATATACTGGTGTGTATCTATATACTTATAGTAATGTTATATACTGGTGTATATCTATATACTTATGGTAATGTTATATACTGGTGTGTATCTATATACTTATGGTAATGTTATATACTGGTGTGTATCTATATACTTATGGTAATGTTATATACTGGTGTATATCTATATACTTATGGTAATGTTATATGCTGGTGTGTATCTATATACTTATGGTAATGTTATATACTGGTGTGTATCTATATACTTATGGTAATGTTATATGCTGGTTGCTGTAGTTTCTCGGCTCCCAATTACTTTGATGACATTTTTAGTTAATTTCCTAGGAAGGGAATCCCCTCTGATCACAGAGGCCCGGCCAACTTTCCTATCAAACCCATTCTTCCACATAGAGAGGGTTCTCTTTCTCTTATTTACCTACAAGTCTCGCTCCATATCCTGTCGGGGGGGGGGGGGGGGACATTTCTCACACCCCCCAAAAGAGGGCGACAGATAGAAAATATTTATTTTGCTGTATATGGCCTCATTTACTGGTGGGTACTTTATATTGCAGCACTGCCAACATAACTGCAGGATTACAGAAAAACCTTTCAGAAGAGTCCAAGGAAATCTCAGAGTCACCATACACGTTACAATCTGATCATACAATCTTTGTACAATCAACTTTATATTTACCAAAACTATATAATCTGAGCATCTGCCTAATCTATCAAATTAATTTGTATCCAATCAGGCCGGCCCTTACACTATATTTTATGTTTTTTGGTAAATTTCAAACAGATTGTACAATCAGATTATAACATGTGTGGGGTGTTTAAAACCTATATGTGTGCCCGAGAAAAGTAAAAAACAAACAATTCAGTACTTTATATTTTTTCATAGGCAATGCTTTAAAAGCCCCGACAGGTCATCAGTTTAGTGTTATGCAGGAGCTCTGGTGTGAGAAATATGGCGCTTACTCTGGCGTGCGTGGTGATATATAACACACTGCATGCGGTTTTGTATGTGTGGGGGGGGGGGGTTAAAAGATTTTTTTATGTGTCCTTTTAAATGTTTAAAACAATTTTTCCTGATATTGTATATTTGTATTCTTAATTTTATTTTATTTTTCTATACAACTTTTATTGCTATCACATAGGAGACCAATAGCCCCCTATGTGGTAGCATATAGGTGACACATTGAAAGCCGATGGTCGTATTTACTAAAGTGCAAACACGCTCTACCGGCCGGCAGTGTGCGAATATACACAGAGCTGCAGCAAGGTTAAAAATCCAATTAGGATTTTACCACCCCCCACTCATCCAGACACCCAAAAGGCAGCTGCCTAAACTGCATTGTGTGGTGTCAGCCCTGGCTCCCAGATGTACACAGAATCTATTTGTTCCACTTCTCTCTTTACTGATTGTGTTCTCTCTTCCTCATGTAATAGGTAACTTTCGTCCTCTACATAGTGTGCACAGCGCCACCTGCTGGAAAGTCTTTGTTATGACAGTCCAGGGATTTCCAGGAAACCGCATGACTTCCATCACCCAGCTGAGCACAGAGAAGTCTTATACTGCCACCTACTGCTCTAATGTAGTACTGTTACAGGTTCTGGATACATAAAGACTTGTATTAGCTGGACTTATATCCAGTTCATGCAGTGCCTTCTCATCGCAGGGAATGGCTGTTGTCTGGACTGCTGGCTTAGACTGTCAAATCCAACAAACCAAAAATTATTTTGTTTTTAAAATATAAATTGTTCATATGAAACGTCATATTAACCTTTAGTTAACCCTTGTAATACCTAATAAACACCTTATTTGTCTTTCTCTTTATTATATTGCCCCTTACCATTTCTTATCAGATGTAGTGGCTGTCTTATTTTTATTTTTTACTTTATTTTCACCTGGTGATCTAGCCAGTAAGTCTGCTATTTTTTAACTTCCTTTAACAGATCAAGCTGTCCAGCAAAAAACAGCAGTTACAGGAATGAGACAAACCATTTACCACTTACAATGATCAGCTTTTATTTATTTATGTAAAACCTTTATCCCAAAAGACCACACATAACCTGGAAGGAGGATCCAGGGAAGATGGAAGTGTCTGGGACTGGTGACAGTGCAGAGCTGGGGGCGCATTATGGTATAACCCACCTAGGGGCCCTTTTTTACTACCACTTTAAAAGCCCTCCCCTCCCCCTCCCAAAGGAGGAAGAAGAGATTTATGCTGACTTATTCTGCAGCAGGACAACAACACCAAACATACAGCCAATGTCATTAAAAACTATGTTCAGTGTAAAGAAGAACAAGGAGTCCTAGAAGTGATGGTTTGGCCCCCACAGAGCCCTGATCTCAGCATTATGGAGTCTGTCTGAGATTACATGAAGAGACAGAAGGATTTGAGGCAGCCGACATCCACAGAAGATCTGTGCTTAGTTCTCCAAGATGTTTGGAACAACCGACCTGCCGAGTTCCTTCAAAAACTGTGTGCAAGTTTCCCCAGAAAAATTGATGATGTTTTGAAGGTAAATGGTGATCACACCAAATATTGATTTGATTTGGATTTCTCTTCTATTCATTTACTTTCCATTTTGTTAATTGATAAAAATGAACAAATTAACTGTTACAAATTGTAATAAAAAAAAAATAATAAACATGTTATACTTACTTGCTCTGTGCTATGGTTTTGCACAGAGTGGCCCCAAACCGCCTATTTTAAGGTCCCCCACTAGCAATCTTGGCTCCTCCTCTTTATGAGCCCCCATAGGAAGCCACTTGCTATGGGTGCACACGGTGCATGCTCAATCCCAAGCAGTATGTGTCTATGGAGCCGCACTATCCACCCCCTCCCTAAACACTTACCTAACTCATGTCACTGCTCCAGTGCTGACCCAGCTGCAGTACTGCGCCTCTCACCTCCTGGTATCACAGGAGACACTAAGGATCGTCTCACATATATGCGGTGCAGCACATCGCATGTGATTTGCACAGGAATCGCACTGCATTGCTGTACAAATCACATGTGATATCTGTGTAGTACGCTTTGAGCCATTCATTTGTAAGGCTTAAATTGCAACACATCTGCACAAAAAAGGTGCAGGACCCTTTTTATTCCCCACATTGGAATCAGATCATATGAGTGTTCACTGTAAGTATAGGAGACAAAGAAGGGGCGTAGGCCTAGCGCATTATCCCCAAAACATGTTTTATTAAATGGTATAAAACGGAGGTGAATGTACTCACAAACCAATGCTTGCATCATAGCTTAGAAATAACATCATCTGCTTAAGTCCATATACATAAATTCACAATGCTCATAGACACATCGGCTAACGCGTTTCGAGGTTACCCTCTTCTTCAGAGCCTTGTCTAGATCAGCCTTTTTCAACCAGGGTGCCTTGAGGTTTCTTCAGGGGTGCCTTGGCAAAACACCTAAAAATTGCCCAAAAATTGTATACAAGCTGGCGTGTGGATGAAGGCGGCCGTTTTCGTTACACAAAGTCACAGATTCTCATTGCGCACCATTACATCCTTCTACCTGCCGGCATCCTAACGACCAATGGCATCATCAGATGATAAGGAGGATTTCAGTCACCTGCAGAGCATCCTTGTTTGACCCTCCCCCGCCCCTCTCCATCAGTGTTGGGTTCTCATTAGCTGAGTGATGGAGAAATACGAAGTTCCAGTTTACAGAAGTATATTTACTTTGAAAGAAAACTCCCCTCTAATGTTGGGGGTCCTGCTTGGATTTGTGGAAGTTGCTGCATTATGTAAAACTATTAGAATAGCTTTTACATTTTAGAATGGGCGCCTTGAGACTCCATAATAATTAAAGTGAACATTGGCTGAAAGAAGGGTGCGAAACGCGGATCTAGATGACTATTGGTAAAGCTGAGGGACTCTTATGGTCCAATTCCGTGCCTCTCAGCCTGGTGCTGTCACTTTGCAGATCCTCCTCTCCTGTCTGAGTGTAATGGAACGCTCACACACTTATAAGGAAGTATGGATGTCCCCTGCGTTCCAGATCAGATTCCCACAGGAGACATCCATACTTCCTTATAAGTGTGTGAGCGTTCCATTACACTCAGACATAAGAGGAGGATCTGCAAAGTGACGGCACCAGGCTGAGAGGCACGGAATCGGACCAGAAGAGTCCCTCAGCTTTACCAATAATCATCCAGACAAGGCTCTGAAAAAGAGGGTAACCTCGAAACGCGTTAGCCGATGTGTCTATGAGCATTGTGAATTTATGTATATGGACCTAAGCAGATGATGTTATGTCTAAGCTATGATACAAGCGTTGGTTTGTGAGTACATTCACCTCCGTTTTATACCATTTAATAAAACATATTTTGGGGATAATGCGCTAGGCCTACGCCCCTTCTCTGTCTCCTATTCTTACAGTCATATCGGACGTCCCCAGTCTCTGGAGGGCAGCGAGGAGCACATTATCCACATGCAGTAATATGTCAGGATAGGAGTCTGACACCACGTTGGGACTTATCGCACAGCGCAGGAGAGTGAATATAGCGATATATGGGTGATCACACCTATGCCATCCAATTCTCTCCATCGCACTGAGTTTTGTGAACCATTTTGGGGTGTGGATAACATTGACAAGCGCTGCGGTTTGCATGAACGCCGTGCAATTTCAGTGTGGTGCGGGAAACGCACATTATTCGCTGCGTTTTCCTCACCACATATATGTGAACCAAGCCTAAGGGTAGTGGGAGCCATAGACTCCTCCTACTGTCAGCCCCAAATTCATGTCCCTTTCTACAACAGGGACACAGATCTGTCACCCCAACCAACATTTGTGGGGTGGAGGAATGTCAGAATTTCTTAGACACTCCCTATGAATTCCCCTGATTGTGTCTTTATCTCAGAGGGGAAGAATGTGAAAAAAGAATACATACAAAATAAAAATAAAAAGGTTAGATCAGAGTTTGAGGATAATGTCAGAGTCAAAATATTTTAGGAAGGATTAAAAGAGAAGAATGGGATCATACTTACCTAGGTGGATGCAACATCGATCCCCCGCCGGCTCTAAGGCTGAGAACTGAGCGATCAAACACCACCGATCACTAAGTTCTCAAAGATCCCTGAACAGAAAGTTGGTGACTGTCAGTCATTGGCTCTCTGCTCTTGTCATCTAGTCATTGGGGTGGAAGTGGGCGTCGGTCCAGGCATGTGGGAGGATCCTGACCATATAATCGCAATCTTTCCTGAGCCTGGACTGGCTCTGTGACGTCAGCCAATAGCGGACTTCAGCCCACTGTCTGCTGAAAACAATCTGCATTCCTGTGATCCACAGAAGTAAAGCCAAATAAATTTTGGCCATAATTCTCCTTTAATAAAGAGTTTAGTGTCAGTGTCAGTATTCTTAGATAGGATAAGAAGTAAAATCCGCACTACTTATCGGTCCCTTCTATAGTTACAAACAACAAATAAAATACATTTTTGTGGTATCGCCATGAACATCAGAAGTAGGGAAATTTATTTTTGGGTTTTCCTTGTGGTGGTCATGGTAACACCAAGAAATATACAGTTAGAGTTAGAATTTTTTTTTTTTTTTTACTATTTTGGGTCGGTTTCCCTTTGATAATACACATGAGTGAATAAACGCAGCATTTGTAGCTGTGTAGATTATTTAGGGATCTGGACACAGGTACATTGTTCCTTATGGGACGATCCCCACAGCTGCATAAAGAGCCGGAATACGGCCATAAGATTAGAAACATAAAAAAGAACATTTTATGTCTGAATGCAGTAATTTCCATATATACTGTGCATGTGTATACACATATATATATCACTGTATACACACATATATATCCCTGTATACACACATATATATCACCGTATACACACATATATATCCCCGTATATCACCGTATACACACATATATATCCCCATATACACACATATATATCCCCGTATACACACATATATATCACCGTATACACACATATATATCCCCGTATACACACATATATATCACTGTATACACACATATATATCCCCGTATACACACATATATATCCCCGTATACACACATATATATCCCCGTATACACACATATATATCCCCGTATACACACATATATATCACAGTATACACACATATATATATCACAGTATACACACATATATATATCACCGTATACACACATATATATCACCGTATACACACATATATATCACCGTATACACACATATATCACCGTATACACACACATATATATTCCCGTATACACACATATATCACCGTATACACACATATATATCACCGTATACACACATATACATCACCGTATACACACACATATATCATCGTATACACACATATATATCATCGTATACACACATATATATCACCGTATACACACATATATATCACCGTATACACACATATATATCACCGTATACACACATATATATCACCGTATACACACATATATATCACCGTATACACACATATATATCACCGTATACACACACATATATATATATATATATCACTGTATACACACATATATATTCCCGTATACACACATATAGATCACCGTATACACACACATATATCACCGTATACACACATATATATCACCGTATACACACATATATATCACCGTATACACACACATATATCATCGTATACACACATATATATCATCGTATACACACATATATATCACCGTATACACACATATATATCACTGTATACACACATATATATTCCCGTATACACACATATATATTCCCGTATACACACATATATATCACCGTATACACACACATATATATCACCGTATACACACACATATATATCACCGTATACACACATATATATTCCCGTATACACACATATATATTCCCGTATACACACATATATATCACCGTATACACACACATATATATCACCGTATACACACACATATATATCATCGTATACACACATATATATCACCGTATACACACATATATATCATCGTATACACACATATATATCCCCGTATACACACATATATATCACTGTATACACACACATATATATCACCGTATACACACATATATATTCCCGTATACACACATATATATTCCCGTATACACACATATATATTCCCGTATACACACATATATATCACCGTATACACACACATATATATCACCGTATACACACATATATATCCCCGTATACACACATATATATCACCGTATACACACACATATACATCACCGTATACACACACATATATATCCCCGTATACACACATATATATCCCCGTATACACACATATATATCCCCATACACATATATATATCCCCGTATACACACATATATATCACTGTATACACACATATATATCCCCGTATACACATATATATATATATCCCCATACACACATATAGATCACCGTATACACACATATATATCATCGTATACACATACATTGAGACACCGGCAGCTGGAAGAAGATGAAGAATTCTATGTGTGTAAATGTGAGGTCTTTATGGGAAGAAATTTGTTTTTTATTCAGAATCTTTTTGCCAGAACAATCCTGCATATTATCATCAGAAAATTAAAGTACTATTAAAGGTTCAGCATTTAAAAAAAAAACAAAAAACAAACCTGTTATACTTACCTGCTCTGTGTAATGGTTTTGCACAGAGCAGCCCCCGATCCTCTTCTTCTTGGGTCCCCCACATGCACTTCTGGCTCCTCCCACTTTGACCAGTACCCCAATAGCAAGCCGCTTACTATGGGGGCACTGGTGCATGCTCGCTCCCGAGCCCTGCTCTGTGCATCTATAATACACATAGAGCTGCGGCTCGGCCCCACCCCCACTCTCTCCTCATTTGCAGACTGGCTGTGATTGGCTGCCATTGGCTCCCACTGCCATCTAAGCCAATGAGAGGCAGTCTTGGGACAGCTAAGGCTCTCATGCACATCGCTGGATGGAGATGGGGCTCAGCTGATTATTGGGGGCTGCGGGGAGCAGCACACAGGTGCATAGAATACATGAAGGTAAAAAAAACTTCCACCTTTACAACCACTTTAACCGCTTCTGGATGTCCCGCTGCAGTTTTACTGCAGCAGGAAGCCACTCCTGGCTGAACCGATGTAGGTCTACGTCGGTCGCACGCATACAGCTAGGGGGCGAGCAGGCGCTGCCAGCGGCGCCCTCTCACCCCTACTCTTCAGGGGGGACTCTGATGCAGGCGGCTCCGATTGCCGTCTGACACCTGCGATCGCTCCCCGCAAAAAGAGAAGGACAGTCAGCTGTTGCAAACACAGCCGACCATTCTTCTCTCTGGAATGATCACAGAGCTCCTGTGATCCTTCTATATAGAATCACAGGTCTCTATGATCATTTCAGAAGCCCATCCCCCATACAGTTAGAATCACACCCTAGGCACACATTTACCCCTTGATCACCCACAGTGTTAACCCCTTCCCTGCCAGTGTCATTATTACAGTAACAGTGCATATTTTTAGCACTGATTACTGTAGTAATGTCACTGGTCCCCCCCTAAAGTGTCAAAAATGTCAGTTAGGGGTCCGATCTGTCCGCCACAATATCGAAATCCCGCAAAAAAATCGCAGATCGCCGCCATTACTAGTAAAAAAAAAAAACAATAAAAATGACAAATCTTTCCCGTAGTTAGTAAACGCAATAACTTTTGCGCAAACCAATCAATATACGCTTATTGCTATTTTTTTACCAAAAATATGTAGCAGAAAACAAATTGGCCTAAAATGGTAAAACGTTTTGATTTTTAAGTTTTTTTCTGGGAATTTTATATATCAGAATGTGAAAAATATTGTTTTGTTTTTTCTAAATTGTCGCTCTTTTTTCTTTTTTAATTAAAAATCGCACAGGTGATGAAATGAAATGTCAGCTGATACATTGTAATGTCTTCTGACCCCCCGACCTCTCCGTCCATCATCAGCTCCGTACACAAGATCAATAAAGATCCTTCAGAGCCTGGAGAGCCGTATTGTCATCTTCACACAGACAGGACATGGTTGTCACTTCCACAATACTTCTACCTTTATCACTAAACATTGATTTCTACCATTCTATACATCCCCCCTCCCCCACTGACAAGATGTCATCTATATTGTCCTCTACTTACCACACTCCACCCCTGACACCCCCAGAATAATCAGGATGAGGGGGGTCATCATCTTCATCCTCCCCGCTCTCATCTATAGAGACCTCAAAACACAACACCTTCCACTTCACCCAGCTCAGGACACTCTGTGTACAGGAAGGCGGAGCTCTGTGCTGATTGGAGGAGACTTCCTCTCTATCCAATAGGAAAATGATTACATAGAGGATCAGCAGTTACCGGGCAGAATAACAGAACGAAGGTTGGAGATGAGAAGCCATAAAGTGAAAGTGAAATCTGGAGACATTCCACCAATAGAATTCTAGGAATCCCCCAAATCCCCCCAATCATCTCCTAATACCGGGCATGGGAGAGATCCACAGGAAATCCCAGAGACCAATCACAGGAGGGATCTCTACTTATTGATCTACAGAGAACCCTCCGCACCATTCTACACCAGAGAAGGAGCTTACACTCTAATGACCCCCCACTGACATACAGACACACTCAGGACAATGCTGGGAAATGGGGGTCACCTATTAGTGCCCATTACCAGGATGGGAGGGGCTAGTAATATAAGTGTATAAACAATCAATTCAATTTGTATCCAATCAGAAAGAAGGTAAAGCCCCGTACACGCGATCAGAAAATTGTAGAAAAAATAGCGCTTTCAAATCGATCGTACGATAATCTGATTGTTAGTACAAAGCTTTCATCCAAAATTATCCGAAGGGACAAACAGGAAAATGTTTCTCGTACGATATCAGAGCGAACGATTCTCATTTAATCAGTAGAGTTTTCATCCGAAAATACAATTCTGTACATTACATCACTTCTGCTGTATGAGGATTTCCATAACTTTAGTATCCTCTTCATTTTCAATATGAAGACCGGTGTAACGTGAGATTTACCTACCCCGTGAGAAAAAGCTACCCTCGTCACTTCCGGGCAGGAACAGCTACCCACGCGGCGGTGACATTAAAATAGGTGACCTACAATATGAATCATCTCCGCTCCTTCCCCTGACACTTCACTGATGTCGGCTAGTAAATATAAAAGCGGCTGGCGGCTCCGTTATGTATCTTCTCATACACCCGCCGGCGCTTTTATATTTACTAGCCGACATCAGTGAAGTGTCAGGGGAAGGAGCGGAGATGATTCATATTGTCGGGCAGCTGTTTTAATGTAACGGCCGCGTTATACACAGTGAGGGTGCACCGGAAGTGACGAGGGTAGGTTTTTCTCACGGGTAGGTCATTTTCACGGAACACCGGCAAGCAAAAACATGGCCGATCGTTCGTCCGATCATCTCATGGTGTGTACCGGGCTTTACTCTACAGAACTGTTAGAAGAAGGAGATTGTGAGATCAGATTGTAACATATGTGGCCAGATTAACCACTTCAGTACCAGCCTGTCATAACCCTTCATTACCAGACCATTTTCCAGGGCTGGGAAACTTTTTTTTATTCATTTGATCTTCATTGATAATCTCTCTTCTTCCTCCTTTGTGGGGGAGGGGAGGGCTGTTAAAAAGATAGTAAACTCCCTTTCCTGACACTCCATGGCAGTATATGTATGGGTTACCCCCCCTCCCATAAATCTTTGCTCTGAGCCAATGGCCGCGTTCCTTTTTTGTCCTCCTCCTAAGGAGCAGAATGATTGAAGTCTTAAGCCCCGTACACACACGCAGATCGTCGTCATACAAACGTCGGCGGACGAAAGATCTGCCGATTGTATGCGTGTTAGTATGGTGCCTCCGACAGATGTCTGCACACAATCCGCGGACAAGAGTCTTTCTTGCAAACATGAAAATTTTTGTCTGCAGACACCAGAACGGACGATTGTTCGCCTGTCAGTACAGAAATCAGCCGACAGACCGCAGATTTGCAAGACTGGGCATGCTCAGAAAATAAAAAACACAGGGAAAGTTAACCATTACATGACATCACTTCTGCAGTCAGCTGAAGTCTGCGGACAAAATTCTTGTGCTGTCCTTGTGCTGTCTTTGCACTTTTCAACAGACACCGACATCCCGGGGAGAAAAGACGAACATTTGTATGCCGACGATCTGCATGTGTGTACGGGGCTTTACCTTGAATGAAGTGCCCAGCTATTAGCAGGGTGGAGAAGGGCGATGGATGCGGTGCCATGAAGAGATTAAGCCTGGCCATTGGCAGGCAAAGCGGCAGTATGGCCTAAGGCTGCCCATACACCATACAATTTTCTTTAGATTTACTTTCAACTATGTAAGAGCCTGCCTTGCTGCAAACACATTGAAAGTGTTTAGGTGTGACCTCATATTATACGGTTTTGGTAAATCTAAAGGAAAATTGTATAATGTATGGCAAGCCTAAGTAAGATACAGTGATAAACGGTGCAGTGCTACAATATCAGGGCGGCACAGTGGTGAAGTGGTTAGCACTTTCACCTAGCAGCAAGAGGGTCGCTGGTTTGAATCCCAACCACGACACTACCTGCCTGGAGTTTGCATGTTCTCCCTGTGCCTGCGTGGGTTTCCTCCGGGTACTCCGGTTTCCTCCCACACTCCAAAGACATGCTGGTAGGTTAATTGGATCCTGTATAAAAAAAAAAAAAATTGGCAGTACTATGTATGTATGAATGTGAGTTAGGGACCTTAGGTTGTAAGCACCTTGAGGGCAGGGACTGTGCAATGTATATGTAAAGCGCTGTGTAAATTGACGGCGCTATATATGTACCTGAAATAATAAAATATCAATAAGGGTATTGTAGCACTGCACTGTTTATCACTGTATTTTGCTTATCTGGTGTGCAGCAGCATCTTCTGAATCCAGGCGTGGTGGTGGGGGATGCCGTGTCCGGGGATGAATACTTTTATATTGCATATTCCATGGCAGCAGTTTTGTGTGTTTGTCCGCTTTCTTCCCTGGCTCTGGTGTCTTCCAGCCTATGGCGGTTGAAGCGCATTTGTGTTCCAAGCCACTGCTCTGTCTTCCGGCCTGGCGTCTCTGGGTTACTCCTTCCCAGGGACTCAGCACATGTGCGCTGTGGGAGGCGGTGGTGGTGTCATTACAGTGGAGAAATCCAATCAGCAATCAGTACTGTTGATATTGGGATTTCTCTGTGGGCAGCTTGCAGCAGTTTCCCCTAAATGCTGTGTGCAATCATCACAGGTATATTCTCTGCATTACCCCCCTTGTGTGCTGCCTGTGTGTGATCCTGCCTTCCTTCTATCCCCTGTGCAGGTTGGCTGTCTGTGCAGTTCCACACTACGGATGTATCACTGCCCCCCCCCCCTTGTGGCCACCCCCTGTGTAGCGGGTATGAGAGGGTGTGTTTAACCCTTTCTTTTCCTCGCTTGCCTGGCACTCTTGTACTCTTTTGGGTTTTTAACCCTTTCCTTTTGACCCTATATTGTTTTTCTTTTTTGTTTTTTTTTAAACCTTCTAGGTGAGATTGACAATACATGGCACAAGATGATAAATATCTCATTAGGTCACATCATCAACATTCTTCTTCCAGATTTAGTCGTCATTGGTCCCGGTCAAGGTCCAGCCTCTATAGCAGAAGCTCTGAATCCTCCTTTAGGCACCACTTGTCTTGCATGCATTCGCTGGGCCAAGCTGCGGCCCTATCTGTCACCGGCTGTGCCCACCAGACACAGCCAATGACTGATCACTGTACTGGCCTGCTGCCGGTACCATGTGACCACTGTGACCAATCACAGCAGATTATCTGACTGGTCTAAACAATTGATGGCTTCCTTTCCAGCCATCTATTGTGTACAATTGTGTTGCTAGCTGTGATTAATCACAGTGATCACATGGTACAGTCTGGGCCAATCACAACAAAACAAAATGAATGAATCGACACCTTTGGGCTGCAGCATTGTCAGTCTGGGGGGAGGGGATTGTTAGGTGTTGTGGCAGAACTACTTTCTGCCCACGCTATAGCCAAAAGACGGCTACAGCGCAGACCTAAATTGCCAGGAGGGTGTACATTGACATTCTCCCATGCATGAGTGGAGCGCGCCCGGTTCGCTCTGTGATCAGCGAATCCATGAAACTCATCTGATCACAGATCGGAGTAAGGGGGCGGTCCCGACCCCTTACCAGGTGATCATCAGCTAATGACATCTGATCATGTGAAGTAAACAGCAGCCGACGATCAGCTGTTTTTTTTATCCTCACACTATTAGTGTGAGGAGAGAAAAAAAAGATCACTGGCTGCTGTCAGAGGGGCATCGGTCCCAAAGAGGAGAGGGCAAATTGTGCCCACCTACCAGTGCCACCTGGCAGTGCCCAACAGTGCCATTTATCAGTGCTTACCAGTGCCAATTGGTGCCCCATCATAAGTGTCACCTACCAGTGCCACCTATTAGTGCCCATCAGTGCCCATGAGTGCTGCCTATTAGTGCCACCTACCAGTGCCCATCAGTGCTTCCTACCAGTGCCGCCTTTTCAGTGTCCACCAGTACCGCCTTCTCAGTGCCGCCTTCTCAGTGCTTATTAGGGCCCATCAGTGCCGCTTCATCAGCGCACATCAATGAAGGAGAAAAATTACCTGTTTGCAAAATTTTATAACAAACTTTAAAAACAGTTTGTTTGTTTTTTTAAAAATTTTCAGTCTTTTTTTGTTCAGCAAAAAAAAAAAAAAAAAAACAATAGTGATTAGGTAAAAATCAATAAAATAGGCGCTCCCCAATAAAACTTAATAAGAGAACACACTTAGAATATACACATCAATAATAAATACATGACATTAAATAAATAATAGTGATGTGATAAAGTGCATATGTGCCAAAAGTGCAAAAAAATGCATAAACAAGTGTAATTAGACTCAAACAGATAGCAGCAATTAAATAAACCAATGATAACAGAGAGGTGTCACTGTAAAGAAAAAAGTGACAGTGAATTAAAGTGCCAAGTGATGGTGAACTGATCAAAGCCACCAACAAGGTATGATCAGAGGTGAAAAAATAATATAAATACACAGTAATAGAAACCAACTGTGACTGTATGAAAATAGCAAATAATATAAATAGCAAAAAAGAAGCAAATAAATCAACCCAAATGCTCAAAAAGTGAGGGTAAAAGCACATAAAAATATATACGAATGAGCAAATGTTCATAAACGATTCATAAGTTCATAAATAAATGGAAATTCCATAAAAGGTGCTGATGTGCAAAAAATTGCCAAAAGTGCGGGAAACTGTGAACAATCTCAAGGTGTGGGAAACTGCTTCTCATGTGGTGATGAGCATATATCCTTAAGTGAGTGAAATGGCCGCTCCCCTCCAAAACATTCTTTAACCACTTAAGCCCCGGAAGATTTTACCCCCTTCCTGACCAGGGCCTATTTTGCGATTTGGCACTGCGTGACTTTAACGGACAATTGCGTGGTCGTGCGATGCTGTACCTAAACAAATTTGATGTCCTTTTTTTCCCACAAACAGAGCTTTCTTTTGGTGGTATTTGATCACCTGTGCAGTTTTTTTGATCATGCCCTATAAACAAAAAAAGAGCGACAATTTTGCAAAAATAACAATATTTTTCACATTTTTTTTATATGAAATTCCCCAAAAAAAATGTAAAAATCTAAATTTTTTTAACATTTTTGGCCAATTTGTTTTCTGCTACATATGTTTGGTAAAAAAAATCACAATAAGCATTTTTTGATTGGTTTGCGCAAAAGTTATTGCGTTTACTAACTAAGGGAAAGATTTTTGTCATTTTTGTTGTTTTTTTTTTCTAACGCATATTGGCGGCGATCTGCGATTTTTTTTTTTTTTGTGGGACTGCGACATTGCGGCGGACAAATCGGACCCTTGACTGACATTTTTGGGAGTACCAGTGACATTACTACAGTAATCAGTGCTATATATATATATATATATATATATATATGCACTGTTACTGACAAAAATGAAGGGGTTAACTTTATTGGGGAAGGAGGGGTTATGTGTGTCCCTAGGGGCGGGTTTCTAACTGTGATTGGATGTGGCTACTGGTGTAAGAACAGAGATCAATGGTCCTACATAGTAGAACCGTATGATCTCCATTCTTACACAGGGGAGAATGACAGGCGGCTTTGTTTACATTAGCCGTCTGCCTTTCTCCCTTCACGGCGGACGATCGTGAGTGACTGGCAGACATTGGGTCCGCCGGTCACACACGCGGACTTGTTAGGGAACGAGCCGGGGTGGGAGCGTGCCTCCGGGGGCGCGCACTGGCCCGCTATTGGCTCACAAGCTAGTGACGTACCCATACGTCTCTTTGCCTGGCCGGAGCTGACCGCCGCAGTATATGTACTTGCGGCGGTCGGCAAGTGGTTAAGAGTGTTTGTACCAATAAGTAGCAAAGGTCTCCAATAGGGTGGTGAACGGTCCTGTAGTGGTCCCTTTAAGGCAGGCTGTGATGGTCCTTATGGGTAACCAGCATCAGACATCAGGGGAGATGGTATCATTACAGTCCGAGTCTGGTATCCTAAGTGGGTTTTTAGGCAATGTCTGCATGGATTGTTGCCCTTGAACAATTTAAACTTTTAAAGAGGTTGTAAACTCAGTTCAATTATTATTATTTTTTTTTTTACAAGCTGAAAGAGAAAGACATAATGAGCTAGTATGCATCGCAACCTTAGAACGAGCCCCCACCGTGCCGTCCACTCACCTCTATGATGGGCGACATGTTCAGTCGCCCGTCTTCCGGGAACGCAGCATCCGGCCATCTGATTGGCCGGAGCCACGGTGACGTCACTCCCACGCACGCGTGCGGGAGCCGACAGTCACGGCACAGGTCTCTGAAGAAACGGCACGAGTGGCCATTCCTTCAGAGCGCATGCGCCAGTGATGTCACTGGCTGCATGTAAGGTAAATATCTCCTAAACGGTACATGTTTAGGAGATATTTACAGTACCTATAGGTAAGCCTATGATAAGGCTTACTTATAGGTACAAGTGTCAGAGGAGGGTTTACTTCCTCTTTAAGTTTGGCTTCTTCAGGCGATTCCAACCAACAGACTCTTAACCATGCAAATGTCAGGAAAATCTTTTCTACCTCTCCCACAGAGAACTTTCCAGATGCAGCTTGTGAATGGCGGGGCTTCCCTCGGATTGTCGGCTGGATCCTGCCCTCAGCACAGGCTGCTTCCCTTTCCGAAGTCCCCCCCCCCCCCCCCTGCTGTGCGGAGTTGTTGTCACTGCTCATCACGCTGCATCTTATGCCCCATACACACGTGCAGATTGTCGGCCGAAAAGCTTCGGCCGACGACCGATCGGCCGATTGTAGGCTTGTTAGTATGATGCTTCCGACAGCTGACAGCGCACTTTCGGCCGAAAAGAATCTGATGTGCAAGCACTAAAATTTTTGTATGCCGACACCAGAGCGGCCAATTGTTCGCCAGTCAATACAGAATTCGGCCGACAGACAGCCGATTTGCAAGACTGGGCATGCTCAGAAAAGAAAAAACACACGGAAAGTTAACCATCACATGACATCACTTCTGCAGTCGGCTGTAGTCGGCGGACAAAATTCTTGTGCAGTCTTTTGCACTTTTCAACAGACACCGACAGCCCTGGACAAAAGACGGCCGATCGTTCGGCCGACGATCTGCACATGTGTACGGGGCATTACTGAAGAGGGTGTGGAGGGGGCCTGAGAGGAGGAGGAGACTCAGGAGAGGGAGGGCCTGAGAGGAGGAGGAGAGGGAGGGCCTGAGAGGAGGAGGAGGAGAGGGAGGGCCTGAGAGGAGGAGGAGGAGAGGGAGGGCCTGAGAGGAGGAGGAGGAGAGGGAGGGCCTGAGAGGAGGAGGAGGAGAGGGAGGGCCTGAGAGGAGGAGGAGGAGAGGGAGGGCCTGAGAGGAGGAGGAGGAGAGGGAGGGGCTGAGAGGAGGAGGAGAGGGAGGGCTGGCTGGGGGAAGCTGCATTCAGGAAATGTCCTTCTCTCCCTCAGCACTGTGTGGGATTGAGGAGAGCACAAGAGGTGCTGGGTGAGATCCTGGAGGTGTGTGTTCTCTTATTAAGTTTTATTGGGGATTCATTGAGCGCCGATTTTATTGATTTTCACCTATTTTATGTATGTGGTGACACTCTACAGAATTGGCTGCTAATTCTTTTTATTCCCTATCTATACTCTATATCTACCACTGAATTGTATCTATAACATCTGGTATATGGTCAAGTGCATAGGTTTCTTCCATTTTCACCCAGTAGTGATTAAATATCACCAAAATAAAGCTCTATTTGTTTGTAAAAAATGATAAGAATTTCATTTGGGTACAGTGTTGCATGACCGCGCAATTGTCTTTCAAAGTGCGACAGCGCTGAAAGCTGAAAATTGGCCTGGTCAGGAGGGGGGTTTAATTTCCCGATAGACAAGTGGTTAAAGCCAAACTCCAACTAACACTTTTTAGCAGTTATAGCAACCATTTCTTTTCTTTTTGGGATAAAGATTTTACGTAAATAAAAAAAATCTGACTATTGTAAGCACCCCTGTCAGTGGTAAATGGAATGTCTCCCTGTAACTGACATTTTTGCTGGACGGATTGTTCTTTTAAAGGAATCTAAACAGGTAACAGACTCCCTGGCTGGATCACCAGGTGAAAATAAAAGAAAAAGCCTAAAAGAGAAAATGAATGCAGCCACCCCATCTATCCCTCACCTACAGAGGTTGTCACATTTATGAGCTAAAGGGGGCCTCAAACTTGGCTCCTGACATCACCAAAAGGCTGCTCATAGTGTTCGGTATATGTAATGCTGGAGAGGACTGTCAGAGACTGCAGACCTAATAGAGGAATGAGGTCAGAGAGTGAGGACAGGATACATTGTTGGCTGGGGAGATGCTGCAGAAGACAACACAAAGCTGAGAAGATCTTACATGAGGCTAATAGAGATCAATGCTATTACCCAAATCTGTGTTCCCACTACAGACTGCTGGGGTCCAAGGGCTGTACGTCACGTAGGTTGGTCACCAAGGCACTAGAACAGGGATCCTCAAACTACGGCCCTCCAGTTGTTGCAGAACTACACATCCCATAAGGCATTGTAAAACTCTGACATTCACAGACATGACTAGGCATGATGGGAATTGTAGTTCCTGAACAACTGGAGGGCCATAGTTTGGAGACCCCTGCACTAGAGGGATCCCCAGTAGGAGGGAGGAGGTCCTGAGTCCTCTATATACATTGTAGATCTTCAGTTTTCACCAGCAAATGGAAGGAGGTTCTAATTCCTCTATATACACTCACCGGACACTTTATTAGATACACCTTGCTAGTACCGGGTTGGACCCCATTTTGCCTTCAGAACTGCCTTCATTCTTTGTGGTATAGATTCAACAAGGTGTTGGGGACATTCCTCAGATTTTGGTCCATAGTGACATGATAGCATCACGCAGTTGCTTCAGATTTGTTGGCTGCACATCCATGATGTGAATCTCCCATTCCACCACATCCCAAAGGTGCTCTATTGGATGGAGATGTGGTGAGTGTGGAGGCCATTGGAGTACAGTGGCCTCATTTGTCATGGTGAAGAAACCAGTGGCGAGATGATTAGAGCTTTGTGACATGGTGCATTATCCTGCTGGAAGGAGCCATCAGAAGATGGGTACACTGTAGTAATAAAGGGATGGAAATGGTCAGCAACAATACTCAGGTTGGCCGTGGGGTTTAAACAATGCTCAATTGGTACTAAGGGGCCCAAAGTGTGCCAAGAAAATATCCTCCACACCATTACACCACCAGCCTGAACCATTGATACAAGGCAGGATGGATCCATGCTTTCATGTTGTTTATGCCAAATTTTGACCCCACCAACTGAATGCTGCAGCTGAAAATCGAGATTCATCAGACCAGGCAACGTTTTTCCAATCTTCTATTCAATTTTGATGAGCCTGTGTGAAATTGTAGCCTCAGTTTCCTGTTCTTAGCTGACAAGAGTGGCACCCAGTGTAGTCTTCTGCTGCTGTAGCCCATCTGCTTCAAGGTTCGATCTGTTTTGCATTCAGAGATGGTATTCTTGATACATTGGTTATAACGAGTAATTATATGTGTTACTGTTGCCTTTCTATCATCTAGAGCCAGTCTGCCCATTCTCCTCTGACCTCTAACATCAACAAGGCATTTTCCTCCACAAAACTGCCGCTCACGCTATATTTTCTCTTCTTTGGACCATTCTCTGTAAACCCGAGAGATGGTTGTGTGTGAAAATCCCAGTAGATCAGCAATTTTTGAAATACTCAGACCAGCCTGTCTGGCACCAACAACCAAGCCACGTTCCAAGTCACCGAAATTCCCTTTCTTTCCCATTCTGATGCTCGGTTTGAGCTTCAGCAAGTCATCTTCACCACGTCTAGAAGCCTAAATTCATTGAGTTGCTGCCATGTGATTGGCTGATTAGCAATTTGTGTTACCAAGCAACAGATGTACCTAATAAAGTGGCCGGTGAGTGTAGATCTTTAGGTATCACTTGAGGGATCACCAGCAGGAGGAAGGAGGTCCTGATTCCTCTATATAGATCTTTAGTTATTACTAGAAGGATGGGCAGCAGGAGGAAGGAGGTCTTCATTCCCTATATAGATCTTTAGTGAGACCTCATTTAGAATTCGGTTTCCAGTTCTGGAGACCTCACTTACACAAAGATACTGATAAGATGGAATGATTCTACAGATGGGCAACACAAATGGTGAAAGGTCTGAGGAATAAAGATCACCATAGATGGGTGGAATTGTCAATGAAAATTCTTAGAAAAAGAAGAATCTAAGAAAGTTTCTTTAATTTTGTAATCATTAGTGGGCCAATCAATGTTCATTCTCCACTGCAGTGATGAGAAAATTTGAAGGAGCGGGATGGAAATTTTTTCTTGAATGAATTCCTTACAGTGTGTGAGGTTTTTGTTTGGTAAATTTCATTCATTCCAAAATCAAATGTTTAAAGCAAACAAAACCTTTCAAATGACAAACAAATGTTCTGAGAATGTTTATTTGTATGAACTTTCCGAAGACTTTTCCTAAGAATTTTTGTTTGAAATTTTATCCATCGATGGCTCTCTTTAAAGAGTAACTCCACTTTTGTTAAGAAAACATTTCCCTCTGGGTGATCTCTGTACATTGCAGGGATTTTACTGAACTTTTTGCAGATTCTTACCTTTTGTTATTCTGAAGAAATCAGTGTGTTTGTCTGTGTCTATGTGCAGAATGAATCTGTATGGGAGTGATTTTATAATTATCAAGCAGCTGCTGCACATGCAGGGTTATGAGGAAAGCAGCAAGGTCTGCATCCATTTATACATGATTTCCCTTTGGGAGTATTTCACCAAAAAGTATATTTTTGTTGCAGGGGATGCCCAAAATCTGACTTGTATCTTAATGCAGACTTCTGGGAATATCAGTGAGCCAATCACACAAGCAGGAAATGACATTTCCGGGGGACGTTCTGTTCTGTCTTTCTCTCTTCTGACCTTCCTTCTACCCAGGCGGCCATATTGCATTTTACAGAAAATTACAGCGGCTGCAGATTGAAAAGGAAAGGAAATATTTAATAACATTCAATTACAATATGATTTGTGTCCCAATTGTATACGCTATATTATTTTTTTTATTTGCTAATTTTTCTCCCACAAAAGTGTAGTTACACTTTAACTTTAAGCTTAGTATGTATAGTTTTGAGGTAAGAAGGAAAAGGGGGGACACGACTGAAACCTCTAAAAACATTAAAGGCTCTTTCACACCCGCAGCACTCTCTACTACCCCTCTGAAAAAGTGATCTGCAGTGGATTGTTTTTCAGAGGGTGGTAGAGCAGCAGCTGTCATGCATTCAGTGGGTGATACTGCCACCTCCTGAGTGCCCTTTTTTTTTTTGGACAGCCAAAATGGGATTTCCTATGTAAATATCATGGTCCAAAGTTTCAGAACTCCTGATTCACTTAAATGGAATACATTTGGTGGTAATACTGCCCGACGAATGTGACATGGGGGATCATCTTTGCCATGGTCGTGAAACAAAGTACCACAGTCGCTGCATGTGGAAGACCCCCAAATGGTTGCATATTATCTTTAAATTGTATGATCAGGGGGCATTAAAACCACAGCTCATCTGCTTGTTTTTACCACCACTTGGTCGCCCATGTGGACAAGGCCTAGGGGTGTGAATACAGTCAGTTCTCAGGAGGGTAGGATTTTTGATATGAAGCTGGAATCAAGAACACAGAGACATCTCCCAAACTAGCAAAAGGGAAGTTCAAAACGAACCTCAAAAGGAGAAGTTTGGGAATTGAAACAAATATTCATACTCACATCTATGGCTGCAACATCGCTGTCACCCTGCAATTGTCCCCCTCCAGCTGTAACACCGAGAACTGAGCAATCAATGACCACTGATTGCTCAGTTTGCAATCTTCTCAGAGTAGAGAGAGGTGACTGTCAATCACCTGCTCTTCACTTTGCCCCTCTGGCCCTGATTACTGGAGCCAGCTGTTAATCAGGTAGCTGGGAGGATCCCAACAATATGGTCGGGACCCCTACAAAGCCTGTAGAAGTTGTGTGACATTTTAGCCCACTGAAAACTAATTCTGGGTCACAGGAGAGCTCAAGTAAATAAGTTCACTTCTGTGACCCACAAGAGAAGTATGGCCAATAAAGCTTTGGCCATATTACTTTTTTAAAAGTATAGGTTTAGCAAAAATAGCAAAGCTAGAGAGTCAGCCAACAATAAGGGAATTCGGATCTTCACTGCATCTGAGCACCACAAACCAAAAACACTGTTTAATTTATTTTTATTATTCAAAGCAACCTCCCCCATCCATCCATGTCTCCAAGCTTTATTATCGTGAGAAATCTCTTTGAAAAACACTCCATAGCATTTCTGGCTGTGGCCATCTTGAGTAAGGGCAAATGATTCTTGGAGCATTTACTTCCTGCCCTTAACTCAAGTATGCATGCAGGAGAGTGTGCTTAGCTGAGAAAACCCCTCCTCCTCTCCTGGAGACTCCTGGGATGTATGACATCATTTGCCTAGGCAGAAAACCAGGAAGTAACTGAAGAAACATAAAAAACAAGTTTAACCAGTTCTGGACCGGAAGGATTTACCCCCTTAATGACCAGGCCATTTTTTGTGATTCGGCACTGCGTTATTTTAACGGATAATTGCGTGGTCGTGCGACGCTGTTATCAAATAAAATTCATGTCCTTTTTTTCTCCACAAATAGAGCTTTCTTTTGGTGGTATTTGATCACCTGTGTAATTTTCATTTTATGCACTATAAACTAAAAAAGAGCAATAATTTAGAAACAATATTTTTTACATTCTGCTATATAACATTCCCAAAAAAAAGTAAAAATCATATTTTTTCATCATTTTAATTTGTTTTCTGCTACATATTTTTGGTAACAAAAATTGCAATAAGCGTATTTTGATTGTCTTCCGCAAAAGATATCGCATCTACAAACTAGGGTGAAGATTTGTCATTTTTTTATTTTTATTTTTTCTTACTAGTAATGGCTGCGATCAGTGATTGGACAGATCGGACCCCTAACTGACATTTTTGACACTTTTGGGGGGACCAGTGACATTACTACATTACTCAGTGCTAACAAATATGCACTGTTACTGTAATAATGACACTGGCAGGGAAGGGGTTAACACACTGGGTGATCAAAGGGTTAAATGTAAGCCTAGGGGAGTGTTTCTAACTGTATGGGGCGGGGCTTGTGAAATGATCACAGAGACCTGTGTTCCTATATAGAAGGATCACAGGCACCCTGATCATTCCAGAGAGAACGGTCAGCTGTTGTAAACACAGCTGACCGTTCTTCTCTCTCAGCGGTCTGCCCCGTGAATCGGAGTCTCCACTGCTGAGAGGGGGCAGGAGCTCGCCGGTGCACGCTCGCCCCCTAGCAGCAGGTGTATGACCGATGTAATTCTACGTCGGATCTCGCAGTAAATATGATGTACTTTCCTACCTATTTTCTAATGCTAGAAGCATGAGGATTACAACTAATGTTGATTGGGAAAGCGAAGTTCCACTTTTAGGTCCCTTTCAAACTTGTGCGACTTTTCCTGCGACTTGGGACTCTAAAGTCACATAATAAGTTGTTTCCAAGGAGAATAGTTCATATCTGTGCGCCTTCAAGTTGCAACGACTTCAGAGTAGTCCCTGCACTACTTTAGTAAAACTTTGATGCGTTTTGAGGTCCATAGACCTCAAGATTACTCAGGAATTGTTTCAAATCCAGTCAAAATCGCGGCCAATAAATTGTTTCAAAATCGCATGAATTTTAGATCGCACAAGTGTGAAAGGGGCCTAACTACCTGAGCACCAGCCTGCAATGTCCTTTCATTACCAGACAAGTTTTCAGTTTTCTGTGCTGGGTTTCTCGGTCACACAACACTGTACCCAAATAATCAATTTCCTGAAACAGATAGAGATTTTATTTGGTGGTATTTAATAACTGCTGATTTTTATTCTATTTATTTTTTACTACATATAGGAAAACAGACCAAAAAAATTGAAAAAAAACCCCAACGATTTTCCATTCTTTCTGTAGCACTCACTCCCATAGGAGTTACTGGATTTGTTGTGCCTTTCCCCCACACAGCCAGGCAACAGGAATTTTCACACTTTCCTCACAGGACCAATAAACAGGGGTTTTGGTTTTGTTTATTTAGGGTATACCTTGGATAGGGAATAAGGATACAAAGGATGCCCAAACATGAATAAACTCTTGAGAAATTCTGCTGGCCACCCGGGGGAGTGATGGTGCAGCTAAAATAGCAACCAAAAATTCCACACTGAAGATGCAGGTTCTGCTCTTTGCAGGAATACCAAAGAACCTGGCTACTGCTGTTCCAAGCTAGAGATATGGGGTTGCTTCTAGTTGCTTTGCACTAGCTCTAAGCTGTCCTCTGGTCCTGGACATTGCAACCTTACTGTCCTCTCTGTACAGGCTTGGGGTAAAGTGAAATGGAAGTTACTCAATCAGTCCCTTTAGTGCTTCCTGGAATCCAAGAAGCTGCTGTATGGGCACACTGCTATTCAGGCTAGGTTTCAGGATGTCTTCAGCTAAGCCTAGGTGAGGCTGGTAAAGGGTGTGAGGCTTCCAGCTTCTGCTCTTCTCCCCTCTATCTCTCTCCTCATCTCCCTTCTGCCCAGGGGCAGAGCCAGAGGCGTAACTAGAACCTTCAGGGCCCCAGTGTAAGAAACCATGAAGGGCCCCCCGGACCCCTGGCCAGAGCCCTTCCCTTCAAGCCTGGGGCTATTCCCACTGATCCTGGGGCCCTTTATTCTGGTTGCGGGGCCTTTTATTATAGTCCCGCAGTGGGACCCTTTCACAAGTTCTGCAGTGGGCCCCCTTAATGCCATCTTCGGGCCTCCCACGGTGGTGGAATGTTAGGGCCCAATTGAAAGTGTGACCTTTGCGATCCTGGAAGTTCACCCACTGGTGTCAGTAGTTTTTATTTTTTGGTATTTTAATTGTATTATTTTTTATAATTTTATTTTATTTTTTACAATATCATTGACTATGATGTCCATTTAGAAAAGTGAGGAGCTGGTAAATTACATATTTACCGACCCCTTCCTGGTTCTCTATTGTGACACATCCCCTGCAGCAGCCGGCAGGAGAAGGTAGGGAGCACAATGGGGGGGCAGCACAGTGGGGGGACCAGGGGAGCACACAGGGGCCCATAGACAGCAGAACACGAGTGAACTGGATAGGAGGAGTGGCGGGGGTAGCAGACAAAGGAACCAATCTCCTCCTGCAGCTACAGGAGGAAAAACAAGGAGAATGGTTCCTTTGTCTGCTGCCCCCGCCACTCCTCCTATCCAGGTGTTCAGGGGAGCTGCACAGGCCCCCTGGAGCATGGGGCCCAGTTGCAATTGCACCCCCTGCAACCCCTGTAGTTACGCCCCTGGGCAGAGCCACCCTAGCATACGGGGGGGGGGGGGGATGGGGGTGACAGCGCCACAGCCTTGAAGCACTGCACAGTCTAAAAACAAATGAACCCACGCTCCTCCGCCTACAGAGGAGCCAAACTAAATTTACTTACAGTAACACTGAGGCTACATTTCTGTTGTAAAAACATATCAAATAAAAATGCCAGGACAGCAAGAAAACCCCTTTTTGGAAAGTAGACACCCCAAGGTGACCTCATTTTTTGTCACAGCCTTCCATAGACTTTGATAGGCTGCCTGGTGCGAGGCTGGAGGCTTCACCTGTCCCTCCCCAGCTCACTAAAGTGGTAAGGATACACTGCAACTGAATTCCCTTGTGTGCAAGAGGCCAAAAGCTGAACTCAGGCAATATAACAGACACAATGTAATGCGTCTGTGTAATCATTAATACATCATTTGATTTAATACAAGCAGTATAAGGACCTGGGTACGATCTGGTATCAGCCTCTTGCAATCTCTGTCCAGCAGGGATAGAGTGTGAGAGGAAGAAGCAGCATATGGTGTCAATCAGTCCATGTGCAGACAAGAAGCATGCTGATAGGAAAAAGCCTGCTATTCTTCAGAAATGGCTTTGGGACTCAGAACTTTCTCTATCAAACTCGCAGCCAGATGGTGTTAAAGACATTATAAAGCTGCCTACTTGCACCTTGTGTTTTTCACATAAAACGTGCATTGATCATTTTGTTTCATGGTGTCACTTGTTGCCCTGTATGCAAAAGCCTACAGTTGTATTCAAAATTATTCAACCCCCAATGCTGTAAAGGGTTTTAGGGAATTTAGTGTACATTTGTAATTGTATTCAGAATGAAATCCTACAAGGACTTCTTAAAGAACCATATGCAACTAAAATGACATCAATTGGTTTTGTAAAACAGTAGTAAATGTTTCTTTTGTGAATTCTTCATTGACACAATTATTCAACCCCTTAAAGACTACCACTCTGAAGAACAGAGGTTCATTGAAGTATTTTCAATCAGGTATTGAAAACACCTGTGGATGTCAGGGAGCAGCAATAAAGCGTAATAAGCACCAATTAGGCAGCTTTAAAATGACTGTGATACTCAGCTCCTTCTAGACCGGCGGTCACTAAATGGCGGCCCACGGTCCATTGGCGGCCCGCGCGATGCTTCCGCCCGGACCGCGAGCCCGCTACCTAGGTAGAGACCTTCCCCTCCTCGCTGCGGCTCCCTGGCTCCCTCACAGCCGGTGTCCTGTTGGGCTGCGAGTAGGGGGCATGACGTCACGCGCGCGTCCCGCCCCCTGCTCCTGACTGCGGCTCCCTCACACTCGGGCAGCGAGCTAGGGCGTGACACTATGTGCACGCCCGCCCCCCTGTTCGCGGCTTTTGGCTCAGCTCCTGGCTGCAGTTCAGGACTTCAGGTATGTGGAGCACATTTTAGGGGAGAATAGCTGCACAAGCATTAGTGTGCAGACTGGCATATTTTGCCATATTTTGCCATATTTTGTTCTGCTCATTAAAGTGCCCCATAAAAAAAAAAAAAATGTGCCCAACAGAGTGCTCCCTTGACATAAAATGTGCCCATCAGCGTGCCCCTTATTTTATGCTAAGGGACATGCTGATGGGCATATTTTATGTTAAGGGGCACTTTGATGGGCATATTTTATGTTAAGGGGCACTCTGATGGGCATATTTTATGTTAAGGGGCACGCTAATGGGCATATTTTATGTTAAGAGCAATGCTGATTTACACGTTTTGTTTTGCCCATCAGAGTGCCCCTTAACATAAAATGTGCCCCTCAGAGTGCCCCCTAACATAAAATATGTCCATCAGAGTGCCCCCCTAACATAAAATATGCCCATCAGCTTGCCCCTTATTTTATGTTAATGGTCACGCTGATGGGAATATTTTATGTTAAGGGGCACTCTGATGGGCATATTTTATGTTAAGGGGCATGCTGATGTGCATATTTATGCTGTGGTACACACTGATGGGCATATTTTATGTTAAGGGGCACTCTGATCGACATATTTATGCTATGGGGCACACTGATTTGATAAGACATACGGTGACTACAATCTTTCTGAGTCAGCACCGACTTGAGATTCGGACCTCGGCCCAATGAAAATTTTAGCGACCGGACCTCCTTGAATTTTAATTCATTACCCCTGTTCTAGACATTTACTGGTGTGGTTACAAACATGGTGAAGTCAAGAGAATGGTCCAGGAAGACAAGAGAAGAGGTGATTACTCTTCACAGGAAGGGCAATGGCTATAAGAAGATTGCAAAGATGTTAAACATACCAAGAGACACCATAGGAAGCATCATTCGCAAATTCAAGGCAAAGGGCACTGTTGAAACGCTACCTGGTCGTGGCAGGACGAAGATGCTGACTTTGACTGCTGTGCGCTACCTGAAGCGTAGAGTGGAGAAAAGTCCCCGTGTGACTGCTGAGGAACTGAGAAAAGATTTGTCAGATGTGGGTACTGAAGTTTCCACTCAGACAATACGGCGCACACTGCGTAATGAAGGCCTCCATGCCAGAACTCCCAGGCGCACCCCCTTGCTGTCTCCAAAGAATAAGAAGAATCGACTGCAGTATGCCAAAAGTAATGTGGACAAACCACAGAAGTTTTGGGATAGTGTTCTGTGGACTGATGAAACAAAATTAGAACTGTTTGGGCCCATGGATCAACGCTATGTTTGGAGGAGGAAGAACAAGGCCTATGAAGAAAAGAACACCTTGCCTACTGTGAAGCATGGCGGGGGGTCAATCATGCTTTGGGGCTGTTTTGCTTCTGCAGGTACAGGGAAGCTTCAGCGTGTGCAAGGTACCATGAATTCTCTTCAGTACCAGGAGATATTGGATGACAATGTAATGCAATCCGTCACAAACCATAGGCTTGGGAGACATTGGACCTTTCAACAGGACAATGATCCCAAGCATACCTCCAAGTCCACTAGAGCATGGTTGCAGATTAAAGGCTGGAACATTTTGGAGTGGCCATCACAGTCACCAGACTTAAATCCGATTGAGAACCTCTGGTGGGACTTAAAGAAAGCAGTTGCCTAAGAATGTGACTGAACTGGAGGCTTTTGCCCATGACGAATGGGTGAAGATACCTGTAGATCGCTGCAAGACACTTGTGTCAAGCTATGCTTCACGTTTAAAAGCTGTTAAAACTGTAAAAGGATGTTGTACTAAGTACTAAGATTGAATGTCACTTGGGGGTTGAATAAAACTGATAATGATGTGAGCACAGAAAAGACATTTGTGGTTATTTCATTATAAATGTTATTTTATATTTGTCTGACCTACACGTGACTCTTTGATTTAATTGTAAGCAGGATGACTGAATGATCAAAATCAATGTCAAACTGGCCAAAACAATCAATTGCAGTGGGGGTTGAATCATTTTGGACACAACTGTATATATAGTGGCTGGAGGAGCAAGTTGTATGCCTTGGTGCCTGCTGTCCATCTTCAAAACCCCCCTCACCAGGTGGCGTATCTGAGTGACTGGGCTGCTGCAGGGTCTGGGCTGTATGTGTCTGCTCGCTCCCCTGCAGCCACTGCAGAGAGAAACAGAGGTTGCAGCAGTGGCTCTGTGTGCAGAATTCCCCCCCCCCCCACTGCCTCCTGGCAGCAGTGGTCTCAACCCAATCAGCGGCAAGAAGACTTGGGCAAATTGCAGGGAGCAAGACAGAGCAGAACAGGGCAAGAGGACCTGTGACCCAGTGTTGTTTGATCAAACTAGAGGACAGAGAGAGAGAATGAGCCACTGGATGGAAAGCCCATTGCTGTGCTGAGGACCAGAGAAGCCCCAGGCAACCCAGAAAACGGACATCTAACTGAAAGCACCACTGCTGCTGTGTCTGTTGAGAGGGCCCTGGGGCCATGATGGTTGCCACTATAGAATGAGCCCTAAGGAACTAATTACACAGTTGATTTATAGATCTATTACTGCCTGGAGGCATTAATGTGCCCCAATGTTAGCGGCTGAACAGTTAGGACTAAAGACTGTCCATTCACAGTTGCTGAGACCCTTGCAAATCCTTTAGTTTAGAGGTTACATTCAGGGGACACTACACAGGACTTGCATGCACTCTAGACCAGTTACAGTATCCTTATCAACACTACAGTTAACGTTTATATGCACTGTTTATTACTAGACATGTGCAGAACAGAAAAATTTGTTTTGTTTTATTTTGGATAGATTAGTTATGTTACTAATTTTGCTTTGTTGATTTTCTTCAGAACTAGTTTAGTTTAGTTGAATTTAGTTTATTCATTTTCTAACTAATTCCAAATTTTCTGAGCGATTCGAATTCGGATCAGTCAAAAAATAATCAACGGATTTAAATTCTGTGTGAAGAATAGCTGGTTGTGAAGGAGCAGGCCAGGAAAGCCAAAAATTCATATGAATGCACGTCAATTTATTACTGATCTTGTCAATTTATGAAATATTCCAGTCTAGTGCTTGTCAAAATTTTTTCAGTCAAGGCACCCTTTAAAATTATAGACAGTCTTGAGGCACCACATTCTAAAATGTAATAAATTATTCTAATAACATTACATAATGTAGCAACATCCACATGTACAATAGGACACCCAATGTTAGAGGTGATTTATTCTTCCAAGGCAAATACACTTTTGCACACTGGTATTGACTAGTATTCCAATGTTTCTCTTCTCACTCAATTTCTCTCCATCAATCAGGTAATGTCACCCCAGTGCTGAGAGAGAGGGGCACAGGAGGGTCAAACAAGGATGCTGTGGAGGTAACAGACATCCTCCTTATCAACTGATGAAGTCATTGGTTGTTAGGATGCCAGTGTCTAGAAAGTCGTAATGGTGCATAATGAAAACCCGTGGCTTTGTGTAACTAAAAGGCAGGCTTCATCCACCTGCTGGCTTTCATACAATTTTTGATACATTTTTAGGAATTTTGCTGAGGCACCCCTGAAAAAATAAATGCATCACAAGTAGCGCAATAGCATCACCAAATAATAACAAATATCTAAATCAAAATATGTAAAAATCAGACAAAAAAAAAAAAGATATATATATATATATATATATATATATATATATAGTGCATTGCGAAAGTATTCGGCCCCCTTGAATTTTTCGACCTTTTGCCACATTTCAGCCTTTAAACATAAAGATATAAAACTGTAATTTTTTTTGAAGAATCAACAAGTGGGACACAATCATGAAGTGGAACGAAATTTATTGGATATTTCAAACTTTTTTAACAAATAAAAAACTGAAAAATTGGGCGTGCAAAATTATTCAGCCCCTTAAGTTAATACTTTGTAACGCCACCTTTTGCTGCGATTACAGCTGTAAGTCGCTTGGGGTATGCAGTTTTGCACATCGAGAGACTGAAATTTTTGCCCATTCCTCCTTGCAAAACAGCTCGAGCTCAGTGAGGTTGGATGGAGAGCATTTGTGAACAGCAGTTTTCAGTTCTTTCCACAGATTCTCGATTGGATTCAGGTCTGGACTTTGACTTGGCCATTCTAACACCTGGATATGTTTATTTGTGAACCATTCAATTGTAGATTTTGCTTTATGTTTTGGATCATTGTCTTGTTGGAAGACAAATCCCCATCCCAGTCTCTGGTCTTTTGCAGACTCCATCAGGTTTTCTTCCAGAATGGTCCTGTATTTGGCTCCATCCATCTTCCCATCAATATTAACCATCTTCCCTGTCCCTGCTGAAGAAAAGCAGGCCCAAACCATGATGCTGCCACCACCATGTTTGACAGTGGGGATGGTGTGTTCAGGGTGATGAGCTGTGTTGCTTTTATGCCAAACATAACCTTTTGCATTGTTGCCAAAATTTCGATTTTAGTTTCATCTGACCAGAGCACCTTCTTCCACATGTTTGGTGTGTCTCCCAGGTAGCTTGTGGCAAACTTTAAACAACACTTTTTATGGCTATCTTTAAGAAATGGCTTTCTTCTTGCCACTCTTCCATAAAGGCCAGATTTGTGCAGTATACGACCAGTATAAATCCGGCTTTAAACTTCTCCACAACAGTATCTCGGACTTGCCTGGTGTGTTCCTTGTTCTTCATGATGCTCTCTGCGCTTTAAATGGACCTCTGAGACTATCACAGTGCAGGTGCATTTATACAGAGACTTGATTGCACACAGGTGGATTCTATTTATCAACCTTAGTCATTTAGGTCAACATTGGATCATTCAGAGATCCTCACTGAACTTCTGGAGAGAGTTTGCTGCACTGAAAGTAAAGGGGCTGAATAATTTTGCACACCCAATTTTTCAGTTTTTTATTTGTTAAAAAAGTTTGAAATATCCAATAAATTTCGTTCCACTTCATGATTGTGTCCCACTTGTTGTTGATTCTTCACAAAAAATTACAGTTTTATATCTTTATGTTTGAAGCCTGAAATGTGGCAAAAGGTCGAAAAGTTCAAGGGGGCCGAATACTTTCGCAATGCACTGTATAATTGTGTTATTTTAAGTGCTTGCAGTGACTTTCATCAACCAAGTGTATCAGAGGGGCTGAGGTTGTTCTTGGAGTTGAGGTGCAGAACAAAGTACCCAAAATTACCAAGCAGCGCCTTTGGGGGTTGTGCCACATATAGTAGAGTAATGCCCCGTACACACGAGCAGATTATCTGCAGACTTTTGTCTGCAGACTTACCTTTTCTATGTAGTGCAAGGGCCTGCCGGATTGCATACAAATTGAAAGTATTTAGGTTTGACCTCATATTATATGGTTTTGGTAAGTCTGCAGACAAAAGTCTGCAGATAATCTGCACGTGTGTATGGGGCATAAATGTTCACATTGCTGCATCAGAGGTTTGTTTACATTCATACATAAGGCATTTGGCATGGCACTGCACAGGGTTTAATAACTGACGCTTTTTGGGAAGAAACTATATATCCTACAATCACCGAGTCTCTCAATCTAGTACTGGTATAGGTGAGAGCTACACAGTAAGGAAATCTGACACAGACACAAACAGGAAGAACAGAGATACCGAGTGAGATGTTTCATGACATTAACACACCCATAACTGTGATGCAGCAGAGGAAAATTGCTAGTATAGCCAAGTGATGGACTACAGAAAGACACTGCCCTCTTTGCGCTGGGTTCACATATGTCCATCCGCGGTTTCAGTGCAGTTTTAAAAAGGAGTCAGGTGCAGATTTGTTTGCACTGGAACCAGAAAAAAAACGCACAGGACTTTTTTAAAAATTGACCGCGGCCAGCCAGCAGATGTGTGAACCTAGCCTTGTAATTTGCTTTACTTTTTACTGATATGCTGGTTTTCTTATGCAATATACCCTGCAGACTGCAGGGGGGAAATGGGAGAACTTATGGAATTCTAAACAGAACGCTGAGGATCATGGGAACTAAATGTCCAGGGCAGCAGCCATATCATGAAATTAATGGACCCATATACTACAGTTCCCAAAAATCACTGGGGTGAAGATTGTGTGGTGGAATTGCTTTAACTAAACCAAACAGAGAGCTTTGCTCTCTTGGCACCATGGGAAATGAGGTGAGCACATCTGTTTATGTGTTCTCCCAACATCAGTAGGTCGAGTCAGCCGGGCATCTGAAGCCAGAGATCGGAAAGGTGGCAGTAACATGGACATCCCTAGTGGGATTGCTGTGGCTGTATCGGTACCGCATCTACTCTTTGGGATACACAGCACCTTCTTTTCCTCCCTTCTTACACCACTGAATACTGAAACCACCTGTGTGAGGAAAAAAGGGGCCCCTTTCCACCACAGGAACTTTGCTTTTTTGTTGCAAGAACTGGGGAGAGTGCAGATAGACCACCTTTTAAATTGAAATTAAGTAACTGAGAGCAGAACTAATACCCATCTAACTCATACCATATGGCAACAATACTACATTTGTACTGTGTCAATACCCTGGCAATATCACGCCAAAGCTAAGCCCACACTGAACATAAACTGCACCTAAATTATATACAAATCCATCGACTGCTGTTAAGTGCACCAACGATAATAACGGGCCCCAGCTATAGCAGGCAGAAGAATATCACCATCACCCTTAATGCACTTTGGCAGTATACTTTAGATCCTGGTACATATTGTTGCCTTATGTTTATCTCTTATTTACTGGTTCTTACCCCACACTGATCTTTTCAACTATTATTTGCTTGCCTAGTTTTATGCCTCAAATGTTATCACTTATTTATTTTTTTTAAAGCCCGTGGTGTGTGAACACACTCGAACTAGCACCAGGTGCATAAAAAAGTGCACCCACGCAAACGTGAGAACACAAAAAGTGCACTGGGTGTGCGAAAAGTCCACTTCGGAAGAGGACAGACCCTGACTTTGATCCCCGGGGCGCAAGACTCCGGACAGGGACAGAGGTACTCACTGTGGTCTGCCCGGCAGACCCGTTCTCTGGGAGGACTGCCAAGACAGCCCACCCCAAGTACTAGGTGGGGCTTCCCCGAAGGGAGACCCCATGAGAGAGAGTGAACTAAGCCAGAAGGCCATATCCACCCCTCCCAAGACTTTCAAGGTAGGCCCGAGGGCCCACACCCTACTCATTGTGAAAAAAATGAGAAAGAAAGAGGTGACAAACCACAAATGAAAAAACACAGAAACACAAAGTGGGGGAAGGGGAAGTGGAAGTGGAAGTGGAAGTGGAAGTGGAGAAGTGCTGGAGTGTCAAGGTGCAAGACCTTGACAGGCCCTTCGGCCAGGAATAAAAAAATTTCTCTGGTCCCTGCCAAAAGGCCCGTACCTAGAGGCAGGTGCGAAAAAAGTGTGTGTGGTGCAGTGACCAAGGTGCCCGAAAAACTTGAGGTGAGCTCCCCCACCGTGAGAATTAAGGCACCCCTGGTATGCCACCCCAGGGGCACATACACCACAGGCTTCTTTCGGGTCCCGGCCTACGGCCAGACCACTGCAGCCCATCCCTACCAGGAGGCATCAGAGCTTAGGGAGAGCCTGCCTTCAACTGGGGACAAGCCTTTTTCAAGGCCAGATTCAACTCAGGAGGAAAGGCCCTCCCACCACCATCACCATTCCTTACCAATCACATACAAATGTTATCACTTATACTATATTTCAATATAATGAGATTTACCTCTACCAGTTTGTTTGATGTCTGCTTCTTGACAAAGTATCATCATTGTGCTTCTGGTATAGCTTTCAGTGAATTCAGTGCCATTACAAAATGTGTCTGACTAATCTAGAGTGTCACGGGGCTGAGGTACTTGTGAGGTCAAGGCCAAAGGTCGGACAACCCATCCTATTCAGTGATTCCTGCGGTGGTAGCGCTACACTAGGAATAAACTGGAGGCTGTGTGAACAGGACGTTGTATCTCTCTCTGGTGAATAGGGATAAGCTAAATGCAAATTAGTGAAGCCATATCACTGATGTATTCATTCACAAGCATAACATTTTTCCCAGCCCATTCTTTTACCAGGGACCTTCCTCTATATTGATATTGCAAAATGAATTTCTTCATACATTGAGGGCAAAATGTATTCTGCTACATGTCTTTTAGTAAAAAATCCTAATATGTGTATATTATTTCATTTGTTCTGAAAGTTATAGTGTCTACAAACCATGGGATAAATATTTAAAAATTGATCAATCCTGATGTACTGACAGACCATCTAATTTCTTGAGGCCCTTGAAATGCCAGGGCAATACAGATATCCCCAGGTATTTAGTAGGAGGCATGGCAGGTTTTTTGAAGAAGTAATTTTTTGTCACAATTGTTTTGACAAAGAAGAAGTTAAATACATTTTTCACAATTTTTTTTTTTTTGCATACTGTGACCATTGCAGTACAACGTCATCAGGTGACTGGTGTGGTCATGATCAGGGATACTGACTGGTGACAGTATGTTAAAAACATAAATACAACCTTTTTAACACAGTTTTAACATGTTGTTTATACATACTTTCATCAGAGTAGTTCAGTGTCACCATAGTGACACTGTACTACTATGGGGGGGTGATCACGGATTTTTAGTTTACACTTTTATTGTTGGTACAGTGATGATCAGTGTAACAGCAATGTTTTAAACTATCATGAATGAGTAACATTCATATCAGCTGTAATTACTATTGTGTGATACGATTGGCCCACAGCTATCACTTGGTACGGGGTGCTGTAATTGCCCAGGTACCATGTGATGGCGTTGGGCCAATCGCAGCATCACAATGCTAAGCACAACTGTTATGAAAAATCACTTTTCTTAACAGTTGTGTTTACGATGTGATTTTTTGATCGCATAGCAGCCAAGTACCGGGAGCCACAATCCGCTGTGTCCAGTGGACCGGGGGGTGCACTTTGTGCCAATCAATCGGCGACATACATGCAAGTCAGTGGTTCTCAACTCTGGGCCTCAGGACCCACTAACAGGCCAGGTTTGCAAGATAACTGAAATACATCACAGGTGATATATTTTGCAGCTCAGTGATTGTAGTATTCTAGTCTGCATCTCCCAAAGGTAATACTTAAAATCTGGCCTGTTAGTGGGCCCTGAGGACCGGAGTTGAGAACCACTGATGTAAGTAATTGTGCCTTGCAGTGACACCGGTACGCAGTATAATTACAGACAGCATGTGGTTAAAGGATGGAGAGCTCAGAGTAGTTTTCTATGAGTTTGAGCTATGGCTCTCCCCAACATATAGAAGTAACAGAAGCTATCCAATGGTTATATCTCAAAGCCACGTATCTGTCTGATCAGATTGGATGGTGTATGGGAGTCTGCACTAGTATAATATGAATGATAAGCTACTGATGTACTTTCTAAATGTATGTGGCTTTCTTTCTGAGGTTCTGCCCTAATATCAACGCTATTACTCGATGGACTTTTTTTCTTTTCTCGGTGCACAATTCCAAGTTTTGAGGCAGAGTTGATGCATTAGCTGTTAACTAACAAATAAATAAGAAAATGGTGCAAATTGAAGTTTTGGTGGTGGAAAATTTCAAGGAAAAGAAATGCTGGAGTGGTACTGCCACCTCTAGTGATCCCTCATTTGGATGCCTCTGTCTCCTGTGAGAGCAGGAAGAGGGGAGAGCCGTGCAGCAGCCGGGGACAGCACTGGATTGTGAGAGGAGACAGGTAGGTGTTCAAAGATAGTAGGTAGTATTTTACCTTAATGCAGAGAAAAAACACTTAAACTTTAGAACCACTTTCACTTTATTTAAAGGTCGACTCCAGACACAAAAACTTGAATGTTCTCATCAATAATCACTGATCACTCAGTTCTCGGGTCTGCTCTGAGCAGAGATCGGTGACGGTCAGTCACTGCTTTGTTCTCTGCCCCTTTAGTAATCACTGGAGGACGAGGCATGAGAGGGAATGGGAGTGGCTGGCTCAGGCTCTCAGTTGCATGTTGAGAGGCTCAGCCAGCTGCCTTTCATGAATCTGGGTGGATCCCGACTTTATTTTTGGGATCCTCTCAGGGTCTGGAGTGGCTTTGTGATGTCAGATGACAGGGCTTTAGTCCGCTATTGGCTCATTCTGGGTTACGGGAGTGCAAAAGTAAGTGCAGTTTTTGACCCACATGAGAAATATGGCCAAAGGAACTTTGGCCATACTTCTATTTATGTGTAAGACTAAAAAATTAAAACCCGCGCTAAGATAGTGTATAAATCGTAAGTGTAAATAAATATCTAAAATAAATTGATAGTGTATCCTGAAGCTGCTACTCACTAGGTAAAACACCAGAAAAGTTAAAATTCATAAAAGGCAGCGCTAACAGGTAAAATAAATAATCTGTGTATACTATAATAAATTAGTAAATAAAGTGCACAATGTGTTCAAAAAAATTGCAAAATAGATAAAAATTCATCCATAATAAAGTGCATAAGTGTAGTGCAATTAAATGTCCATCAAGCAATCGTATATATATATTGGTGCAAATATAAATAAATAAAGTGCAGTCCAAAAGGTGGTTCCCTCAAGGGAACTAAGGTGCTGGAAAGTGCTTATATACTCCACGAAAAGTGCCCAGGTGCTCTCAGGATGAAGACCCCTTATGGGGATACACTCACTAAATAAAGGAAAAAAGGAAGCCTTAAGCTCACACAATGTCCCCTTTACGAATGGATGGATCCAGCACAGCTTCTTTAAGGATGCCTTTATCTTAACTCCTCTCCACTTAATTCACGACCATATATTATGAAGGAGAAAGGAGCCATACATAGTGAAGCCCGTAGGTAATTTATTAAAAAAACATAAAGAATACTACTCACAAGTGTTGAAATATTTCGAGCATTGGTTACATCCACATAGAAGTCATTCCACTTTTGCGTACGCTGCCGGCGTGCGTTCCACGTGGTTTACAGGAAATGACGTCATGCGTTGCTCCGCAGCCCGGAAGTGCGGCAAAGCATTTCGCCCGCCTTTATTGGGCGTTATCAAAGACCAGATCTTTGATAACGCCCAAAAAAGGTGGGCGAAATGAGACGACGCACTTCCGGGCAGCGGAGCAATGCACGACGTCATTTCCTGTAAACCACCGTGGAACGCACGCCGGCAGCGTACGCGGAAGTGGAATGACTTCTATGTGGATGTAATCAATGCTCGAAATATTTCAACGCTTGTGAGTAGTATTATCTACGGGCTTCACTATGTATGGCTCCTTTCTCCTTCATAATATATGGTCGTGAATTAAGTGGAGAGGAGTTAAGATAAAGGCATCCTTAAAGAGGCTGTGCTGGATCCATCCATCCGTCCAGGGGACATTGTGTGAGCTTAAGGCTTCCTTTTTTCCTTTATTTAGTGAGTGTATCCCCATAAGGGGTCTTCATCCTGAGAGCACCTGGGCACTTTTCGTGGAGTATATAAGCACTTTCCAGCACCTTAGTTCCCTTGAGGGAACCACCTTTTGGACTGCACTTTATTTATTTAAATTTGCACCAATATATATATACGATTGCTTGATGGACATTTAATTGCACTTCACTTATGCACTTTATTATGGATGAATTTTTATCTATTTTGCAATTATTTTGAACACATTGTGCACTTTATTTACTAATTTATTATAGTATACACGGATTATTTATTTTACCTGTTAGCGCTGCCTTTTATGAATTTCATACTTCTATTTAATTCTCTTTCTGCCACCGAGATATGTCATATGGGGTTTTAGTCCACATTCACACCGGCAAAGCACACACACAGACAAGGGCCATATTTTGCCTGCACATGGATACACAGAGGTTCCATGCATCTAACTGCAGACCATCCATGTGAATTGGGACACAGCAGCTGCACCCACATCTGTGTCGGTGTGGTGCCTGTTCCCAAATGAGTGTATGTTTTATGACATGCAACTGCACCCACACGCATGTGAAACTGGGAGCAGCGACTGTGTCCACGAAGCTGCTGTGTCCCAATCAACATGATAGGGAAGCCAACACAGAACACCTCTGTACCCCATGAAGGCAAAAAATGCAGACATCTCAAGTCTCCCGCAAGTCGCGGGAGACTCCCGCTTTCCGCCCTGAGCTCACGGACACCCGCAAGCTCAGGGCAATATCCCGGCTGTGTGTGTGAGTCTGATGACTCATCGATGCAGGCAGAAGACGAGTGTGTCAGCAAGCCTGCACGGAGCCGAAGTAGATCCGGCTCACAGGCGGAGTGATATGAGTCATGCACTCCGCCTGTGGCAGGAGCTGCAGAGAGCAAGCAGAGGCTTTGCTCTCTACTACAGCCACATCTTATACTCCAGGAGGCATTTTGGCGCGCGGGGGACCAATCATCGTGACACCCCACTCTGTGACAGACACAGTGACCTAACCTGAGAGCAGCACCAGAGAGCCAGCACCTGTGACCAGTACCAGCAAATGACCAGCACCTATGACCAGCACCAGTGACCAGGCCAGTACCAGCACCAGTACCAGCACCAGTGACCAGGTCAGTACCAGCACCAGTGACAAGACCAGTACCAGCACCAGTGACCAGGCCAGTACCAGCACCAGTGACCAGGTCAGTACCAGCACCAGTGACCAGGCCAGTACCAGCACCAGTGACCAGGCCAGTACCAGCACCAGTGACCAGGCCAGTACCAGCGACCAGACCAGTACCAGTGACCAGGCCAGGACCAGTACCAGCACCAGTGACCAGGCCAGTACCAGCACCAGTGACCAGACCAGCACCAGTGACCAGGCCAGTACCAGTGACCAGGCCAGTACCAGCACCAGTGACCAGGCCAGTACCAGCACCAGTGACCAGTGACCAGGCCAGTACCAGCACCAGTGACCAGACCAAGTACCAGTGACCAGGCCAGTACCAGCACCAGTGACCAGGCCAGTACCAGCACCAGTACCTGCACCAGTGACCAGGCCAGTACCAGCACCAGTGACCAGACCAGTACCAGTGACCAGGCCAGTACCAGCACCAGTGACCAGGCCAGTACCAGCACCAGTGACCAGGCCAGTACCAGCACCAGTACCTGCACCAGTGACCAGGCCAGTACCAGCACCAGTGACCAGGCCAGTACCAGCACCAGTACCTGCACCAGTGACCAGGCCAGTACCAGCACCAGTGACCAGACCAGTACCAGTGACCAGGCCAGTACCAGCACCAGTGACCAGGCCAGTACCAGCACCAGTGACCAGGCCAGTACCAGCACCAGTGACCAGCACCAGTGACCAGGCCAGTACCAGTGACCAGACCAGTACCAGTGACCAGTACCAGCACCAGTGACCAGGCCAGTACCAGCACCAGTGACCAGCACCAGTGACCAGGCCAGTACCAGCACCAGTACCAGTGACCAGCACTAGCACCAGTGACCAGGCCAGTACCAGCACCAGTGACCAGACCAGTACCAGTGACCAGGCCATTACCAGTGACCAGGCCAGTACCAGTACCAGCACCAGTGACCAGGCCAGTACCAGCACCAGTGACCAGTACCAGCACCAGTGACCAGGCCAGTACCAGCACCAGTGACCAGGCCAGCACCAGTGACCAGACCAGTACCAGTGACCAGGCCAGCACCAGTGACCAGGCCAGTACCAGCACCAGTGACCAGGCCAGTACCAGCACCAGTGACCAGGCCAGTACCAGTGACCAGGCCAGTACCAGCACCAGTGACCAGCACCAGTGACCAGCACCAGTACCAGTACCAGTGACCAGGCCAGTACTAGCACCAGTGACCAGGCCAGTACCAGCACCAGTGACCAGCACCAGTGACCAGGCCAGTACCAGCACCAGTACCAGCACCAGTGACCAGGCCAATACCAGCACCCGTGACCAGGCCAGTACCAGCACCAGAGACCAGCACCAGTGACCAGGCCAGCACCAGTGCCAGCACCAGTACCAGTGACCAGGCCAGTACCAGCACCAGTACCAACACCAGTGACCAGGCCAGTACCAGCACCAGTGACCAGGCCAGTACCAGCACCAGTGACCAGTACCAGTGACCAGGCCAGTACCAGCACCAGTGACCAGGCCAGTACCAGCACCAGTGACCAGGCCAGCACCAGCACCAGTGACCAGGCCAGTACCAGTGACCAGCACCAGCACCAGTGACCAGCACCAGTGACTAGCACTAGCACCAGTGACCAGGCCAGTACCAGCACCAGGGACCAGGCCAGCATCAGTACCAGCACCAGTGACCAGGCCAGTACCAGCACCAGTGACCAGCACCAGTGACCAGTTATACTGATTACATTTCATTTCATTATTCTCTGGTAATGTTAAATTGGAAAGGGGGGGGGGGGTGCGGCGTGTGCGTGGGGGGGGGGGGGGGCGTGTGGGGGGGGGGGGGCTCACCTCCCTGAAATGAGTTTTTGCAGGTTGGGATGTCTGAAAATGGCCCTTACATGGGTGTATGCTTAAGTACATCTATAGTTACATAGTTACATAGTTAGTGAGGCTGAAAAAAGACACAAGTCCATCCAGTTCAACCTATGATGTGTGTGTGTGTTTGCTAACCGTACATTGTATACCCCTGTATGTTGTGGTCTTTAAGGTGTCCATCCAATAGTTTTTTGAAACTATCAAGGCTCCCCGCTGATACGACTGCTTGCGGAAGAGAATTCCACATCCTTACTACTCTTACAGTGAAGAACCCCTTACGCACTTTAAGGTTAAACCGCCTTTCCTCAAGTTTTAGTGAGTGGCCACATGTCTTATTGTATTCCCTTACTCTGAATAGTTTGTTCCTTATGCTAGGGTCGCCAGTACAGTATTTGTACATTGATATCATATCCCCCCTCAATCGTCTCTTCTCCAGAGAGAATAAGTTCAGTGCTTGTAGTCTTTCCTCATAGCTGATGTCCTCCATTCCCCTAATTATTTTTGTTGCCCTTCTCTGGACTTTCTCCAGTTCCAGCACATCCTTCCTGAGGACCGGTGCCCAGAACTGGACAGCATACTCCAGATGTGGCCGGACCAGAGTTTTGTAGAGTGGAAGAATAATCTCTTTATTTCTGGAGTGAATCCCCTTTTTTATACAACCCAGTATTCTGTTGGCTTTGCTTGCAGCGGCTTGGCATTGCATGCCACTTCCAAGCCTGTTGTCTACCAGTACCCCCAGGTCCCTTTCCATCCTAGACTCACCCAGAGGTTCCCCCCCTAGTGAGTAGCTTGCTTTCTGGTTACTGGCCCCCAAGTGCATTACTTTACATTTTTCTACATTAAACCTCATCTGCCATGTAGTTGCCCACCCCGTTATTTTGTTCAGGTCTGCTTGCAAGATTTCCACATCCTGTATAGAAGATATTGGCATGCCTAATTTAGTATCATCTGCAAATACTGAGATTGTACTAGATATCCCCTCCTCTAGATCATTTATGAATAAATTAAACAGGATTGGTCCCAGGACAGAACCCTGGGGGACCCCACTTTCCACACCCGCCCACTCAGAGTACTCCCCATTAATCACCACCCTCTGGACTCTCCCCTGGAGCCAGTTCTCTATCCAGGTACTCACCTTATGGTCCATACCTACCTTCCTTAGTTTGTACAGTAAGCGTTTGTGGGGAACGGTGTCAAAGGCCTTTGCAAAGTCCAGATACACCACATCCACAGGCTTACCTTTATCTAAGTGGCAGCTCACTTCATCGTAGAAGGTTAATAGATTGGTTTGGCATGAACGATTTTTCATGAATCCATGCTGATTACTACTTATAATACCGTTTTCATTACTAAAGTCTTGTATGTGGTCCCTTATCATCCCCTCCAAAATTTTGCAGACTACTGATGTTAGGCTGACCAGCCTATAGTTACCCGGGATATATCTCGGCCCCTTTTTAAATATTGGTACCACGTTGGCTTTTTTCCAATCAGCTGGCACCATACCTGTCTGTAAACTATCCTTAAAGATCAAGAATAATGGTCTGGCAATCACCTGGCTGAGCTCATTAAGAACCCTTGGGTGCAAGCCATCCGGTCCCGGGGATTTATTTATGTTAAGTTTCTCTAGTTTAGCTCTAAGTCTATCCTCTGTTAGCCATGGCGGCACTTCCTGAGGTGTATTATTTAGTTCGGCCTTACAAGCTGGGTTCGTGTAGCCCCCCGATTCCTTTGTGAAGACTGAAGAAAAGAAATTATTTAACACTTCCGCCTTTTCTCTGTCCTCTGTGGCCATTTTTCCTTTATCATCTTTTATGGGGCCAATGTGTTCTGGCCTCGCTTTCTTACTGTTTATATACTTAAAGAACTTCTTGGGGTTCTTTTTACTCTCCTCCGCTATATGTCTCTCGTGTTCTATTTTAGCCGCCCTGATTTCATCTTTACATTTCTTATTACACTCTTTGTAGTGCTTAAATGCTGCCAATGACCCCTCAGTCTTGTATTTTTTGAAGGCCTTTTCTTTAGCTCTAATATACATTTTTATGTTGGAGTTTAGCCACCCAGGGTTTAGTTTTGCTCTTTTAAATTTATTTCCCTGTGGAATGCACTGGCCCACCCCCTTGTTAAGTATGCTCTTGAAGCACTCCCATTTTTCCTCCGTGTTCTTTGTTCCCAGGGTTCTATCCCATTTGATATTTTCTAGCAGCGAGCGCAGTTTAGGGAAATTGGCTCTTTTGAAATTCAGTGTCCTTATATTACCCTTGTGTTTCCTATTACTGTAATTAATACTGAAACCAATTGACCTATGGTCACTGTTCCCTAAGTTGTCCCGTATTTCTATATCCGTGAGCAGGTCTGTATTGTTGGTAATCAGTAGGTCAAGTACCGCATTGTTTCTTGTCGGTGCATTCACCATCTGACCCATGAAATTGTCCTGCAAAACATTTAGGAACTGCCTAGCCTTGGCTGAATGCGCGGTTCCTTCTGCCCAGTCTATATCAGGATAATTAAAGTCCCCCATTATAATGACATTTCCCATCCTTGCTGCCAATCCTATCTGTAACATGAGGTCCGCCTCCCCCTCCTCCCTCTGGTTGGGGGGCCTATAGCATACGCCCAATATTACCTTCCCCACCGTGCCTTCCCTTTGAAGCTCTACCCATAGGGATTCTGCTTCGTCCATAGCTCCATTATTAATATCATCCCTCATATTTACCTGTATACTGTTCTTAATATACAAACATACCCCTCCCCCTTTTTTACCCTCTCTATCTCTGCGATAAAGGGAATACCCCTGAATGGTCGCCATCCAGTCATGAGAGCTGTCAAACCAAGTCTCAGTTATCCCCACAAAATCTAAGTCCTCCTCAAACATCAGCAGCTCCAGCTCTCCCATCTTGTTGGCCAGGCTTCTGGCATTGGTATATAAGCCTCGTAATTTTGATGTTTTTAGGCTGCTCTCTTGATTTTTCCCCGTACCCACCCTGGGTATAGGAGCTCCGAACACCCTACCGCTAATGCCCCCATTTCTGCCCTCTGAAGCTTGCTTTCCACTGGCTAATTCTACATCTGTACCCTCCCCCCCATTCCCTAGTTTAAAAGCCCCTCTAACTTTTTGGCCATCCTCGCACCCAGTACGGCTGCACCCACCCCATTTAGGTGCAATCCGTCCCTACCAAAGAGCCGGTGACCGACTGAGAAGACGGCCCAGTTCTCCAGGAACCCGAAACCCTCCTTACTACACCAGCTCCTCAGCCACTCGTTAACTTCCCTAATCTCCCGCTGCCTCTCTGGTGTGGCTCGAGGTACAGGTAGTATTTCGGAAAATACTACCTTGGAGGTCCTAGTCCTCAACTTAGCGCCTAAGTCCCTGAAATCGTTTAGGACTCTCCGTCTTCCTCTGCCTATGTCATTGGTACCCACGTGTACCATGACAGCTGGGTCTTCCCCAGCCCCACCCAATAATCTGTTCACCCGATCCGCGATGTGCCGAACCCGAGCGCCCGGCAAACAACAGACTGTTCGGCGCACACGGTCTTTGTCACAGATTACACTATCTGCCCTTCTAATAATTGAGTCCCCTACCACCAGCACCTGTCTATCCTTTCCCTTTCTCCCGGCCTCACTGGAGGAGTTCTTCCCCTGGCAGCTAGGGGTGTCGCTCTGCTCCAGCAATGCTGGTCCCTGACTGGTTTCCCCAACATCACACAACGGGGCGTATCTATTGGGGTGCTCCAGCCCAGGATCAGCCTCCTTGACTTGTCCCCTTCTACCCCTCCTAACTGTCACCCCTCTGCTCTGCTCTGATGCCTGCACCTCCGATACTCCGCCCACCTCTGTGCAGGCCCCTGCCTGCACCTGATTGGTACAATCCTGGCTCTCCTCCGGTATGGACATTCGTCTCAGTGTTGCCAGCTGCTTCCCTAGATTCAGGACCTGAGCTTCCAGGGAAGCAACGTGCTCACATTTTGCGCATTTGTATTCGCCCTCGATCGCATGACCGAGGAACGCATACATATCACAAGATGTACACCGAGTCGCATCTCCACACCCGCCGGGCATTGTACCTACTATCTAATCTAATGGGGATTCAGCGATTTAAGTCTATCCTATGTGGCTATTTCCTGGCTTCCTAACGCTACCTTCTCACCCTCTGGTATTCCGCTCCACTCACTTGACACCGGTCAGTCACCCAACACTCACAATCTCACAGCCCGGTCAGACGCACAACGCTGAGTCGCACGGCCCGGTCAGACGCACAACACTAAGTCGCACAGCCCGGTCAGACGCACAACACTAAGTCGCACAGCCCGGTCAGACGCACAACACTAAGTCGCACAGCCCGGTCAGACGCACAACATTCAGTCGCACAGCCCGGTCAGACGCACAACACCGAGTCGCACAGCCCGGTCAGACGCACAACACCGAGTCGCACAGCCCGGTCAGACGCACAACACCGAGTCGCACAGCCCGGTCAGACGCACAACACCGAGTCGCACAGCCCGGTCAGACGCACAACACTCAGTCGCACAGCCCGGTCAGACGCTCAACACTCAGTCGCACAGCCCGGTCAGACTCACAACACTGAGTCGCACAGCCCGGTCAGACTCACAACACTGAGTCGCACAGCCCGGTCAGACGCACAACACCGAGTCGCACAGCCCGGTCAGACGCACAACACCGAGTCGCACAGCCCGGTCAGACGCACAACACTCAGTCGCACAGCCCGGTCAGACGCACAACACTCAGTCGCACAGCCCGGTCAGACGCACAACACTCAGTCGCACAGCCCGGTCAGACGCACAACACTCAGTCGCACAGCCCGGTCAGAAGCACAACACCGAGTCGCACAGCCCGGTCAGACGCACAACACCGAGTCGCACAGCCCGGTCAGACGCACAACACTCAGTCGCACAGCCCGGTCAGACGCACAACACTCAGTCGCACAGCCCGGTCAGACGCACAACACTCAGTCGCACAGCCCGGTCAGAAGCACAACACCGAGTCGCACAGCCCGGTCAGACGCACAACACCGAGTCGCACAGCCCGGTCAGACGCACAACACCGAGTCGCACAGCCCGGTCAGATGCACAACACCGAGTCGCACAGCCCGGTCAGGCGCACAACACCGAGTCGCACAGCCCGGTCAGACGCACAACACTCAGTCGCACAGTCTGGTCAGACGCACAACACTGAGTCGCACAGCCCGGTCAGACGCACAACACTGAGTCGTACAGCCTGGTCAGACGCACAACACCGAGTCGCACAGCCCAGTCAGACGCACAACACCGAGTCGCACAGCCCGGTCAGACGCACAACACTCAGGTAGTGATAGGTACTCCCAGACACTCAGGTAGCAACAGATACTCCCAGATACTCAGGCACTCCCAGATACTCAGGCACTCACAGGTACTCAGGTGCTCCCAGATACTCAGGTGCTCACAGGTACTCAGGTACTCACAGATACTCACAGATACTCAGGTACTCACAGGTACTCAGGTACTCACAGGTACTCAGGTACTCACAGGTACTCAGGTGCTCACAGGTACTCAGGTGCTCCCAGATACTCAGGTACTCACAGGTACTCAGGTGCTCCCAGATACTCAGGTGCTCCCAGATACTCAGGTGCTCACAGATACTCAGGTGCTCACAGATACTCACAGATACTCAGGTACTCACAGGTACTCACAGGTACTCACAGATACTCAGGTACTACACCCTCAGTCAGTGTACAATCTCAGTCACCAGTCTTACTTACCTAGTGTATGTCCCTTTAAGTCTGTCTCTAGCAGTTCCTGGCTGTTTTTTTTTTTTTTTTCTTTCCCTCAGACGGTCAGTCTCCGCTCTGCACCCGCCTCCCTCTGTCACTTCCCGGTCAGCCTTTGCTCGCTAGTCTCCTCTGGTCCCTCTCTGTCGGGGGGGGGGGTCCGCACCACTCGCCGCCCGCCGCAAAAAGGGGAGGGGGTTACTGTTCCGCTCGCCACCCGCAACAAGAGAGGGGGGGGGGGTTACCTACCCGCTCGCCGCTCGCTTCTGGGGGGGGGGGGGGGTCGGGGTTCGAGCGCCGCTCCCCGCCGCTGCTCTCCTGGGGGGGGGGGGGGTTACTCACACGCGGTCGGTCACGCACACACTCCACACACACTCCTCTCTCCTGCTCTCCCTGACAGCCTCTGATCCCGCGCTCTGCTCTCTGCTCCACAGCACCACCTACTGGCCGCCGTCTGGTGTCTCAGTGTCTCATGTGAATGAGGCCTTACACACACTCCTGGCTGTTGCAACAAAAGGGTTAAAACCTACCTCCAGCGATCCCCCACCCCCATCATCCTTTCTTTGTTTTTACAGTCGTAATGTAATTTACATTTTCCAAAGGTAAAATTTATTTAATCAACCTACAAATGAAAATTACAATAAAAAACACATTTAACGTACATTCAGAATCTTTAACGTCAAGTACAGCAATCACTTAATATTGAAGAAATATAAAACAATAATTCCAGTCATAGATGTTTTTTTGAAAGGTATTTATTTTTCAATTTTTCAACCAACAAAAGATAAAACAGGTACAGACAATGCCAATAAAACACGTATGGAGCAAGCATATAAACATACCAGGGCACCGAAAGACATTGCATCTTAGACATTTCCCAGTCATAGATGTTTAATTTGAAATACTATACGTAAATATAGAACAATGAGAGAAGAAAATTGGATATAATTATATGACACAAAATCTATATTACATTTTTTGTAAAAATCCTGATCCTAATTAGCAAAACAAATAAAATAAATAGAAAAGACCCCAAAACCTGATTGTAGATAACTTTTAAATATATATATCTTAAAGTTAACCTGTGTTTTGGCCATACTATGTAGAGTAACAGGTACACGTTAGTCCAAGGAATGAAAACAACAAGTATTTGTCCAATGTCGTCACTAGGGTTGGTGTCACCTGGTGTGGTAAACCATGGTGTCGCCCCCCCACTAGCCTGCCACATTTATCTGTGCTCTGTTCTGCCGCTACGGAGTCAAAGTAGGACAGTCAGTAAGGCACTGAGCAGGCTAAGCACATCTGCACAGCTGCCCCCCCTAGCCTGCCACAGTGCTACTTTATGGGGTCACCCCTCTAGCGGGTGTCACCAGGGTGCGATACACACCCCCATAGTGATGCCGCTGTATTTATCCCCTTTGCCCTCCCTCCTGGTGGCCCTTCAACAGGGTAATACTACCAGGTGGTGTATCTTCTCCATTATGTGATTACTATGGTTGGCTGTCATAGTGGTCACAAGGTCAGAGCCCTCCCTGCTGGCTCCCAATCATAAACAGAGATCAGGTAACGGTCTATGACAGTTCGCTTACTGTGCTGGAAGTGTGCAATGAGTACAGAAACCTTGGTTCCCATGAATGCATTAGTGTCCAACCTCCCTGACACAGTACATATGCTTTCTGTGGTTGAGCTTAAGTACTTCTGTTCCACTCTGATCTATAGCCGTCCTGTGAAATAATACCTGCATACTCTTGCTGCAGAACATGGAGCTTATATAGCCAACATTGAGGTCTGCAGCCTATCACACATAGGAAGGCAAATTATGTGCAGCCTCTGTGTAGATTGAGCAACTCAAAAAATGCAGAAATCTTTGAAAAGTGAAAGTTACATACTGCTGATTTTCTATTGAGTAATGTGAACTCATTAGTTTACTTAGTATGGGCAAAATCTAGGTTTACTTAAGACTAAAACAGTCAGTATTAACATAGTGCATAACATCTATAAAAATTCTATAATGAAAGCAAACCTGTCATAAGGTGAATTATCATTTACTTATCTAGTGGAAAGGTAAAGTTTAAATATTTAAGCAACCTATTACTTTATTTTGTCCCAGTATATACATCCAGCGTGCGCTGCTGGTAATAATCCTACAAAAATGTCACTTCATATACGACAATTAGAATCCTCAGTCATAGAAAATTAGCACAGATATCATGGCACAGTTCAATAGTTTAGGACTAATGTCAGATCCATCTTCCAAACAGCACACAAATCCACCTTTCTGACAGATCCAATACTATAAGGAAGAACACTAGATAACTTGTCACTATTATTCATGCCTAGTAATGAGTGAATTTTAGCAAATGTCACAACACTTTGGTGAAGCAGATGCTAGTAGTAGCTTTGCAGTGCATAGTTGCAATCTACTCCCAGTTTAGTCAATTAGTAAATGAGCCCCTTCACACTCTGTGCTAGTTCAATTGAAGAGCCTGATCTTTGAGCAGCACTAAGTTCTTTAGCTGTGGTCAGCAGAATGTGAAATCCATTAGGAATGTTTAGCAAAATTCAAAAATGAGGCCACACTCCATGGAAATCCTACTGGTAAGTTTATTGTGAGTAGCTGTCTGTTTACACAGTCCCCACCTTTATGACAACCCCTGACTGCCCATCCTTTGGCTTTATCATAGACCTTGGAGGGGCAAAACCTGTCAGAGGAGTGTGGCAAATGGGCAGGGACTGTGTAAACATCCAGCTACACACAATAAACTTACCATAGGATTTCCATAGAGCGCAATCTTGTTTTTAAATTTTGCTATACATACTGAGCTAGATGAGCTCCTGAGAGCAATGGACTTCCCAAGAGGCTGTTTTAGGAGCTTGGAGTGGTACAGTCTTTTTTTTTTTTGCCATTAGGAATGCTGTTTTATTCATAAAGGGGGGTGGAAGAGATTAGGGGACATGATTGCCCACTTCCTTTGACATAATTGCTCTAATAGAGTAGTACCATAATGAGTTAGAATATGGGCTTCTTAAATTGGCAGACACTAACTAAACTGCAAAGGGATCAGGATCGGAGTAAGAGATTGGATCACCTAAAGAAATCTGCAATATTGACTTGCCTGAACTACTAGTAATCTAGGAAAGAGCTACCAATCCACTTGCCAATATTCTATCTAATTCTGTCATTCCTGTCCAAGGTAATAACTTCCGCAAAGTAAAACCTTCAGACTTTGCTGGCAGCCATGATTTCCATATTCAGTGGTCTTCAATTATCTACAAATAATAAATTAATGTTTGCATAACCATATTCCTTTTTTTGATTAGGTTGGTCCTATGTTTGTAGATTGAATGAGCCTCAGATTGGAGAAACCAATCTCATCCGGCCAGATCATTTACAAGGCTCATTCAATCTCACACGGCCAGAGCTTTAACATATTTGGCAAAGTAGTTATCCTGAAATCAGTTTTTCTCCTGCCCATTAAATAATGGATTGGGTTCCAGAGTTGAGATTTCCCTGTGCACATGCTGATTACCAGTAAATTGGGCCGATGATGGCATTTCTTGGCCATACAACTGGCTGTGATATGAAAGTCTAAATATGATTGGTGGCTGTGGTCAACACAGCAGTTCTTATTTTAGGCACATTTCAGAACGAGGACAACGGTGGACTCTGGATGACAACATGGCTACCAGTATAGTATGGACATTTATATTGGACACAGTTAATACTTTAGTAGGCATAATGGAACATGTAATAAATACTTTTCACAAAGATGACCTCAGTGTTCTGTATTACAATATCAAATCAGCCATGGATATGAAGAACCATGGAATTTCACCTCTAAAAAAATGCAGAATGAATGGCCGCCACAGATCCCACCAGCTGCTGAATGTATAATACTTAAAGTGCCCCTGTAAAAATGCTAACATCATAAAAGAGCACATGATGTCTACCAACTAATTATGTTTGCATTTATACTGATTCTGGGATATGACAGGTTCTCCTTAATCACAAAGTGCGTATTTCTAAAAAGAAAGAAGCAAAGCGAGAATTGTATACAAATAAAGAAAACAGCCTCCATTCTTCTCCTTTGTGCACCTGCAAAGAACAAAAAGTATATATTTATAGTCCTATATCAGAAGTTTTGTTACTCTCAGAAAATGTTTTATTATCAGTCCTATCCATAAATGTGAGGAAAGGTACAGTGTTCATCCAATGTAAAATGGAGTCTTCACCCAACATGTTCTACACATTGAAATCCTGAATCGGCTTTACAGTACTCTGGTAATACACATCCTTCCATATTTGTGGATAGTACGGCTTTTGTTTATAACTCTAATTTGGATCATATAACATTTCTTAATAAGTGCTTAGTGGTGCCGCTCCAGGCTGAGGTGTAGAGCGTCATTGGCACTCAGGATAGTAGGAATGCCAGCGTAAGAAAAACTCATCCAGTGACCAATGAACCTTTAAGCATGATACTGCCACTCACCATAGCCAAACCTGGTGTGGATGTATACATGTGAAATCCTCAGTCAATGCCGCTCCTCAGGCAATGTCCCCTGACATGTTTCATCCATAGGGGTTATTTAAGCCCCAGTGGTCAGGGCAAAACATATGAGGGAGCATGGCCTGAGGAGCAGCACTGATTGACGCTTTCACACCAGGATTGGCTATGGTAAGCGGCAGTCTCATGCTTAAGAATATGAAAAATTCTTTGCATACCTTGACAGTTTAACATATGTAGCCCCCTCCTAAGTAGATGCTAGGTAAAAGCATTGTTTGCTCCATCTTCTTATCAGGGGAGCCTGATCAGTAGTTTTGCCTGTTACATGTGTCCGTTTGTGATTCACTTGGTCTGAGCCAGTGTCCCCACTGTGTCCAATGGGGAGATTGTTGGACAGTGGAGGAAACCCAGCCAGTGACATACAGGCTTTTGTGGCTGTCCCAGTGGGAGGGCAAAATAGCAGTGCATCCTGGGATAGGTCATAAAAGCCGGAGGCACATGTGACAGGGCGTCTTTGGGCGGGTAGCCAGATGCCAGGAGGAGGGTGGCGGCTGTCTCTCCTCCTGTTGCTGAGGAGAGTGGTAACACGGCAGTCGGCCTAGTGGACTGACGAGTGGAGCTGAAGGCAGAGCAACCCAGGGAAAAACAGTGTCCGTGAGTACCGGGAAGCTTGCCAGGGGTCTGTCCAGGAAGGGGACCACTCCAGTGGAGAGTCAGTGGACAAGGGGCTAGCATGCACTGGAAGTGAGAAAAGGGGTGCCAGGTTGGGACCCTGAAGAGGAATTCATTCAGGATTATATTTTTTACTTCACTTCATTGGCAAGGTGAAGCAGCGGCCTTGCCGAACACACTACAGTCAGTTGTCCTCAGAAATTGTGCATAGTTCAAGTTGGAGTATCCCACTCATCCCTTCTCCTATCCAAGTTCTAAAATAAAACACAAAAAACCAAATCCCCTGGACTGTTCGTTGTCTGAACCAAGTGTTAAAGCGATAATATTTTACAGACTGTTGCTATGGGTAACCCAGGGCAATCCACACTCCGCAGCTCCTTAGGGGGAAGTGCTACACATAAAATAGAAGGCTTGTGAAAACTAGACAAAAAATATATCTGCAAGCTAGGGAGACAGATAAGTTCATTCGCATCACCTGAGCAAGAGACCTGAGCTGTTTTGAAAGCTTGCAATTTTTTTATTGACTCAACCAAAAAGAAAGTACCATTTAGGGCCAATTAAATGTTATATGTTATAGTAATGAGTGAAGTGTGGTGTGGTGCATTAAGATGCTATACATTAAAGCGGTTGTAAACTCAATTAAAAAAAAAATAAAAAAAAAAAAACCTGCAAGACAAAGGCATAATGAGCTAGTATGCATCGCATACTAGCCCATTATGTGTAACTTACCTTAAAACGAAGCCCCGACACGGACCCCCGGACATCGCTGCGGGCGCTGCCATGGTCCCTCGTCGTCTCTTCCGGGTTCGGCGGCTCCGGCGCGCTGATTGGCTGGAAGAGACGGCTCCGGCGCGATGATTGGCCGGAGCCGCGATGACGTCACTCCCGCGCATGCGCGTGGGAGTGATTTTTCCGGCAAACTCCGGCAAACTAATTGAAGGTCCCCCCGGACCTTCAGAGCGCATGCGCCGCTCGCGCGAGCGGCTGCATGCACTGTAAATATCTCCTAAACCATGCCGGTTTAGGAGATATTATTTGTACCTACAGGTAAGCCTTATTATAGGCTTACCTGTAGGTCAAAGTGTCAAAAAGCGGGATACTACCGCTTTAAGCAAATCACCACTGGGGTTTTTATATTTTTTTCTAAACAAACAAAAAAAAAGACCGAAAACTTTGAAAAAAAAAAAATTTCCTAGTTTGTTATAATATTTTGCAAACAGGTAATTTTTCTCCTTCACTGATGGGCACTGATAAGATGGCACTGATAAGGCGGCACTGGTGGGCACCGAAGGGCTCTGATAGGTGGCACTAAAGGGCACTGATAGGTGACACTGATAGTGGGCACTGATTGGCACTACTGGTGGGCACTGTTGGGACTGCACTGATATTTAGAAAACTGATAATCAGTGCTGACGTCCCTTCAACAGAAGTGGGTTATCAACTTTCTTATTCTCTCCTCAAGCTGACCGTGAGGAAAGAAAAGCCGATAAATGGCTTCTGTTTACATCCTGTCATTGGCCCTTTACCCTGATCTGTGATCAGCTGAGTCCCAAGGACTCAGTGATCATGGAGCGCGCTGCCCACATGCTGCAGGGGATGGGTGAGAAGCGCAGACACGGAAGGATGTCCATGTATGCCCCTCCCAGCATTGTAAGCCCATGCTGTAGTATCTTTCGGCTAAAGCGCGGGCAGGAAGTGGTTAAATGGGTAAAAAACTGCATTACGCCAGAACCAGTGACTTAGTGGGTAGAAGTAGCTGAAGATCTGAGTTTAAAGGACCTCCTGACTTGTTCAGCCAGTTTTTAATGAGTGAAACATTTTCATGTTCACAATTTTTATAGTGAATACCATATGTTGTCAAAGATGGGATTTATAACCTTCCTTGGACATATGAGGCAGTATCTAGTATGTTTTCTTTAGGCAACGTGTCAAATCAAATGTAGCAAAACTTACATTCAGGCCTTCACTTCCTTGGAGTTGTCAGAAGCGGTGTCAGAAGCTGTAAAATATAAAGCAATGATTACCATGTGCTTCTATTATAGTACTAACTTGCTTGAGGTGATTGTAGCCATATTAGTGCACTTGCGACAGAAACAAGAGTACATTAGTGCAAATAAAAAAAAGTATTACGGACAGTACTAAGATGGCTATATCAGGGTTGTGATGGAACCATCCAGCATCCGGCTTGGGTGCTTCCGTCAGTATTCAGCTTCCTCCAGTCTGGACCCAGGAACCAGGTATTATGGCTGAGCACCCAAGGACTAAACGACACTAGCTTAGGTGCAAACTGGAACTTGAACTGTTTATTGTAAACTCACACAGAATATATAGCACAAGATCAGGTAGAGCCTGATCACATTATCGTATACAATGCAAACTGTACACAGGAATATAATTAACATAGCTAAGGAACATCCAACATAATTAAGCTAATTAATGGTGAAGCTCCACCCAAAAGGGGTTGATTTATTTGCCTCCTTCCCCCCTCCGCTGCCACATTTGGCATCTTTTGGGGGGGGAGCAGCTACCTGGTATTGACAGGTACCTGCTCCCACTTGCGGCTGACTTTGCCGCAGCAAACTCATCCAGAAGTTTATCCCGCCCCCTCCGCCTTCCCCCGATGCTGGGCCATTCACAAAGCACAGTGTGCATCACGCATGCGCAGTAGGGAACCGGCTTTTCCCATACACAAAATGGAGGCGGCAGCACCCAAGAGCCAATTGAAAAATTAGCTCGGGTGAAGATACCGCTGGATTCGTGGACAGGTAAGTGTCCTAAAGTCAGAGGCTACAGTATTTCAGGGTTCATACACATTTTTACCAATAAAATTCCATGACTTTTCCATGACTTCACGTAAATATTCATGACCTAAAGTTTCATGAAATCTCTATGTTTACATGTTAAATAAGAAGAAAATCCATGTCATACCCAACATATTTTTACTAAAATAAATGACAATCTGTAGTATACATGGGGAAAAAGCTTCAGTTTAGGCAGTCATGATGGAGGTGCTCCCGGACTGGTATGGATGGCACAGTCAGATGCACAAAATGCGGCGCTTACTCTGAAGGCCCAAGCCACAGTCATGATGGAGGTGCAGGTGGACTGGTATGGATGGCACAGATGCACAAATGCGGCGCTTACTCTTGTCTATACTTAGGGGTCAAGTCCTGGGAAAAAAAGTGTGGGGCTGTGGACATGATACAGGAGGTGGTCAAAGGCTGCAGACATGGTACAGGAGATAGTCAGAGACTGCGGACATGGTAGAAGAGATGGTCAGAGAGTGCGGACATGATACAGAAGATGGTCAGAGAGTGCGGACATGATACAAGAGATGGTCAGAGAGTGCGGACATGATACAAGAGATGGTCAGAGAGTGCGGACATGATACAAGAGATGGTCAGAGAGTGCGGACATGATACAAGAGATGGTCAAGAACTGCGGACATGATAGAAGATAGAAGAGCAGTAGGGAGGCTGGAGATAAAAAAAATAAATGTCTAGCCTTAGTGTAGTACACAATATTCATGGGACAGCTTGATACATCAGAAGAATTGAGTTGGTCTGTAAATTTGGAGGCACTTTAGAATAATCAGAACCTATTGAAATACTAAATGCTCCTTTTCCACTTTTAAAAGTCTAATTAGACTGTATGCTGCTTTCACAAGATGCATTTTCCTCCTTATTCATCTTATCATATGATGATTGGCATACACACAGTGAAGTGGAAGATATGGGCACAATATAAAGTAGACAGCACACTATGGGAATATAACTATGACAAGTATTAAGCAACTTCTCTGTCCCTAAAAGAGATACAGTGTGTCCTAGTCCTTCCACATTAGAGAAAATTAAAACAGGGATGGGGATGATAAAGATAATAATGTTAAAGCAGTTAGTAGAAAAATGCTAGATCTCTGAAAGTTACTGTTATAGAAAATACTATGAGATGTTTTAAAATGGGGCGGCGCCAGCATGAGGCAGTTTAGGCAGCCCCCTTGAGAAGGGGTGGTAAAAAATTCCTGTCACCAGCAGGCAAACTAAAGCTAAACTAATTAGCTAAACTAATTTTAGTTTGCTCACTGTTTAGAAGGCTGCTGTCACCGAGGGAGCACAAGGAGTGCAGTAGGCAAGTAGGGCGGTGGACATGTCACCCCCGCGTCATCACGTTCATGCGGCCGGCCCGCCCTCCAGTGACGCTTCCGCTGCCTGTGATTGGTTTGCTGCTGCTGGCCAGTCACATCCAGGCAAACCGCGGCCGGCCCTCCCCGCTGCCAGTGATTGATGCTGCACGATTATCTCCTCGGCTGCTGCGTGACAGCGCACGGGTATACCGCGGACCCGGAAGACAAATAATATGTGGCACAAACATTACTGAATAAAATAAATTACACTAAAGTCTTTAAGCATCAACTCCCCCCGCCGCTCCCCGCTCCTCCCCAGTTACATTTCCATGACTTTTCCAAAACCTTTGTGGAATCCTAATTTTCCATGACCTTTCCAGGCCTGGAAAGTGTCATCTTCAAATTTCAAAACTTTTCCAGGTTTTCAAGGACCGTACGAACCCTGGTATTTGTAGCTACCGACTTTTATTTTTATCTGAAGCAACCTTGAGCTACGCTTTAAACTAGTCACTTAAACAAGCCTAGCTGTCTAGACCATTTGGCACCAAGCCCACAACCCTGGATACACAATGTACATTACACATTATCATAAGCATAAACACATAACATCCCACAATGGTTCGATAACAAGGTAAAGTGGACACAATATTAATCACATGTCCAAGAGATTAGCAGACAGACAGAAACATTAGGTGACTCAATTACAAATGGGAATTCACACCTAGGAGGCACACAATGGGGCAAAGACACAGATAACAACTTATAAAAAGATTATAGCAGGATACCCCAATATCAGGTTGGTCTGAGCTGATCATATTACCATCTGCTCTGAGTCTCACAGTCTAAAGCAGTCATTGCTGGTTTGGGCACAAAGGACCCAAAATCTGTATCCCGGACCTGGATTCCCAAAGTCTGGAGACCACTCCAAGGGTCCCCCAGGCACATAACTCCCAAGAATAGAGCCCCCTCAAAAGCCAGGGCCCATAGTCAGTAGGCAAGTGGCCACCCTGCAGTCCCCTCCAAGAGCCCCTGTCCTGGTTGGGTCTGTCATAAGTGTAATATCAGATAAATCTCACACACATGGCCAGTATACAGAGAACTTGAATGGTGTAACAAGATGGATGGCAGAGGCGGCAATCACTACTATATCTATGGTGAGGCCCAGCACTGACTTTAATACAAGAACATGGGTCTCTTTCCTCCTCATTACACCAATAACAATATTAGTATGATGTGTTTGCCAGTTAGGTGATGTTTGTATGATAAAAATCTACAAATACAAACTTTAATCATAGCAACAGGTAACAGTTTCTATCCGGGATGATCACATTTAAAAAAAGGAACAAATTAGTGATGGGAGAATGGGTTTGGTGATGAATTGCAGCAAACCTGTCTAAAGGCCGTACACACGCACCGATTGTCGGCCGAACGATCGGCCGTCTTTTGTCCGGTGCTGTCGTGTAGGTTGAAAAATGCTAAAGACTGCACACGAATTTTGTCGGCCAACAACAACCAACTGCAGAAGTGATGTCATGTGATGGTTAACTTTCCGTGTGTTTTTTCTTCTCTGAGCATGCCCAGTCTTGCTCATCTGCTGTTTGTTGGCCGAATTCTGTACTGACTGAGGAACAATCGGCCGTTCTGGTGTTGGCCAACAAAAATTTTAAAGCATGCACATCAGATTCTGTTCGGCCGAAAAGTCGCAGTCGGTTGTCGGAAGCATCATACTAACAAGCCGACAATCGGCCAATCGGACGGTGGCCGAATATTTACGGCCGACAATCGCTACGTGTGTACGGGCCTTAAGAGTCTGCAAATTGCAATCCTTAAATCAAAACTCTCCGATGAAAGGCAAATCTTGAAAATCAATGACCTCCATTTTCAAAGCAAACAGGCAAGGAATTGTCAAATAAAGGGCATTAGGCACATGGAATTTGAAATACTGCGCTTGTAGAAAGACAAAAGCTGCTTGCACTAATCACCAGGGCCGGCGCTACCTATAGGCAAGGTAGGCTCCGGCCTAGAGCGCACACCAGTAGGGGGCGCTATGTGGAGAGCGGCGGGCATTGAGAGCAGAAGTGCGCTCTGCTCCCCAGCTAGACTACCTGACAGGAGATACGCCTGCAGTCACTCCAGTCATAGGAGGAGTTTGCTCCGCCTCTTCTCCAAGTGCAGGACTGGATCTCCTCTGGCTACCAGGCTCTTGTGGGTTCGGAATTGCAGCCAGCTTTTGAGATCCTACCCGCCTTATCTGACTGTTCTCCTGCCCACCCGCATCTCTGAGCCGCCGGCCCGCATGTCTGACTCTGAGACACCCGCCCGCCTGCCCGCATGTCTAACTCCGAGACACCCACCCGCATGTCTGAGACACCCGCCCGCCCGCATGTCTGACTCTGAGACACCCGCCCGCCCGCATGTCTAACTCTGAGACACCTGCCCGCCCGCATGTCTGAGCCAACTGCCCGCCCGCCCACATGCCTGAGCCGCCTGCCTGCCTCACCTAACACCCTGCTACCCCCCTCACCTGACACCCTGCTACCCCCCCTCACCTGACACCCTGCTACCCCCCCTCACCTGACACCCTGCTACCCCCCTCACCTGACACCCTGCTGCCCCCCCTCACCTGACACCCTGCTACCCCCCTCACCTGACACCCTGCTACCCCCCTCACCTGACACCCTGCTACCCCCCTCGCACCTGACACCCTGCTACCCACCTCGCACCTGACACCTTGCTACCCCCTCACACCTGACACCCTGCTACCCCCCCTCACCTGACACCCTGCTACCCCCCCTCACCCTGCTACCCCCTCACCTGACACCCTGCTACCCCCCCTCCCCTGACACCCTGCTACCCCCCCCTCACCTGACACCACCTGACACCCTGCTACCCCCTCACCTGACACCCTGCTACCCCATCACACCTGACACCCCCTGACACCCTGCTACCCCCCTCACCTGACACCCTGCTACCCCCCCCTCACCTGACACCCTGCTACCCCCCCTCACCTGACACCCTGCTACCCCCCCTCACCTGACACCCCCTCACACCCTGCTACCCCCCTCACCTGACACCCTGCTACCCCCCTCACACCTGACACCCTGCTACCCCCCCTCACCTGACACCCTGCTACCCCCTCACACCTGACACCCCCTGACACCCTGCTACCCCCCTCACCTGACACCCGCCTACATGTCTGAGCCACCTGCCTGCCTCACCTGTCACCCGCCTACATGTCTGAGCCGCCCGCCAACTGTCTGAACCACCTGCCGCCAGTCCGCCGGCCTGCCTGCGCCGGCCGGCCACCCACTGAAACTCAGAGGGAGATGTTGACGACCAGGAGCTGAGGTAAGCTTAACTGACTGTACCTAACTGACAGAGTACTAAGAGAATGGGACTGGAGAGCAGGCTGGAAGTGAGGAGGGGGTTAATATTGCCATTTCCACCGATGCAGGTGGGGGCTGGGGGGGGGTAAGTGGCAGTGAAAGTTAACCCCCCCCAGCCCCCACCTTGCATTGTCCTCATGGCATTGACATTTTACCCACCTCCCCCTTCTGCATTTGTGGTAATGCCAGTATTAATAACCCCTCCCCTCACATTGGTGGTCATGGGGGGTTACATTTCAATGCCACTTATCACCAATGTGGGGGAGGGGGTTAATAATGCTGACATCTGTGCTGGGAATTATTAGTGCGTTCACTGACCTCAATGTTGGGGATTTTTCTTGTACAAAAGTTTTTATTTTGAAAAGAGGCATTAACATGCATCAAAAACATGGTATATGTGTACAATTTAGATAAAAGAATGTTGGGGATTTTTAATTCATCCACTGATACCTGTGTTGGGGGTTAATATTGCATCCACTGATACCTGTGTTGGGGGTTAATATTGCGTCCACTGACATCAATGCTGGGAGTTATAATATGGTCTAATGACAGTTTATGCATTCAGGAAGAGGGAACAAATTGGAATCTCTGCCACTGAGATTCACATCTCCCCTGTCCAGGCTGGCAGATGGTGGATCCAGCATCCCAGGTAATGGCAGCTGAGTGAAGGGTATCGGTAACAGCTGATGATTTGCCGCAGAGGATCCCCAGTGATGCATGTACAGGTACCAGCCTCCCCTACCCCCCACACACACACCTCCAAGCCCCAACCCCACACCGGCTGCAGGGGGCGCTTAACAGCTGGGAGTGTCTACATGAGACCCCCCCCAGTGGGGAGGGCTGGCACTGACACACATGGGTAGTAGACCCCTGCCTGCACTGCAGCCTCTTGTCTTGGACTGATCCCTGTCTATATACTACCCTAGCCTGTCCGTATACCTGTGGACCATGGCTGGCATGAGGAAGTGAGCCGGTGCCGGCTACTATTTGTGTTCAGGCCCGGTCCAGAGGCACAGGTGCAGGCCTGAGGATCACGGCTGAAGAAATAGGTGGAGAGGCGCCGTAAAATATCCACCCCGCCACCTCCACCATATACATAGGCAGGGGAAAAGGGGGCGCAGTCAGGAGCGGAGGGGGGAGGGGGTGGCAAAATGAGATTTCGCCTAGGGTGTCAAAAATCCTTGCACCAGCCCTGCTTATCACCAGACAAAAAAGTGACCGAAAATATAGAAAAAACATAAAATTGTGCAGCGCTAAAATCAATAAAATATGCTTGAACATATAACACATGTGAAATGAATAATAAGTGTCCAATCATATAAGCCAAATGTGATTCAATGAAAAGTCCATCTGGAGTAAAGTCCCAAGTGAATGAAGTGATAAAAAGAAATCCAACATAAATTACGTGATTAAAGTGTGCAGCAAATCCCAACACCGAGAAGGAGTAATAATATGCGCTCACCAGAAAAGTAGGACCCAGATACCATATAGCATGTGGGTCATACAAGCTGTTGGAATATAAGGTGGATGTCCCAAGTGGATGTAAAGAACTCAGAGGTATCCGTATGGACCAGCAGCAGGCATGGAAAGACCAAATTCCAGCTCCTGATGAGGAAAGCTGAGGGTTTCTGGCAGTTTGCGGATTTGCCCCATAGTGCTCAGATCTTCATCCAGCTGGCCAATAATTTTCTGAATACCGTCTCTATTCGAGGCTTGGGATGTCCCTGTACAGTGCTGATCTCACCGAGGCTCATCTGCCCGTTGGAGATCTCGGCAAGTTGGATATTTCGGCAGGACAAGCTCGGCCAAGCTTGCTATGACCCTTACTATCTTCATTAGGCTGTCCGAACTACGGGAATTTCAATCTAAAATGTTACGTTTTGTGTGGGGGAAGAAGAGACCTCGGGTGAATAGGAGCACGTTATACACGCCCAAATTAGGGGGGGTCTGGGAGCCCCTTACTTGGTCAAGTACTTTTATGCAGCGCAATTGTCCCAATTGATCCGTTTTCATTCCTCTCACCAGTCAGTGTGGATGAAAATAGAATCAGTGCAACATCCCTCCAAACCCATTAGCCACTTGATGTGGGTGAAACCAAAAGATAGACCACCGATGCTATGCCCCACTACCTCCTTTTCTCTGAGTTTATGGGATAGGTTGCTGAAAACTCACGGATTCAAGTCTCCCCATACCCCCTTGGCTCCAATAACGGGGCAATACAGATTTCACCCCCAGTCTCCACCCCCACAACTTTGCTTGGTGGACTAATAAAGGCTTTGTTTGTATTGCTGATTGTTGTGATAATAAGGGGATCATACCTAAGGCTGAACTGAAAGAAAGATACCACCTTCCCAACTCAGAGTTTTACCACCACAATCAGATTACGCACTATTTGCAATCCCTGCAATCAGTCTCTGACCTCTCAACCTCTACATCAACTCAACTCAACATGGAATATTTATGTGGGTCATATGATAAAAACACAGGACACATCTCAAAAATGTACGGGATCCTGACCTCCTCTTCTACAAAACTTTTCTATATGCAGAAATGGGAACAGGATCTCCATATAACCCATGAACTGGGCGACTGGATTCAGATGACCCAACGTGCCTCTAGATCTTACATAAATACTTAATTGATAGAGGGCAATTATAAGGTTTTGATGAGATGGTACATGGTCTCGGTGAGAATTTGCGGCATATGTTGAGATGGCTCTCCAGCATGTTTTCGGGGATGCGGTATGCAGGGTACAGTATTACACACGTGGTGGACATGCCCAAAGGTAAAGCGTTTTTGGATCAGAGTTTATAACTTTATATACTCACTTACGCAAGTCAATTTACCTAAAACCCCTGAACAAGCCCTGCTTGGACACTCCTTTATGGGCGTGCCGAGCAGGGCTAGAAAACTGGTAGCGTTTATTTTTACGGCAGCCAGGATGGTGATCGCCAGATCATGGAGATCACCGACCATCCCATTTGATCTTGTAAAGCATAAGCTAACATGGATCATGCTTAATGAACGCCTCTCGGCAACCCTCTTGGACAACAGAACCTAGTTTGACAAGAAGTGGGAACCCTGGATCCACTACCTGTCCGCTCCATTGTACCTTGGCTGTTTTACTGGACCCTATAGCATAGCAGCACAATAGCGCGCTCATCTCCTCTTGGGATACTCTTCTCTTCTTCCATTTCTTTCCGGCAAGTTTCCTTTTCTACTGTCTTTCTCTCCTTTCTCCCCCTTTTTTTTTTTTCTCTCTCCGTTGTTTAACCGTGTTATGGTTGGAGGAAACGCTACACCCAGTGGTGGGATTCAGCCGGTTCGCACCGGTTCTATAGAACCGGTTACTAACGTTCTGCGAGTTCGCAGAACCGGCTGAATCCCTCTGCACGTCCGAGCGCAGTACAATTGAATGTCCCGCGCTTGGACCGCGCAGCCGCAGACGTGGCGGGCAAGGAGCAGAGCAGTGCGCCGCGACCCGCCCATTCTGTGACAATAGCGAATGAGAATTCGCTATTGTCACACGGAACCTCCTCCTGGCCAATCAGGGAGCGGGTCTTCCCGCTTCCTGATTGGCCGAAAGGCAAACCCTGTGCCATTGGACGAGGAGGAGGCGCCGCGGGAGGACTGAAGACTCGGAGATGCGGGGAGTCGGGGACTGAAGAGAAGCTGCGAGAGAGGTAAGTGCGGGGGGGTCGCTGGCCCTCTGCAATCATTGGGGGCAATGTATGGCTGGCACTCTGCAATTGGGGGCAATGTGTGGCTGGCACTCTGCAATCATTGGGGGCAATGTGTGGCTGGCACTCTGCAATCATTGGGGGCAATGTGTGGCTGGCACTCTGCAATCATTGGGGGCAATGTGTGGCTGGCACTCTGCTATCATTGGGGGCAATGTGTGGCTGGCACTCTGCAATCATTGGGGGCAATGTGTGGCTGGCACTCTGCAATCATTTATGGGCAATGTGTGGCTGGCACTCTGCTATCATAGGGGGCAATGTGTGGCTGGCACTCTGAAATCATTGGGGGCAATGTGTGGCTGGCACTCTGAAATCATTGGGGGCAATGTGTGGCTGGCACTCTGCAATCATTGGGGGCAATGTGTGGCTGGCACTCTGAAATCATTGGGGGCAATGTGTGGCTGGCACTCTGCTATCATTGGGGGCAATGTGTGGCTGGCACTCTGAAATCATTGGGGGCAATGTGTGGCTGGCACTCTGAAATCATTGGGGGCAATGTGTGGCTGGCACTCTGCAATCATTGGGGGCAATGTGTGGCTGGCACTCTGAAATCATTGGGGGCAATGTGTGGCTGGCACTCTGAAATCATTGGGGGCAATGTGTGGCTGGCACTCTGCAATCATTGGGGGCAATGTGGGGCTGGCACTCTGCAATCATTGGGGGCAATGTGGGGCTGGCACTCTGCAATCATTGGGGGCAATGTGTGGCTGGCACTCTGCAATCATTGGGGGCAATGTGTGGCTGGCACTCTGCTATCATTGGGGGCAATGTGTGGCTGGCACTCTGCAATTGGGGGCAATGTGTGGCTGGCACTCTGAAATCATTGGGGGCAATGTGTGGCTGGCACTCTGCAATCATTAGGGGCAATGTGTGGCTGGCACTCTGCAATCATTGGGGGCAATGTGTGGCTGGCACTTTGCAATCATTGGGGGCAATGTGTGGCTGGCACTCTGCAATTGGGGGCAATGTGTGGCTGGCACTCTGCAATCATTGGGGACAATGTGTGGCTGGCACTCTGAAATCATTGGGGGCAATGTGTGGCTGGCACTCTGAAATCATTGGGGGCAATGTGTGGCTGGCACTCTGCAATTGGGGGCAATGTGTGGCTGTCACTCTGCAATCATTGGGGGCAATGTGTGGCTGTCACTCTGCAATCATTGGGGGCAATGTGTGGCTGGCACTCTGCAATCATTGGGGGCAATGCTGTGGCTGGCACTCTGCAATCATTGGGGGGAATGTGTGGCTGGCACTCTGCAATCATTGGGGGCAATGCTGTGGCTGGCACTCTGCAATTGGGGGCAATGTGGGGCTGGCACTCTGCAATCATTGGGGGCAATGCTGTGTTCTGGCACTCTGCAATCATTAGGGGCAATGCTGTGGCTGGCACTCTGCAGTCATTGGGGGCAATGCTGTGGCTGGCACTCTGCAATCATTGGGGGCAATGCTGTGGCTGGCACTCTGCAATCATTGGGGGCAATGTGTGGCTGGCACTCTGCAATCATTGGGGGCAATGTGTGGCTGGCACTCTGCAATCATTGGGGGCAATGTGTGGCTGGCACTCTGCAATCATTGGGGGCAATGCTGTGGCTGGCACTCTGCAATCATTGGGGGCAATGTGTGGCTGGCACTCTGCAATCATTGGGGGCAATGTGTGGCTGGCACTCTGCAATCATTGGGGGCAATGCTGTGGCTGGCACTCTGCAATCATTAGGGGCAATGCTGTGGCTGGCACTCTGCAATCATTGGGGGCAATGCTGTGTTCTGGCATTCTGCAATCATTGAGGGAAATGTTGTGTTCTGGCACTCTGCAATCATTGGGGGCAATGCTGTGGCTGGCACTCTGCAGTCATTGGGGGCAATGCTGTGGCTGGCACTCTGCAATCATTAGGGGCAATGCTGTGGCTGGCACTCTGCAATCATTGGGGGCAATGCTGTGGCTGGCACTCTGCAGTCATTGGGGCAATGCTGTGGCTGGCACTCTGCAATCATTAGGGGCAATGCTGTGGCTGGCACTCTGCAATCATTGGGGGCAATGCTGTGTTCTGGCACTCTGCAATCATTGGGGGCAATGCTGTGGCTGGCACTCTGCAGTCATTGTGGGCAATGCTGTGGCTGGCACTCTGCAATCATAAGGGGCAATGCTGTGGCTGGCACTCTGCAGTCATTGGGGGCAATGCTGTGGCTGGCACTCTGCAGTCATTGGGGGCAATGCTGTGGCTGGCACTCTGCAATCATTGGGGGCAATGCTGTGTTCTGGCACTCTGCAATCACTAGGGGCAATGCTGTGGCTGGCACTCTGCAATCATTGGGGGCAATGCTGTGTTCTGGCACTCTGCAATCATTGGGGGCAATGCTGTGGCTGGCATTCTGCAATCATTAGGGGCAATGCTGTGGCTGGCACTCTGCAATCATTGGGGGCAATGCTCTGTTCTGGCACTCTGCAATCATTGGGGGCAATGTTGTGGCTGGCACTCTGCAGTCATTGGGGGCAATGCTGTGGCTGGCACTCAGCAATCATTGAGGACAATGCTGTGGCTGGCACTCTGCAATCATTGGGGGCAATGTGCATTGAAAGGGGGCACGCTGGTCACTGTGCATTGAAAGGGGGCACGCTGGTTTCTGTGCATTTAAAGGGGGCACGCTGGTCATTCTGCTGGGAAAGTCGGAACTGGTTACTAAAATTTTTGAATCCCACCACTGGCTACACCCCTCCGTAATCAATGCTGCAGGTGCCCACCTTCCTGCCCCTGGACCCTGTGTAGTTTTTGCGGTCTGGTGTAGGGGTGGCCCGTGTCCTTCCGGAGCGCCCAGGCGACAACTGACAGAATGATCGCCGGGCGCATCTGGTTCTTGAATCTCCATGACCATGCACATGGCAACTATGGCTAATTTACGTGAATGTGCAATGTCTTGCTTATATAATTTACCAAGCTTCCTTGCCATGCAATCTTGGAAGTTTCTGCTATCTGTATGTAATGCCCTGTAACATTTTATTACTTTTGTCTCTAAAAACCTAATAAAAATCACACACACACACACACACACACACACACACACACACACACACACACAGTGTTCCTCGGGGAGCTCTAAACATTTAGAATATAAAATTCTTTAACACTTTCAGTGCCAGAGTCATTTTTGCATTTTTTTTTTTAACATCTTTGAAAAACCATTTCAGACTTGAAGATAACTTAAAACCCTCAAAACATTATATATTTTCTGAAAGCAGCGACCCTAGAGAATAAAATATTGGAAGTTTAATTTTTTTATGACACATCATATTAACGCAACAGTTTATTAATCACAAAATTTCAATAAAACTTATACTAAAGTTAATTTGAGAGTTAATGTTTTGATAAAATTTCAAATATGAGGTTGGATCAAGTAAATAGATATCAGACATGCCAAGTCATAATATTGTGTGCACCCCTGAAATGGCAACAAACTTTGGTACCCTGAATTTTTCTATAGTTGATGCCCTAAAAGCTCCTACAGGTCTTCAGTTGAGAGTGAACTGTGAATATTGGGCCTAGAATTATTGCTCTCACTCCATCATAGATGGCATTATATAGAATGTGTAGTGCAGTTGACATTTTCATGCATAGGCGCACTCGATGCGTGTGTTTATATTATGTGCGTGTATGTGGGGATGGGGGTTAAAAAATCAGCGCGGGGGGGGGGGGGGGCAGTCCCAGGTCCACCAATGGGAGTGTGGAAAATCTAGCAAACCTGGCAGGGACATATGCGAGGGGGTTGACTGTTGCCAGGATTCGTATAAGTGATTGGGCAGCTGAAAAGCTACCCGATCACTTCCATCTTCCACTTGACAGCCGACAGTTGACATGTTGGATTTACACACACACATTCTGGGTGGGATAAAACCCCCGCTGGGGCCAATGTATGCCATATGTCAGTGGCAGTGAAAGAGTTAAATATTATGTGTGGAAGATGTCTTATATACATAAGCAAACATCAGGTTTTATAAAAAAGAAAACATTTGCTCCAAAATGACATTCCCCTGCCAGCTTTTCTTGGTAAGAAATGGCACAGGGATCCCCAAAAATCCAAGAGCAGATCATTGTCCTTGATAAGGATATCATATAGATTTGAAGGGGGACCCAGGCAAAACAAAAAAATTGTATAGAACAAAAAAGTATGTCTGGACAGTTGCGCTCCAATACAAATATTTATTGAAAAGAGGATAATAATACCACAGCATACAGAAGGTACGGATCAAAGAGAGCTGACGCGTTTCAAACTAACAGTGCTGAATCACAGCTTTGATTAAGCACTGTTAGTAATGTGAAACGCATTTATAACTATTTGCATTGGAGTGCGGCTGTCCAGACATACTTTTTTGTTCTACATGGCTTGCACATTGAGCCTGAACCCTGCACCTGTGCTGTTACTGTGAGGATTTTTGAAGGCATTTTCACCTGGAGCGGTGTGTGGTCTCTAAAAAAATAGTGTACAATACCTAAAAATGAAATTTAAAAGGGAAACCCTATGTAAAAGAGGGCCCCAGAAATCCAGCCCTTCCCCTATGTGAATGAGTAAGGAATACATATTACCCCTGGCTACTCATCCACAAAATAATCCAACAAAAATAAACACACATGCAATGATGAAACAGGATTTTGAACTGGTGCTGGGTATACAATAGTAGACCAATCATTAAAAATGTTTCATTTCAAGAATGTTCATTTGATTTTCTAATTGTTAGTAAGGAAAAAATCAATGTTTGTTTTCAACTGCAGTGATGAGAAAATTTGAAGGAGCAGGATTGAAATTATTTCTAGATTGTAAGCTCTAACGAGCAGAGCCCTCTAATTCCTCCGGTATTGAATTGTATTGTAACTGTATTTTCTTCCCTCATATTGTAAAGCGCTGCGCAAACTGTTGGCGCTATATAAATCCTGTATAATAATAATAATAATAATCATAATTTCTCAAATATATTTATTTCTAACAGCGCATGTGTTTTTTTTTTTTTTTGTTTAAAGTGATATTAAAGTCTTTTTTCCATTTTTAAAAAACACCACACGGTATTCTTACCTGCTCTGTGCAGTAGTTTTGCATAGAGCAGCCCCGATGCGTTTCGAAGGTATGTCCTTCATCAGAGCCAAAACCAGGTTTTTGGCTCTGATGAAGGAGGACATCGCTTTGAAATGCGAAAGCCAGCAGGGACCCCGGTGAGGTCCCCTCAGAGAGCGAGTCTTTGGCCAGCCTGGGAGAGTGGAGCCATGATCAGTAGCCTGATGGGTGTTTTAACCACATATGTGTGTGAGTAGATATTTATTTGGTCTTACTGTTAATATAAATGGGGTTGGATAATACACTAGGCCAGTGCACCCTCTGTTATTATCTATTACCACAGAGTCTCTGAGGACAACCCCAGTCCTAGAGGGCAGCAAGGCTCCAAGGGGATTATCCATATCTACTATAAGAGACTTTTCCTGTTGGACTATGACACTTAAGTGCAGGGGATTGTTATTGGATCCCCTATATAACCCCGCCCACTACCAGCTGGCCTCAGTTTTGTAGCAAGCAATAGGGATATGAGAAGAACAGGGGGAGGGGCCTGTGTCCGGTACTGTACTCCCAGAAACTGATTTTACAGGAAGAAAAACTTATTTTCTTAGTCATACAGTACAGCACACAGGATCTATTGTCTTTTCCCTTCTTTCTGTACTTTGTGTGACATTAGAGTGTATGGAAATCACTAACAACAATAATGAGGAGGTTTTCATTGCGGCCTGGAATAAATTGTGTATCAGGCTTAGAGGATCCTTATAAAATTCTATATAAAGATTACATTCTACAAATCATAATAATATAAAATACTACACAGAGGAATACAGCAAACATTACTCACTGTTGGTGCTTTTGTAGCCAGCCTTGTTCTTCTCTGAAATATGAAGACATGGAGTTAGGAACCAAAAAATAGAACTGCAACCCATAAAATGCATTTTAAATAATTTCTACCAGACAATATACAATAGTTGAAAAGCACAATTATCATTGCTGTGTTAATTTTGTACATGGGGGCAGCCATATGTGTCCATTAGATATTCAGGCTCTACTTCCTGCTTTGCTCTGCTATATGATGGTTGGGCTTTAGGCCTCTTTCACACTTTTGCGACCTAAAAGTTGTGCAATTTTGCCACGCTTTTGACTGGACTTAAAGCAATGTCTTTGGACCTCAACACGCATCAAAGTCAGACCAAAGTAGTGCAGGGACTACTTTGAAGTCGTTGTGACTTGAAGTCGCACAGATATGTACGGTACTCATTGGAAATCATGGAGAACGACTTGTCATGTGATATTGCAGTCCCAAGTCGCAGGACAAATCGCACAAGTGTGAAAAGAGCCTTAATAATTGTAATGCTTTGGACATAACTGCAGAAATCCCAGGAGTGGATTAAGTAATGCTCCAAAAAAGTGGCTTCATTTTCTGGCTGTTTTCTCTTGTTGCAGAGGAAGACACGTGTCCTCAGGTTTGTTTACTGAAGAAATTCAGGGATTTCAGCAGTTTTAAAAAGCTGCTGGCTTATTAAGGGGCCGAGTCCAACAAGGTGAATGCCACCTCATGGACTTCTCTCTTTTATTTACAATATACAGTTTATACTGAGCACTGGGAGTACAGCTATCGCTATAGTTTTGACACTCCAATGCTGGACCTTCAGATCTCAGATATAGAATCAGAGCTGCAGGGTTGTGTCATTACCTTCAATCTGTTGTGAGGAGGGATGTTGTTTTGCTATGCCCATGATACAAAGCACTGTGGCTGCCGCATGTGTACACCCCCCTCCAGCCATTGTGTTATAATAAAGGGGCGGCCAAGGAGTGGTAAAACCACTGCTTAACAGCCTGGTATTACTGCCTGCTGGCCCCAAGTATATAGAAGGCCTTATATAACCAGTAAGGCTGGGATCACACTGGTGTGAATTGAAAGAAGGTTTCCTCACATCCAATTCACATGACAGGAGAGTGTGCCTGACTCCCAATGGAGCCGATTCTCACATCTCCAGGGCGGCTGCGGAGCGGATTGCACAGGAGTCCTGTGTGTCTTTGGCTCCATTTCAGGTCTGAATTCAGGCAAAAATTCAGGCCTGATTCATTCCTGAATTGGAGAACAGGGACGCACCGGACCCCTGCTGTGAGCCGGATCCGTATTAAGTGTGAACCTGGCCTTAATGAAGCTTTCATAGTCACATTCTGGCTTTCTTTTTCCTATCTCTCATGCCTTTGTGTTGGCCACCAATTTTATTAGCTGCCTCACTGGCCAATAAGAAGGCATGGGATGGGAAGGCAGTGGGCGGGGCATGACTACAGAATCTGCTGTGACAGGGTGCTACAAGTCTTAGGAGACTCAGGAGCTCTAATGATATTCAAATGGTGCAAAGACCTAAAGGATCCTGTACTATAAACTAAGGACCAATTTAATGAGGTTTACTTCAAAAAATAGTTACTGGTTCCTGGATTTAATGGGAACATTTCAGGATGGGATATGGGAGCTTCAATTACTGACATCCCCAGGAGTGACATCCTTATCCTTGCTTTACTGCTTAGTGCTTCAGTAACCTAATAAAATACAGCCAGCTTAGGGGGTGATTTACTAAACCCGGAAAATGCATAATTTAGTGCAGCTGTAAATGGTAGCCAATCAGCTTCTAACAGCTTATTAAATTAATCACTTCAGCTCTGGAAGATTTACCCCCTTCATGACCAGGACATTTTTTGAGATACGGCGCTGTGATACCTTAACAATGGTGAAATCATGCGACGCTGTACCCAAATAAAATTCCTGTCCTTTTTCCCCACAAATAGAGCTTTTTTTTTTTTTTTTTGCGCTATAAACAAAAAAAGGCAGACAATTTTGGAAAAAAATATATATAATTTATACTTTCTGCTACAAAACATATCCACTAAAAAAATATAATTTCTTCATCATTTTAGGCCAATATGTATTCTGCTACATGTTGTTTACAGTAAAAAAATCCCAATAAGTGTATATTGATTGATTTGCGTCTACAAACTATGGGATATATTTATGGAATTTCTGTTTATTGTTTACTAGTAATGGCGGTGATCGGCAATTTATAGCGGGACTGCAATATTGCGGTGGACAAATTAGACACTGACTGGCACTTTTTTGGGAACCAGTGACTCTAATACAGTGATCAGTGCTAAAAATATGCACTGTCACTGTACTAATGACATGGGCTGGAAAGGTGTTAACATCAGGGGCGAACAAAAGGTTAACTGTGTGCCTACTAGCCAGTGTTTGTGTACTGTGTGGGAGGTGCTTTTACTAGGGGAAGACATGGATCCATGTCCATGCCTTCCCTACTGACAGAACGGTTATCTGCCTTGTTTACATTGGCAGACTGCCGTTCTGCCTCTGTGCCAAGCAACCGGCGGGTGACAGCGAACATCAGGTTTGCTGTACCCGCTGAGGCTTCTCAGTTGAAACTGTCACTAATTGTCCACATACATACATACAATCGTATCTTAAAACCAGCCAGATCTCCCTTTTGTCATCTCATGTCTATGGGCAGCCACAAGTCCTGAATTTACACACAAACTGTATAAAGCATATTACAGACTGACAGCCAATGTGGGATTTACTAAAATTGCTGCACCCAGAATCTGGTGCAGCTGTGCATAATAACCAAATCCAATCAGCTTCTAACTTCAGCTTCTTCAATTAAGCTTTGGCGGTAAAAAGTGGAAGCTGATTGGATTCTATGCATAGCTGCACCAGATTTTGCACTCTCCAGTTTTTGTAAATAACTCCCAATGAGTAAATCCTACATACTGCATAGCAGTAAATAAAATCTCCCCCTCCTTATATTTCCATTTTGTCTTTATCCCCTCTATACCCTGTGTCTTATTTACCCTCATTTGTATCCTCTTTGACATGACCTATACAGAGCAGTACACATTAGAAAAAAGGCAGATGGTTTTAAAAATCTTTCTTCATCTGTCAGCAGCACAGAGGAGGGGGCGGAGAGGCTGCAGTTACAGTGTGTGAGAGCTGATTGGAGGAAAGAGACACACCCCCCTCCACACAACAGAGATGTGTTCTGAATAGACAAGCCGTCTGCTGAGCTCTCCCATCACAAATGTATCTCATGTGTCAGGAACACTTGTCAGAAGTGACTCATGCTCAGAGGAACAAAGCACCAGAGAGAAATGACACTTAGAGCTTTGGAAAGAGATAAGTAAACACTGCAGATGTATGTGCTTTGCTCAAATTCCATGACTGGGGTTTACAACTACTTTAAGGTATGAATGGTTCTTTATATAAAATGTACACATGTTAGGGGAGATGATATGAAAAATGAGGCTACACCCCTTGGCACTTATTGTGATATGTATGGGATCCTTGTCTTTCAAAGTAAGACTGTTTGATTGAACGATGTAATGGAATTTCAATTCTAATTAATCTGGAAAGTACTAACTGTATGGTGAATGCTGAGAGTATATTGTATGTTATTATGAAACTAAATAAAAAGTTTACCTGTTAAAAAATAAATAAAATCTATTGTGAGTTAGCAGATAAAAATGATTATTCACTAATCCTTATACTTACTTATCCAAACAACAACTGCGATAATTACAGCAAGAAGAACAAGGATTCCAATAACAGCTCCAATGATCACTCCGAGTGAGAGGCCATTGCCTGGTGGATCTGACAGAGATAAATATAAAGAGAAGATGAGATATTATAGAGATTTGGGATTCTTGTATATAAATCAGTGGTCTCCAATCTGTGGCCCCTTGCTTGCCTTTATCTGGCCCTTGGGGCACTTTTCCTCCCACTGACACCAACAATGGGGCACAATTCCTCCCACTAATACCAATGATGGGGCACTATTCCTTCCAATGGCAGGGCTATATTCCTCTCCCTAATACCAAAGGTGCACTGTTTACTCTCACTGATGCCAGGTCAATTTTTACTCCTAATGGCCACAGTCTGGCCCCCCTAAAGTCTGATAGACAGTAAACTGGCACTATATTTAGAAAGTTTGGCAACCCCCGATATAAATTATTGATTTTTCAAAATTATGAAAAGTGTTGGCCGCCTTAAAATGAATTATTCCTGCACTATATAAAACTGTATGTAAAATGTAAAACTGGGTTAAGAAACTAATAAATACAAATTACAGGCTGAATTATTATGGGGGGTTTCAATTCAAGTTTATTAAAAATATAGAAAACTGAAGCTGTCATGAAATGAGTGAAGAAAAGACAGAAATTTCCCAATACCCTCCTATACAGCGCTGTGTGATGTGTATAGACGGAGTGTACACACATAAGAGAAAACTGAATTTTTGTAAAATCTTACCGTAAAATTCCTTTCTCTGAGTCCTCCGACAGTCGCCGCCCACTCCCAAGTCTTCACCAATGGGTATTGACCTTTGCTCCGCAGGAGTAGCTAGGCACAAGATTTGTTAATAACAAAAGCTTTTAGCATAGACACACCCCTAGGGGCTGTCCCCTTAGTCATTACCTCCCTGCACCAGCATTCCCAACTCAGTTTGGTAGCATAGCAGTAAGAGTACACAAAAACCCCAAAAGAGGGGCGGCGACTGTCGGAGGACTCAGAGAAAGGAATTTTACGGTAAGATTTTACAAAAATTCCGTTTTCTCTTACGTCCGACAGTCGCCGCCCACTCCCAAGTCTTCACCAATGGGACGTCCCAAAGCAGTGTAGACCTGAGGGGTGGGAGACGCAGCCGCATAACAAGCAACGCAGTACCCACATCAGAGAAAGGAACCTTACCACAGTAAGAGAACCAACTGGGCAACCGAAAAACGTGCTCAACAGGAGCAACAACCCAGGAAAAACAAGTAACCCAGGGGTAAAACACCCCAACAGCCAAGGACCCAAAAACAAGGGTCCCTAAGGCACTGCCGCACTGAGAACTTTACAGCCAAAGGAGGCATCGGCCGATGCCTGAACATCCACCTTATAAAACTTTGAGAAGGTGTGAACGGACGACCAAGTCGCCGCCTTACACACCTGGGCCACAGAAGCCTGATGCCGGAAAGCCCAAGACGTACTCAAGGATCTGGTAGAGTGCGCCTTCACAGGGAAAGGTGGAACCTTCCCCTTCAAAGCATAGGCCTGCTCAATGATTTGTCTGATTCATTTGGCGATTGTCGCAGCTGACGCCGCCATGCCCTTCCGAGGTCCCTCAGGAAGGACAAAGAGGGAATCCAACTTACGAAAAGATTCAGTGGATGACAGGTAAACCCTGATCGCCCTGACAACATCCAAGGAATGTAAGGCAACCTCCTTAGGATGTTTTGGCTTCGCGTGAGAGCGAAGGCAAGACAATTTCTTCATTAAGGTGAAAATCTGAGATCACTTTTGGCAGAAAGGACAGGCTAGGTCGCAAGACCACCTTATCCTTGTGAAGTACCAAGTAGGGAGAGCTGCAGGACAAGGCCGCCAGCTCCGACACCCTGCGAGCCGAAGTGATCGCCACCAAAAAGGCCACCTTTTTGGACAACAGAGGCAACGAGATTTCCCTGATCTTTTCAAAGGGAACATGTTGCAACACGGACAGAACTAGGTTCAAGTCCCACGGAGGCAAAGGCTCCCTCCGAGGAGGGGCCAAATGGCGCACCCCTTGAACAAAGGTGCGAATCAACGAATTTGACGCCACAGGGCGCTGAAAAAGAACGGCCAGCGCAGAAATCTGGCCCTTAATCGTGGTCAGCGCCAAACGCTGGTCCACTCCAGTTTGGAGGAAAGCCAACACTCTCGACACCGAGTATGAGCGAGGGGAATACCCCCTGGACTCACACCAGGCAAAGTATGCTTTCCAAGTACGGTAGTAAATCTTCCCCGAAGAGGCTTTTCTAGCCTTGATCAAAGTGGGAATGACCTCAGGGGAGAGACCCCTGTCCTTCAGGACCTGGCTTTCAACAGCCAGGCCGTTAAAGCCAGCGACTGTAAAGCAGGATGGAATATCGGCCCTTGAGACAGAAGGTCTTCCCGAAGCGGCAGGCGCCACGGAGTGTCGACTGCCAGATTGACGAGGTCTGCGTACCAAGACCAGCGAGGCCAGTCGGGTGCCACCAGAATCACGTATGCGGTTCCGAGGCCAACCTGCGAAGGAGCCTGGACAGCAGCTGAATCGGTGGAAAGGCATACATCAGACGATACTGATGCCAGGACGCCACCAACGCGTCCGAGGCGTCTGCCCGAGGATTGCGCGTCCTTGCCACGAACCTTTCCACCTTGTTGTTTAGACGAGACGCGAACAGGTCCACATCTGGCGAACCCCACTTCACGCACAACATCTGAAAGACATCCGGGTGAAGGGACCATTCCCCCTGGTCCAGGGTCTGGCGACTCAAATAGTCCGCCTGCCAGTTTTCCACCCCCGAAATGTGAACTGCCGATATCGCCGGGACGTGCGTCTCGGCCCAAGACAGAATGTCGGCCACTTCCCGAGCCGCCCGGGCACTCCTGGTGCCCCCTTGATGGTTGATGTAAGCCACCGCGGTGGCATTGTCTGTCTGAACCCGAACTGGACGGCCCCCAAGCCGTTCCGTCCAGCGCAGAAGGCAAAGCCTTATTGCCCTCAATTCCAGAATGTTGATCGGAAGGGAGGATTCCTCCTCCGACCAAGTTCCCTGAGCGGACAGAACGCCCAGGACACCACCCCAGCCCGACAGGCTGGCATCCGTGGTGACCACCGTCCATAACAATGGACGAAAAGACTTGCCCCCCCGACACCGCCGGGGACTGGAGCCACCACAGAAGACTCCTTCTGGCGTGGTGACCCAATGAAATCCGCAGATCCAGGGACTGCGGTCACCCGTCCCACTTGGCAAGAATCTCCGCCTGGAGATCCCGCGTGTGAAACTGGGCAAAGGGGATCGCCTCGAAGGCCGAGACCATTAATCCCAGACATCTCATGCATGTCCGGAGAGATGAGTGTTGGTTGTCCCTGAGGGACCTGACCTCGTCCTGAAGTGTCCGGAGCTTGTCCTCCGGCAGGAAAACCTTCGCTTGAACAGAGTCCAGAATCATCCCCAGATAGGGAAGGCGAACCGAAGGACACAGAGTCGACTTCGGGATGTTTATGGTCCACCCGAACTCTTGTAGTGACTGCACCTTGGTGGACAGGTCGGTCACCAGGCTCTGGCTGGCATTCGACCTTATCAGGAGATCGTCCAGATACCCCAAGACAGCAATGCCCCGTGCTCGTAACAGGGCCAGAACCGGCGCCAACACCTTGGTAAAAACCCGCGGAGCCGAAGCGAGACCGAAAGGTAACGCGATGAACTGGTAGTGGTCCTCCGCAATGGCGAATCGAAGGTACCTTTGGTGACCCTCGAAAATGGGGATGTGCAGATACGCATCCTTCAAATCGATGGAGGCCATGAACTCCCCCGGACTCAGGGCAGCCACCACTGAGCGCAGGGATTCCATGCGGAACTTGCTAAACCGCACAAAGTGGTTCAGAGCTTTTAAGTCCAGAATCGGACGCACCTTGCCCTCCTTTCTGGGCACAGTGAACAGATTGGAGTAAAACCCCCGAAATCTGTCCCGACGAGGCACCGGAACCACCACTCCCTGGGCCCGCAGGTCCCGCACCGCTAGGTGCAGATCCTGCAAGCGCTCCGGAGACAGCTGAAGATTTGAGGGAAAAAATCTGTCCGCCGGCCGAGAAAGAAATTCGATCTTGTAACCCGATCGAACGATTTCCTGAACCCATCTGTCCTGAATGCGGATCAGCCAAGGTTGGAGGAAACCGCGCAAACGTCCCCCCACCACAGAAGCGGGTGAGGGCGTCCCTTCAGGCGGAATTGGCATGGGTTGCCGAACCGGCTTGGCCGGATTTTTGCTTACCCGGCCATGGCTTCTTCGGGGAGCCTTGGCCTTTGAAGGGCTTGCCCTTGGATTGCGACCAAAAGGCACAAAAGGACCCCTGAGAGGGCCTAAACGAGGAGTTCCGTTTGCCACGGAAGGATTTGTGCTTGGGATTCTGGGGTAAGAGAGTACTCTTGCCCCCCGTAACTCCTTTCACCAGAGTATCCAAAGCCTCGCCGAAAAGGCGAGATCCCACGTAGGGAAAATCTGCCAACGTCTTGCGAGAAGATTGGTCGGCCGACCAACTTTTCAGCCATATCAGACGACGGTTTAGCACTGCCACACTGGACAGGCGTGCAGCCAAAGGAGCTAAATTCAAGGCCGCATCACACAAGTACATGACTCCCTGATGGATTTGATCCACCATAGCCAGCGTGGTCGACGGAGCCGAATCAGCTACCAGGGTGTGCCTGAGTACCTTCGTCCAATCGGCAACCGCCTGGGCCGCCATAACCGAAGCAAAGATAGGTTTTAGCATAGAGCCAGCAACCATATAGGCATGACGGGCAAGAGACTCCATCCTCCTATCCGTAGGATCCCGGAAAACCGGGGTATCCTCAGAAGGAACCAGGGTAGCTTTGTTTAAAACGGCTACAGCGTGATCCACCTGGGGTGCCACACACCAATGCTAGTCGGTGGAAGGCGCAAATGGATAAAGCAGTTTAAACTTATTTGGCGCTGTAAAGGGCTTCTTTAAATTGCGCCACTGCTCATTAACAGTATGATGAAATTCTGCAGGGCAGGGAAAAACCTGCGCCGATTTGCGGGTTCTTTGCGTCCCAAAAGAGGACACCCTAGCAGGAGGAGTGGGCTCATCCTCCAGGTGCAGCGTATCCTTAATGGAGGCAATCAGCTCACCCATGAGCACAAGCTCTTCAGGCGAGCCAGGGGGAGAAGTATCAACCCCCTCCACCTCCGCTTCAGACCCCACAAGGTCCAGAGATGAGCGAGACCCTGAGAAGGGCACGCCAGCCATAGCAGCCACATCGCCCTCTGAATCAGAGGAAATGGATAACCTGGCCCTCTTTGCAGATCGTTCAGCCATCAGCACATGCATCTGAGAAACTAAGGATGCCACTACAGTGGCCAGATCAGCCCCATCGGGGGGTGCAGCAGCCCCCTGGTCCCCCACCAGGGCGGGGGGAAACTTGCTATCCTGAGAATCCATGCCCAACAGCAATGAGAGGAAAAAAGGGTACTGGCCCTTTAACACTACGGCGAGCACAGCCCACCCTACACTACTGTATGCACCGACCCCGCAGGGACAAAGAACACTGAGCAAGGAATGACAGGACAATGAAGGAAAAACCTGGAGAGAGCACAAACAGGCTGTTGCCACCGATCGCTGTTCCAGAGAGAGAGGAAGTGATGCAATAACCGGCTGACTTATATAACCTATGAGGCTCCGGCAAAATGGCTGCTCGGCTGAGGGATAGAGGCTACAAGAAAATAGCGCCGACATGTGCTCGAGAACGAGCGCGCCTCGCCAAAATGGCGCCGATTGGCGCCAAAGCACAGCGCTGTACAGGGACAGAGCCGCCCACAGCAGTTTGCAAAAAGATGGCGGGCCGCAACAGCGGCCGCCGCTGCAGCGTGTCTGCACCCATTCCGCCCCAGAGAGAACTCACAAAGGAGCGGGAGGGCCCCCTCCCCCCAATCCCAATAAGGCATGCTAACCCATACAGGGATCTGTCAGGGAGCCCGCACTTTACACAGACATGGGGGTACACACAGCCACAGACTGACACCCACACAGATGGTCCCCACACAGAAGGTGCTTACCGTACAGGATGGCGTGGGGAGCCGTCTCCAGGTGACAAACCACTATCATGATGACAGGGAGTGCCGCAGCCAGGACGCAGTGGACCGCAGCACGAGACCGCAGAATGGCGTCCAGTGAGGTAGCCACCTTACAGGCAGCATTCCTGCAGCGAGCAGGGATGGGTCGTTCATGGCGCCAGGGCGAACCATAGCTGAACGCTCGATGGCAGGCTGGGGATCCATTTGGCCCTCAGCCCTGGGATCCAGGGCGGCCAGTCCGAGACCCAGCTCCGCATGAACATCTTCATCCGAAGATCCCTAACTAAAGCTGACAAAATAACAGCTAGTAAAGAAAAGAGAAATACTTGAAATAAAATCAAAAAAAGGGTAGAAGGCTGAGACTGAAGCCCCAGCATAGGAAAGCCTGCTACTCCTAAGCTAGGCAAGATCAAACTGAGTTGGGAATGCTGGTGCAGGGAGGTATTGACTAAGGGGACAGCCCCTAGGGGTGTGTCTATGCTAAAAGCTTTTGTTATTAGCAAATCTTGTGCCTAGCTACTCTTGCGGAGCAAAGGTCAATACCGATTGGTGAAGACTTGGGAGTGGGCGGCGACTGTCGGAGGACGTAAGAGAAAACAGGAAGGTAAGAAACTTTTATACAGAAGAGACACACTATGGAGTCTATGTATGAAATAAATTGCTGTGCGGATGTCTTAAGCATTCACACAGGTTCAAGGAATGATTGCTGTATTGTTTGTAATAGAATTATCTCCTAAGATCATCAGCTCCATCTAGTGGACATAATGCATATTTTTTGTTATTGAGCCATTTCTGATAAATACCACAATATGGCCAATAGATGGAGCTGATGATCATAGGAGATAATTATATTTCAAACAATACTGTGATCATTTCTTATGCATGTGTGAATGCTTAAGACATCCACATGACATTTTTTTTAATACATAGTTAGTCAGGTTGAAAAAAAAAGACACAATTTCATCTAGTTCAACCAATAAAAAACAAAAATGAAAACACAACCTTACAATCCCATATACACAATCCCACATCCGCAGTTGATCCAGAGAGTGAAAAACCTACAGCAGGGGAACAAAATTCCTTCCTGATCCCCCGAGAGGCAATTGGATATTCCCTGGATCAACCTTACCTATAAATATTAGAACCCAGTTATAATATGTACACCCAGGAAAGAATCCAGGCCTTTTTTAAAGCAATTTACTGAGCTGGCAGCTGGTGATCCACATTTTCACAGCTCTTACGGTGAAGAATCCTTTCCATATTTGGAGATGAAATCTCTTTTCCTCTAGACGTAAAGAGTGCCCCCTTGTCCTCTGGGATGACCTTAAAGTGAATAACTCAACACCAAATTCACTATATGGACCCCTTATGCATTTATACATGTTGATCATATCCCCCTTAATTTCCTCTTCTCAAGAGAGAATAAATTCAGTTCCTCTAATCTTTCCTCATAGCTGAGCTCCTCCATGCCTCTTATCAGTTTGGTTGCCCTTCTCTGCACTTTCTCCAGTTCCCCGATATCCTTTTTAAGAACTGGTGCTCAAAACTGAACTGCATATTCCAGATGAGGTCTTACTAATGATTTGTACAGGGGAAAAATTATATCTCTCTCTCTCTGGAGTCCATGCCTCTGTTAATACAAGAAAGGACTCTGCTTGCGTTGGAAACCGCAGCTTGGCTTTGCATGCTATTATTAAGCTTATGATCTACCAGAACACCCAGATCCTACTCCGCTATGGATTCCCCCAGTTCTACCCCCCCCCCCCCCCCAGTATGTATGATGCATGAATATTCTTATCCCCCAAGTGCATAACTTTACATTTATCAACATTAAACCTCATTTGCCACATAGTTGCCCAATAAAACAGTACATTGAGGTCAGTTTGTAAGTTGGAGACATCCTGTAAGGAAGTTATTCCACTGCAAAGCTTGGTGTCATCAAGACACCACATAGACACCACATCTTATCTGCAATATAAAAACTTTCAATTTGCACTTTTAAGAAAAGGACTACAGTTTTGATTCAAGTGCAGTAACTCATAGCAACCAATCAAAATATATTTTTCTAAAGTCACACTAATATAAGATGGATTCTGATTGGTTGGTATGAGTTAGTGCACTCAAGGATAGAAAATGTCTATTTCTGCAAGTAGTACTGGGAAAGGAGTGGGACTGCTGTGTGTGGAGATAAAATGTTCTTATATTTTAATATTAGAATTCCATAGAAAATTGATGTCAAATGGAAAAAGAAAAAAACTTTTCAGTTGCACTCTTTCCCCCTCTTCCAGGTTTCATGTATTCTCTGTAAATATCACTCACCCCATATCACACGGAGAGTCTCATCCCCCAGACTGCTGTGCTCCACATGACAGGAGTAAGTGTCTCCCTCCTTGGTTGGCACTTCCACACTGACTCTGATCTGATAGGTGCCATCAGGATGGGGGAGAATTGGACTCATTTCATCTGAAGGAATATGGTCCTCCCCATTCCTCACCCACTTCACATCCACAGGTCGGGGGTGAAACCCGTACACCAGGCACTGAAGTCTGGTCACATCATCCGACTGACGATGACCCCACACCTTCACCTCTGGACGCACTGAGAGAGAGAGAAAGAGAAAATAACATTCTGCTGGTTGTACAGGAGGTCACATCTTCTGATCAGTTTCATATGAAGATTATATAAAAATGGTTACTTCCCTGGGATAGATCCGTGTAAATTAGGATGATCCTAGCCAACCGTACAGTGAAAAGGATAAAAAAAGCACAAAACCAATTCCTTTTCCTCATACAGTCATCAGTGTGAAGGTGTGACAAGTGAAATGTATGGAATGGATAAATGAATGTGAATGGTATAGGAAGCGGCATGTGACATCACCTATTAGAATTATACTTTACAAAGAAGTAAATCTAACAGGTACTTATATTTAGAATTATGTATTTACATCAAACATATTTGTCCATTACATATGCAAGCTGTGCTTCCGGCTTAATAAGGATAAAACCCAGAATATGAACTCATCTGGGATTAGATCATTTCCTGAATCCAGAAACAAATATTTCATCCCTTGGATAAACTCTGCAAAAAAAAAGTCCAGGTAGACTCCTCCCACAAAACACCCAAATGTGACCTAATGGGTGAGATTAGCAATCCTACCAGATGAAGAAATCCACAATGATTACACGAGAGCCGGACAAACATTGGGAAAGTCATGTCATGTTAGACTTGGTGAGATAATAATATAAAATAATTCATGGGGTCTGATATGCTTTCCACATTCAAATGTATAATAGAATATCAGACCCCCAATGTCTCTCTGTGTGCACCAAACAATACCAGACCAAGGCTGACCTAAACCCCCTCCTATGGTAATGTCCTATAATGGTGGATGTATACAGAGCAGTGTGTAAAGCTTAGTGGATTCATTTATTAAAGGTATAGAGGCTGATCACCTGGTAAAGTCAAAGTTTATTTTTCAAAGTTTAAGTAGAACTAAAGGCAAAACATTTTTTTTTCATTTGGATAGCGTAAGGGAGGGTTTGAACCCCTCTCAGGGTTTTGCAATGTGTGTCCCATTGGGGGAAGTTTTTCTTCACTTCCTGTCCCATAGCCAAAACAGGAAGTGAGAGAAAATCCCTTCAAAGTGAGGAAATCCCTCGTTGTCACCTGATCTAGTGTTCCCATTGGAAGATTTATTCTCCATTCCTGTTCTAAAGACAACCCAAAATTTGGGGATTTTCTTTCACTCTTGGTTCATAGTTGTCATCTGAACAACTACAGAGAGTGAATCTCCCTAACACAGCGCACAAACGGCAATTAAAACCTGACAGGGGTTCTAATCCACTTCCACTCTATCCAAAACTAAATCAAAATGTTGTCTTTAGTTATACTTTAATGGTAATAAATAAGATGAAACTGTGATCTCTCCGAATACCCAATAATGTACGAGGAATATTAAAGAAAACATGATTTTTGTCAGCACATGATTGGAATTTTAGGGTTTTTTCACATGAGTTTTCTGGCTGACGGACTCCGTTTTGCTCAGTGGGATCGATCCGCTGATCCCCCGCAAAGCAGGCGGGTGACAGGTCCATCTCCACTCTCTGTGCGGAAACCGACCTGTCTGATCCCCACTCTCCTCTATGGGAGATCGGATAAAAACGGACCGTCTGTCTGTTTTCATCCAATCCGATCCTCCAGATGGATGGAAAATAGGGTTTCCATCCGTCTGGATTTCATGGACCGGATCGGATAGTAGCGGGTGTCAGTGGACATGTCACCGCTGATATCCGCTGCCCCATAGAGGTACATGGAGCATCCGATCAGGTCCGCCTTAAAAACTGACAGTCAGACCGGATCGGGAAAACCATGTGAAAGGACCCCAAGACTTTGTTCACATAGACGTGTGTTTTCCAGAAGGACATGCAGGTTCCTGCTAGCGGAATCTTCCATAAAACATGGAAAAATCTATTTATCCATTGCATTTATCCCATTTGCTGTATGTCTATCGCATCGCAGACTGACTACACATTCTAGGGCTGCAACTAACAATTGTTTTCATAATCCATTAGTTGACCAATTATTGTTTCCATTAATCGATTATTCAGATAATACCCTTGAAAAAAGTGTAGTGTATGTTTTAGTTAATATCTATAGTTTAAAAAAAGTCAATTTATTCCTAAATATCTCTATGCAGTGGTAAATATAAATAACCAACTACAGTAATACCTTGGTTTACGAGCATTTAGAAAGATGAGCAACATTTTTTTTTTTAATTTTGCCTTGATATACAAGCGCTGTCTTGATATACGAGCAGTATTAGACTCACAATGTTAAAGTGGTTTAGTACAGTATAAGCATGTCACCCCCTCTGTTACATAACATTATATGTCCCTGTGTCTGTACTGTATATAAAAGATGCTGATTTCTCCTGTATCAGAGCGTCTCCCGGTGCTCACGTGACTCCTCGTCTCTCAGCTCTCCCCGGCTAATCACCCCAGCTGACATCCGGGGAGGAAAGAAGCAGAGAGCCAAGGAGTCACGTGAGCGCCGGGAGACGCTCTGATACAGGAGAAATCAGCATCTTTTATATACAGTACAGACACAGGGACACAAAATGTTATGTAACAGAGGGGATGGCATGCTTATACTGTACAGTGCTGTACTTTAGATATGATAGCAGCATATCTTTATTTATACCAATAAATGGTTGTGGAACAAATCATCTGTGTTTCCATTATTTCTTATGAGAAAATTTGCTCTGATATACGAGTGCTTTGGATTACAAGCATGTTTCCGGAACGATTTATACTCACAATCCAAGATATTACTGTATATGGTTAGGGAGCAAAATCTCTAATCCACTCTGAGAATAACAGACAGAAGAGATATACTGTATATACTGCTAGAGGTTGGATCTGGTAAATATCATCAGACTCAGAGATCACATTTTTTATTTAAAGAGGGAAAAAAAAATGAAAGACTGTTTTATAAATTTTCAGACAGACCTGTGATATATTATGTATGACAGACTCCCTTGTCATAGGCCGGGGGATTGATAAAAGCTCCCTGCGCCTGCTGTGACTTATGCTGCCCATACAGAAACAATGTCTTCCTTCAAAAAAAATGTTCATTTTAAGAACGTTCGTTCAATTTTCTTATCATTAGTGGGGTCAAATTGACGTTCGTTTTCAACCACAGTGACGGGAAAATTGGAAGGAGCAGAATAGAAAACTTCTTGGTAAAAGGAATTATCAGACAGTGTGTGTGGTTTTTCATTCATATATGACATTCTTTTTAAAACTGAATGTTAAAAGCAAGTGAAATTTTCAAAAGACATTTTTTCATTCAGCGAATCTACAAAGATTTTTTGTATAAATATTTTTTGTCCTAAAATGGATACATGTATGGTCAACTAAGGCTTGAGTCACACCAATGCATTTTGCTTTGATCCGTTTCTGCAGTGCTATTTGCACATGCGATTTTGCTGCGATTTGAGTTTTTTTATGCTTTTTTTGGCCAATTTGTTGTTGGGCAGATTAAAAAACGTGAATCGTGGAAAAAACGCACTACATGCTTTTCTGCAGCTTCTCCACTAAAGTCTATTGAACCAAAAAAAAAAGCACAGTTTTGCTTTGAAAAAAGTCCTTGACCCTTTCCAAATAAGCTGCGGCTGAAAAAAGCATAGATGTGAACGTGTCCCATAGGAAACCATGTTAAATGAACTGTAATGCGTTTCTGCAAAAAGCACCAAAAAATGCATAGGTGTGAACCAGGACTAAGACGTTTAGTAGCAGCAGCGTGTTTTTTTTTTTGTATCTCCTGTCATAATGGGGTTAAAAAAACAGAAATTAGCCCTTTATAGTACAAAAAGCAGATAATCGCTACTATAAGGGGTTCATTTATACTCTGAAACAGTGAAAGTAATAACATATATTACTTATATCATATATATATAATAAATACACCCAGAAGTAGGATATATGGGCATTTTACCTTGGAGTTAGATATGAAGCTATATGAAGGGTGGAAGGGAGATATAAATCTTTTATATTAAAGTAGTACTAAAAGCTGAGATTTTCAGCCTCCACCTTCTCTGGGGTCAGATGCTGATCTTCCCTGCACAGAGTCTTCCAAGTGATTTTTTTTTTTTAAACAACAAACATGTTATACTTACCTGCTCTGTGTAATGGTTTTGCACAGAGCAGCCCCAATCCTCCTCTCCTGGGGTCCCCCACCGACACTTCTGGCTCCTCCTGCCTTCAGAGTGCCCCAATAGCAAGCTGCAAAGTATAGTATAGACAGAGTGCCCCTATAGCAAGGTAAAAAAAACTTCTGCCTTTAGAACCACTCACTTCCTTCTCCTGCCCAGGACTACATGTCCCATGAGGCATTGCTTCTCATACATTTACATTCACAAGTTCCCAGGCACTTACTGACATGTATGGACGGTGTACTGAGCTGTATGTGTGCTGCACTGTGTATACTGACATGTATGGACGGTGTACTGAGCTGTATGTGTGCTGCACTGTGTATACTGACATGTATGGACGGTGTACTGAGCTGTATGTGTGCTGCACTGTGTATACTGACATGTATGGGCGGTGTACTGAGCTGTATGTGTGCTGCACTGTATTTCCTGATATGTAAACAAATAATGCATTCTGTATGCAGACCAACTAATCGATTCTGAAAATTATTTTCATAATTGATTAGTTGTTTCGGCCCCAACACATTCCCTTATAAAGTATATCTATAGTGTACGGTGTATATACCATGTGGTGTGACTACATACAGAAGTGTGTACATAGAGCCGTATATTTACAGTGTAATAAGTATTTGTACTGTATGCAGTGTGTATATACAGTGTGTAGATATGATATACAATATATAATGTATACAGTGTAGTGTGTATATACGGTGTGTACATATAACATATATGATGTATATAGTGTAATGTGAATATACAGTGTGTGGATATAACATATATGATGTATATAGTGCAGTGTGTATATACGGTGTGTACATATAACATATGATGTACACTATATTACCAAAAGTATTGGAACACCTGCCTTACACGCACATGCACTTTATTGGCATTCCAGTCTTAGTCCGTAGGGTTCAATATTGAGTTGGCCCACCCTTTGCAGCCATAACAGCTTCAACTCTTCTGGGAAGGCTGTCCACAAGGTTTAGGAGTGTCTATGGGAATGTTTGACCATTCTTCCAGAAGCACATTTGTGAGGTCAGGCACTGATGTGGACGAGAAGGCCTGACTCACAATATCCGCTCTAATTCCTCCCAAAGGTGTTCTATCAGGTTGAGGTCAGGACTCTGTGCAGGCCAGTCAAGTTCCTCCACCCCAACTTTCTCATCCATGTCTTTATGGACCTTGCTTTGTGCACTGGTCCAAATCATTTGGTGGAGGGGGGATTATGGTGTGGGGTTGTTTTTCAGGGGTTGGGCTTGGCCCCTTAGTTCCAGTGAAGTGAACTCTTAAGGTGTCAGCATACTGAGACATTTTGGATCATTTCATGCTCCCAACTTTGTGGGAACAGTTTGGGAAGGGCCCCTTCCTGTTCTAACAGGGGATGAGGAACTTGACCAGTGCACAAAGCAAGGTCCATAAAGACATGGATGAGCGAGGTGGGGTGGAGGAACTTGGCTGGCCTGCACAGAGTCCTGACCTCAACCTGATAGAACACCTTTGGGATGAATTAGAGTGGAGACTGTGAGCCAGGCCTTCTCGTCTAACATCAGTGCCTGACCTTACAAATACACTTCTGGAAGAATGATCAAACATTCCCATAGACACTCCTAAACCTTGTGGACAGCCTTCCCAGAAGAGTTGAAGCTGTTATAGCTGCAAAGGGTGGGCCAACTCAATATTGAACCCTACAGACTAAGACTGGGATGCCATTAAAATTCATGTGCGTGTAAAGGCAGGCGTCCCAATACTTTTGGTGTGTAGATATAACATATATGATGTATATAGTGTAGTGTGTATATACGGGATGTAGATATAACATATGATGTATATAGTGTAGTGTGTATATACGGGGTGTAGATATAACATATATGATGTATATAGTGCAGTGTTTATATACAGTGTGTAGATATAACATATATGATGTATATAGTGCAGTGTTTATATACAGTGTGTAGATATAACATATATGACGTATATAGTGTAGTGTGTATATACGGGGTGTAGATATAACATATATGACGTATATAGTGTAGTGTGTATATACGGGGTGTAGATATAACATATATGATGTATATAGTGTAGTGTGTATATACGGTGTGTAGATATAACATATATGATGTATATAGTGTAGTGTGTATATACGGTGTGTAGATATAACATATATGATGTATATAGTGTAGTGTGTATATACAGGGTGTAGATATCACATATATGACGTATATAGTGTAGTGTGTATATACGGTGTGTAGATATAACATATATGATGTATATAGTGTAGTGTGTATATACAGGGTGTAGATATCACATATATGACGTATATAGTGTAGTGTGTATATACAGTGTGTAGATATAACATATATGATGTATATAGTGCAGTGTGTATATACAGTGTGTAGATATAACATATATGATGTATATAGTGTAGTGTGTATATATAACATATATGATGTATATAGTGTAGTGTGTATATATAACATATATGATGTATATAGTGTAGTGTGTATATACGGGGTGTAGATATAACATATATGATGTATATAGTGTAGTGTGTATATACAGTGTGTAGATATAACATATATGATGTATATAGTGCAGTGTGTATATACAGTGTGTAGATATAACATATATGATGTATATAGTGTAGTGTGTATATACAGTGTGTAGATATAACATATATGATGTATATAGTGTAGTGTGTATATACGGGGTGTAGATATAACATATATGACGTATATAGTGTAGTGTGTATATACAGTGTGTAGATATCACATATATGATGTATATAGTGTAGTGTGTATATACAGTGTGTAGATATAACATATATGATGTATATAGTGTAGTGTGTATATACGGGGTGTAGATATCACATATATGATGTATATAGTGTAGTGTGTATATACAGTGTGTAGATATAACATATATGATGTATATAGTGTAGTGTGTATATACGGGGTGTAGATATAACATATATGACGTATATAGTGTAGTGTGTATATACAGTGTGTAGATATCACACATATGATGTATATAGTGTAGTGTGTATATACGGGGTGTAGATATAACATATATGATGTATATAGTGTAGTGTGTATATACGGGGTGTAGATATAACATATATGATGTATATAGTGTAGTGTGTATATACGGTGTGTAGATATAACATATATGATGTATATAGTGCAGTGTGTATATACGGGGTGTAGATATAACATATATGATGTATATAGTGTAGTGTGTATATACAGTGTGTAGATATAACATATATGATGTATATAGTGCAGTGTGTATATACAGTGTGTAGATATAACATATATGATGTATATAGTGTAGTGTGTATATATAACATATATGATGTATATAGTGTAGTGTGTATATATAACATATATGATGTATATAGTGTAGTGTGTATATACGGGGTGTAGATATAACATATATGATGTATATAGTGTAGTGTGTATATACAGTGTGTAGATATAACATATATGATGTATATAGTGCAGTGTGTATATACAGTTTGTAGATATAACATATATGATGTATATAGTGTAGTGTGTATATACAGTGTGTAGATATAACATATATGACGTATATAGTGTAGTGTGTATATACAGTGTGTAGATATAACATATATGATGTATATAGTGTAGTGTGTATATACAGTGTGTAGATATAACATATATGATGTATATAGTGTAGTGTGTATATACAGTGTGTAGATATAACATATATGATGTATATAGTGTAGTGTGTATATATAACATATATGATGTATATAGTGTAGTGTGTATATACAGTGTGTAGATATAACATATATGATGTATATAGTGTAGTGTGTATATACAGTGTGTAGATATAACATATATGATGTATATAGTGTAGTGTGTATATACAGTGTGTAGATATAACATATATGATATATATAGTGTAGTGTGTATATACAGGGTGTGGATATAACATATATGATGTATATAGTGTAGTGTGTATATACAAGGTGTAGATATAACATATATGATGTATATAGTGTAGTGTGTATATACAGGGTGTAGATATAACATATATGACGTATATAGTGTAGTGTGTATATATGGTGTGTAGATATAACATATATGATGTATATAGTGTAGTGTGTATATACGGTGTGTAGATATAACATATATGATGTATATAGTGTAGTGTGTATATATGGTGTGTAGATATAACATATATGATGTATATAGTGTAGTGTGTATATACGGTGTGTAGATATAACATATATGATGTATATAGTGTAGTGTGTATATACGGGGTGTAGATATAACATATATGATGTATATAGTGTAGTGTGTATATACGGGGTGTAGATATAACATATATGATGTATATAGTGCAGTGTCTATATACGGGGTGTAGATATAACATATATGATGTATATAGTGCAGTGTGTATATACGGGGTGTAGATATAACATATATGAGGTATATAGTGTAGTGTGTATATACGGGGTGTAGATATAACATATATGATGTATATAGTGTAGTGTGTATATACGGGGTGTAGATATAACATATATGATGTATATAGTGTAGTGTGTATATACGGGGTGTAGATATAACATATATGATGTATATAGTGCAGTGTCTATATACGGGGTGTAGATATAACATATATGATGTATATAGTGCAGTGTGTATATACGGTGTGTAGATATAACATATATGATGTATATAGTGCAGTGTGTATATACGGGGTGTAGATATAACATATATGAGGTATATAGTGTAGTGTGTATATACGGGGTGTAGATATAACATATATGATGTATATAGTGTAGTGTGTATATACGGGGTGTAGATATAACATATATGATGTATATAGTGTAGTGTGTATATACGGGGTGTAGATATAACATATATGATGTATATAGTGCAGTGTCTATATACGGGGTGTAGATATAACATATATGATGTATATAGTGCAGTGTGTATATACGGTGTGTAGATATAACATATATGATGTATATAGTGCAGTGTGTATATACGGGGTGTAGATATAACATATATGATGTATATAGTGCAGTGTGTATATACGGGGTGTAGATATAACATATATGATGTATATAGTGCAGTCACCTCTCTTCTCCAGATCTTCTCTCCCATTGTTGATGTGTTTCTTCAGCCATGGAATACAGATATTCTCCAGATAATTCTTGTATATCTCCCCCACTCTCTCCTCCGGACTGTTCCATCTCTGTGTGGTGATCTGAGCCTCATTCATGGTCGGGATATAGATCCATCTCTGTGTGTCCAGATACACAAAATCTCTCCCATCATATCCGTACTGCCTATACCCCACAGTGGTGCCGTCATCTCTCAGCTCACAGCCGTACATATACTGTACAATATGGATCCCTGCAGAGAGAAGAGGAAGATGTGACCCGGGATCAGAGGTGTGATGTGTGTAATATGTGATGATGTAGGAGGTGATGGTATATGGAGGAGATATGTATAGGGATAGATGTGTGTATACAGAGTGTACATATACAGCACAGCTCTCCTTATAATGACACGGCCAGTACTACAGATATATATCCTCCACTATGGCAGAAAACTCCGATACACATCCTCAGTATGGAGGAAGAAGAAGATCGGATCCTAGTGACACCCCAGAATGTTCTACAGAGGGGTCACCGACTCATCCCACCACTGAGGAGATGACACTCATCACTGATTGGCTGTCCTGACCCAACAAATATTTCTATTCACCAATCAGGTGTGACATCTCCAGATCATCATCTCATTGGCTGCTGTTTCCCTCTATTTTCAACCAGCCAATCACACACTGTGTAGATGACCCCTCCCCCAGTGATGGTGACACGGGATGTGTGGATTATGGAATAATTAGAATATCTTCCCTCATCATGGCTGCAGATTGTACAGAGAGATCATGTGACAGGAAATCCAGAAAGAGAACCGACATCTCCTCAATAATCACCTCCTGGTGTCACCTGAGAGACAATACACGGCCATTGTACACCTTCCTCATCCATCTTATACTATTCATACATAGACAGTCCCAATCACAGAATGCTTCCTGTAGAAGACTGACTACAAATATCTCTGTAATACTCCCCTCCCCCCACAGAACAGGAATGGGAGATTCCACATTATACATCTGCTGGGGGGAGCAGTCTATGTTGTGTCATTTCTGGGGGGTCCTCCATGTATAATACACACAGGAGACCTGACAGGGGACAGACATCCATACTTCTCTATGGAGGCCCCAGACTGGAAGTCAGCTGTGCATGGAGGAAATCATTCCCCTCACTCTACAGTGGGTGTGTCCTGTGTTCACCTGGAATATTCATATTTTGTAAGCATGTGATTGGTTGCTTATAGTACACACTGCTTCCATTTATTTGATGACTTTCACTTTGCTTAGTGAATCCCCTCTACTATTTGTGTAAATCAACCCAATCAAAATGTCCCATAAACAGAAGCACCAAGAGGGGTCACACACCATAATCACAATCAGAGGTCCCTGGGACCCTCAAAATGTGACATCCCAATTCCCTGGTATTGGAGGAAATGCATGTACCCTCCCACAATGCATTGCTCTGTGCATCCTATCCATAGGTCAGGTGAGAGGAGCGATGTGTATTCTACAACTATGTCACATTAGAATTGTAATATGGATTTATCCCCGGCTGGGTCACACTTGTGTGACATGAAAGTCGCACCATTTCCAGCGTGACTTTGCTGTGCCACTTCCCTGCGACTTCAACTGATAAGAAGCATTCCTCTGCGACTTTCATGGATCAGTGGTTTTTTACCCCTCACCTCTCCTCCCTGGTCATCCTTGCTGCCTAAAAACTTTCCTCCCAAGCACATTCCATTTACACCTGAGTGTAGCAGAATCGCATGTTCCCGCTCCCATTTCTGCATGTTTTTGAAGAGTAAACATGCGTCGCACATTGGGCATCCCAATCATTAGAATGAACTGCCGACATGCGAGACAAATGCCCCAAAGTAGCTCTAGAACATTGTCAGTCATGAAGTGTCACATTTTTACAGATCGCATTTTGCTGTGCGCATTTGTAGAGCATTTTGATGCACAGCGAAGCACGCATCTGCTAACCGTGATTGGGGGGGGGGGCATTAACCACTCTAGAACCGCTCACAGTAATACTACTGCGGCAGAGTGGTTCGTTATCGTCCAGCCACGTAGTATTAACGTCGTTGGACACTCCCCCTTCTGGGCGGCGCTTGCGCGCCGCCGGAGGCTCGCTCCCGCTGTTTTCATTCACAGCGGGAGTCGGGCCAGGGGAGGAGCAGCGGCGATGGCCGCTGCTCTTACCCGATCGTCGGGGATCGAGTCTGGAGATCCGCCCGCTGTGTGTAAACACAAGCGGGCGGATCTCCATAGTGACAGGGAGTGACAGATCGGACTGTTCAGCATAGCTGGACATCCGATCTGTCCATGACTCACACAGTCCCCTCCCCCCCCACACGTCAGTAAGCACCAGGCATACATTAACCCCTCCCTCTCCAATAAAATTAACCCCTTCCCTGCCAGTGTCATTTTTACAGTAACAGTGCATATATATAGCACTGATTACTGTAGTAATGTCACTGGTACCCCCAAAAGTGTCAAAAATGTCAGTCAAGGGTCCGATCTGTCCGCCGCAATGTCGCAGTCCCGCAAAAAAAATCGCAGATCGCCGCCATTACGCGTTAAAAAAAACCCACCAAAAATGACAGAAATCTTTCCCTTTGTTAGTAAACGCAATAACTTTTGCGCAAACCAATCAAAATACGCTTATTGCGATTTTTTTTACCAAACATATGTAGCATAAAACAAATTGGCCAAAAATTTTTAAAAAAAGTTGGTTTTTACATCTTTTTTGGGGGGAATTTCATATAAAAAAATGTTAAAAATATTGTTATTTTTTCAAAATAAACGCTCTTTTTTTGTTTATAGCGCAAAAAGTAAAAATCGCACAGGTGATCAAATACCACCAAAAGAAAGCTCTGTTTGTGGGAAAAAAAGGACGTAAATTTCGTTTGGGTACGGCGTCGCACAACCGCGCAATTGTCAGTTGAAGTCGCACAGCGCCGAATCGCAAAAAGTGGCCTGGACGTAAGACAGCAAAATCCTCCGGTGGTAAAGTGGTTAATAATTAGGCAGCATTTACATCTGCATGGAACTCGCACAGAAAACGCATGCTTTACCACACATTTCAGAAATGTACATCACACTTGTGTTGCCATGAAATCAAAGCAATTGTGATGCGCGTTTCTGAAATGTGCGCAAAGTGCGTGTTTTTTGTGCGGGTTGCCGTGCATTTGGAAACGCACAGATGTGAATGCAGCCTAAATGATAACACAAGAATGACACACATTGCCGCACATTTGTAAAATACAAGGCAAAGCATGATTTTTCTTACAGGTTGTCGTGTGTTTGGAGAAGATGTAGATGTGAATAAATGGTAACGCAAGCGTGACGCAAGTTGCCACGAGTTTTTGAGACACAAAACAAAGTTCACGTTTTCTGTGTGGGTTGTCATGTGTTTGGAAATGCGCAGATGTGAATGCGGCCTAAATGGTACCGAAAGCGTGGCGCACATTGTTACACATTTTCTAAATGCAGGACAAAGCGTGCGTTTTCTTGTGTGTTGTCATGCGTTTGGAAACACGCAGATGAAAACACAGCCTAAAATGGTAACACAGACATGATGCACATTGCTGAGTGTTATGTAAATGCTCAGCAAAGCGTACTTTTTTTTGTGCGGGTTGCCATGCGTTTGGAAATGCGCAGATACAAATAGTAATGTAGTTGTGATGTGCGTGTGGCACATTTTCAAAATAGATGACAAAGCATGCGTTTTCCTGAGGGTTGCCGTGCGCTCAGAGAGGCACAGATGTAAACAAATGGTAATGCAGGAGCGACACATGTTTTGGAAGTGAGCGGCACAACGCACATTTTCTATGCGGGTTGCTGTGCATTTGGAATCACGCAGATGAAAACGCAGCCTAAATGACAACACAAGCTGGAGGCACATTTCCACACATTTTTGATATGCACAGCAATGCGTGCGTTTTCCATGATGCTCATTGCTGCGTGCTTGGAAAGGCGCAGATGCAAATGCAGCCTAAATGGCAATGTAAGCACAACATGCGATTCCACACATTTTGGAAACGCACAGCAAAGCGCGTGTTTTCTGTGTGAGGTGCTGCGCTTTCAGAAACGAGCGAATGCAAATGCGTGCATTTCCAAAATGCGCAGCAATGCACACGTGTTCCTATTTAGCAGTGTTAATTTTGTCAACTAAAATGTTTTCGTCGACTAAATGAACACAATTTTAGTTAACTAAAATATGACTAAAACAATTCAGATGACGAAAATACGACTAAAACTAAAATGGCATTTTAGTCATAAGACTAGAACTAAAACTAAATTGAAAATTGACATCAAAATGAACGCTCCTCTGCTGGCCATTTCTAAATCGGCAACACAATTCCATCCAGAGCCAGTAATAATCGCACATTAAAGTTTAAACATGGATTGCACCACCGCATAAGTAAGGGGCATCTACTAAGCTGCTGAAAACTAAAAAATGAAGAAAAAGGCTTTTCTTATATATTTCCCTAATATTTAATGTCGGTAATATATTCAGGTAATTTGTGCAATGACATCACAGCCAATGGAGTTTACAGTTTTTTGGGTTTTTTGTATTTTAAAGTTGCACTTCAGTTTGTCAAAAAGCAATATTTCTGTTTGTTTATGAAACTTGGTTTTATTTATAAAGAGGTTATAAATCTCAATGGATAAGAGTCCATTCACACTGCCGCAACTTGTGAGGCGACTTGTGTGCCCTCAAGTCGCCCCAAGTCGCTTGACATAACAAAAGCAATGTTAATCAATGAGAGCCGTCTTAATTGGCACTACTGAAGTCGCTCCGACTTCAGAAAAGGGTCCGGTACTACTTTGAGGCGACTTGTATCCGACTTGTCCCATAGACTTCAATGGGAGTCGCCTCCTTATCTTAATTGAAGTGACTTGTGATCCGACTTTCCATTGAAATGGTCCAGAACCAGGAAAAAAGATCATTTTTCTTATAATTTTTAGAAGCACAGGGATAGGGCTCCGCTCCACCTGGGCGTTTTTGTTGCAGGCATTTATCGGGCATTTTTTGGGCGTCTTTGGAGGCAGGTATGACTTTTTTTGGATTTAGTGTCTATTTAGCGATAAACGCCTGCAACAAAAACGCCCAGGTGGAGCGGAGCCAACTCCCTGCGCTACTAAAAATTCTAAGAAAAATGATATTTTTTTTCTGGTTCTGGACATGCTACAGAGCTGAAACTTTACAGGTACACTTTTTAGACCCCACAGACACAAATCCAAAGAAATCTCTTTTTTTTTTTTTTCAATAATTGGCTCTCTATTAAAAACGACAAATTTTAAGAACTCTTTTTTGTGTGATTGAGCATGACCCAGAACCATCATATTCTGATTGGCCAAATACAAAGTCGTACAAAGTCGTCTATCATACAAGTCGCGCTGAATACGCGCAAAGTAGCGCTGAAGTCGCGCTAACAAGTCGCCCCTTATGAGGCGACTTAGAGGTCGGGGCAGTGTGAACCGGCACTAAATCTGTGTCTGTAGTGCGTGTTCAAACCTTATAAAAACATTTTATTAGATTTTTACTCCAGGAGTATACAATTCATTTGGAAATGCTAGAGAAATGTTTAAATAATGGATTACAATTACATAAACCTGTTGGATTTGTAGTTGACTAAAATGTATGAGATTTTAGTAGACTAAAATATGACTAAAACTAAAACAATTCAGATGACTAAAATATGAATAAAACTAAAATGGCATTTTAGTCAAAAGACTCTAACTAAAACTAAATTGAAATTTGATGCCAAAATTAACTCTGCTATTTAGACTGCGTTTGCATCTGCGTATTTCTGAATGTGCGGCACCCCGTACAGAAAACGTGGATCACAATTTAGGTTGTGTTTACAGCTGTGTGTTTCTAAATGCGTGCCATGCGTTTACTGTGAGGGTTGCCATGCGTCTGGAAACACACCGATGTGAACACAGCCTAAATGGCAAAGCAATGTCCGCTTGCTGCGCATTTCTTAAAAATGAGGCAAATCGCACGTGTTCTGTGTAGGTGGCGGCACATTCGGAAATGCGCAGATGTGAATTCAGGCTAATTGTTACTGACCCCCCAATCGTGGTTAGCAGACGCATGTTCTGCTGTGTAACAAAATGTGCTACAAACAATCCCAAATGTGTGACACTTCACTACCAAAATGGTTCCTGAGCTACTTTGGGGCGTTTGTTCTGTGCAGGGCTGCCCATTTATGTGAATGGGTTGCTCTATGTGCGATGTGTTTTTAGGCGTGAAAAAAAAACACAAATAAATGTGAGCAGGAAGATGCGTTTCTGCTATGCTCAGGTGTGATTGAGATTTAGGCAGCAAGGATGACCAGGGAGGAGAGGGGAGGGTTAAAAAAAAAAAAAGATCCTCCAAAGTGCCATACTTATCTATACTGATGCGACTTCTGTGAGAGAACATAAAAGTCTATGGGGCCAGATCGCATTGAAAGTCGTACAAAAGTAGTGCAGGAACATTTTTTTTGTTACTGCGACTTGAATTTTGGCAATTAAGATCCTCTGATTGAAATACATGGAATGCGACTTGTCATGCGGCTTTGAAGTACAAAGTTGCATGACAAATTGCATTGATGTGAACCGGGACTTAGAGTGTGTGGCCCCCTGAGAGCCAGGCTGATAAGGCTGTGATATGTACTGGCACCTCATCATACCTTCATCTAATTAAAGTGTATGTATAGATGAAACTATTTTAGTCTTTAGATGGAGTAGGGAAGGGTTACACCCCCATTAGGTGATTTTTGCTGTCTCGTCATTGTAATATTTCCCCTCACTTTCTGATTGGCTGATAATGATTACCGGGACTAATACAGAGGAGAACAGAAACTGATCACAACTGTTATTGCAGCACTGAGCGCGTTTTACCCCTTAACTGTCATCATGATGATCCTGTACTGCATTACATCTGTATGGCTGTCAGAGGGTTAAATAAGACACACAGCCTGTACTGAGAGAAGTCTGCTGCCTCCCATTGCTGACATTCTCCTAGAACTGTTGGCTGGCTTTCCTTTGTCACTAATACTCTGATTCACTCACATGGGAAAAAGCATGCAGCAAGTGAAGTCACAGCGAAGTCTTGAAGTGTAAGTCAGACAAAAACTTTGTTTCTAGTTTTTGAGAGAGTGAAGAAGGATTACAACTCCTGCAGAGTTTTTATTGCTCCCCGGGGCTCCATTAGAGAGAATTCGGCTCATTTCCTGTCCTGCTGACAACCAAAACAGGAAGTGAGGTAAAGTCTTCCGACAGACAAAGACAGAATGAAATATCTGACATGAGTTCTATCCTTCCTCTACTCTAATAATAAAATCATACTTATCTATAACTGTGTTGCTGTAAGAGATTTCCCTGACCTCTGGTTTGGTAAAATGCAGTCAGTAGGACAGGAAGTGAGAGTAAAAGCCTGGCAGGGGTACTTACCTTTCCACACCTTATTCAAAACTAAGAAAAAAAGCTTTGACTGGACTTACACTTTAATCTAGCTTCTTGTTCTGGGGTCATGACCCCAAATCTATGGAAAGCAATGACTGAGGATGAGAGGCGGGCAGATAGGGAGCGGAGTATAGGCCTCATCCACACTGCATGTTAGCAAAACGCCATAGAAAGCTGTAGAAGGAGTTTGTCAGATTTTTTTTTAGCAAAACTATTCTCCCACAAAAGCTTATGGCTCAAAAACGCTGATAAACACAGAATAGTCGCATTTTCAGCGTTTTTAAGCTTCTATCAGAGTTAGAGCGTTTTTACAGCTGAAAATCTCCTCTCAGATCACTAATTCTGGGATTTTTTTCCAGCCAGAAAACCCCCCTGCCAAAAACTTCTGATAAGAGCTGTGTGTGCATGGAGACATAGGAGAACATGGGGGGAGATTCCTGGCTGCAGGAAGAAACGTCTGACACCAAAAACATTGGCTGTAAAATCGTCCCGTGTGCATGAGGCCTTAGAGGTCGGCTATGGCGCCTCCATATCTCTCTCACTCCAGGATTCCTAGAAGAAGTCGTTGTGTATATTTTATAGATGTGATGAGAATTCTGATCAGATGAGGGAGGAATTTATTCATCAAGCTGTGATCTTCTATAAATCTGTCTCATAGAATGTCTCATCTCTCCCCTCCCCCCCTCTATCCTGTCTGCAGAGTTTGTATTCGGTGTAATAAAGAAATAGAAATGTAAGAATTGTCTCACCTCCAGTCTGGTTGTATCGCTTCATCGCTGTCTCTACATTGTGTTTGCCAACAGCCTCATTGCTCCGACCTATTTGTGTGTTCTCCTCCCAGTATTCAGGTTCCAGTTTCTTCATCCACTCAGTCTTGGGAAGACGCTGCCGGGTGTCACTGTTATAATTTGATATCTCCCGATCATCCACATATCCAACCTCAGAGTACACAGGGAGTCCGGATCCCGGAGAGGAGACTGATGTTTCATAATATCGCAGAGTGTGACTGTCTGATAGAGAGACATACAGACGGTTATATATACATCCTCTACACATCACACACTATAATGCTGGGAAGAGAACAGCCTACCCCCCCCCCCCCCCCCCCGAATAGATCAAGACAATATTTTCACGAAAAATACATTAAAATCATTATTAGTGGACACAAACATACAGTAACTGAGAACTTGTGTGAATTATACCTTTTTAACTGTTTTTTACATTTAGAAAAAAGAAAAAAAACTTAAATGTTAAAAAAAATTTACAATTACTTTACAATTTTTTAAAACTATTTCTTACAGTGTTTAATTTTTTTTTTTTACAATGTGTTATTTTTTTACAGGACAGGGAAGCCTGCAGTGCTGTAGGATGGAGGGTGGCACAGTGAAAAGGGGGCACACAGGGGGGGGGGGGAAATCAGAAGCAGGCAGAACAGGGAGGGGGGATCGGTATGGGAGAAGTAATTACAGGAACGATGCTCTGTGTCTCTTCCCGCAGCAGCTGAAAGCTGGCAGGAGGGGGAGAAACTGGCTTTTAGCTGCTGCAGAGAGCCACACAGGGCTTCCTTCTGTAATTGTCCCTCTGCCCAACTGCACCGATTCCCCATGCTGTTGGGGCCTCCTGTGTGCCTGGGCCCCATACAGAAAGACTGTTGGTCCCCCCCTATCAGCGGCCCTGTTTATGAGTGTGCAGATGGTTGCACACAGAGCTTGCAATCATGGAGGAACAATTTATGATAATAAATGGTGGGATTGCATGCAATAACTGTAATAGGAGAAGAATAATGGTGAGTAGATGGTGGGGGGGAGCGGAGGGGATTGAAGTGATCGTTACTCAGCCCTGTGTGATGAAATCACGGCTTCCCTTTAGCGCTGAATTCACACTTCTGCATTACCTTGCGGTGTGGTAATGGGGATACAATGCACATTGTCATTCATGTAAGGCCGTCCATTCACTAGAAATGATCGGCCAATTCACTGTGACAGATAATAAATACATGTGACCCCATGTTAGCAATGCAGCCCCCACAATGTACAGTGAGTGCGGTGCAGTAAATTGCGCTCTGTTTTAGGCCTGGATCACACTTGTGCAATTTCACATCCAACCTAAATCACACAGAATTGCATGACTATGGAAATCATTCACATCAATGCAACTCTGTGTGGTGCGATTTTGTAAAAGGTTCTTGTACTACTTTGGTGTGAACAGCAGCGCATTTTGCCCCATTCAATATGCAAATCACATCCAAAACACAAGCAAATTGCAATCCACTGAAATCGGATGAAAATCAGATTGCAGTAGTGTGACCCGAGCCTTACAGTGCGGATTTTATTCTTTATTTTGTTTGCAACAACATGTAAAATAAAGCAATACAGAAGAGCACTAAAACATAAAGATGAGTTATAAAATGTCTAATTTTTGTAAGTTTTACCATGCGGTCACCACACATAGTGTGAATTGTCCCCGAGTCTTTAGCGTTGATCCGGCCTCATCCAAGCCAACATGCAGCTTCCGGGAAACCTCTATGGTGTAAATGGGTCCCAGGTGTGCCAAATCCTGACACTTCTTATCAATAAGTGTCCACAGTGGCATCGCTATGGGGGTCCGGGGGGTGCAGCCCACACCGGGGTGACACCATCCTGAGGATGGCGGAGAGTCCTGTGTCCCGGGGGCAGGGCTCCTTTTTGCCAGAACATGCCAGCGACATGCTAGCCCTGGGTGGGACTCCTCATTCTCACTGCTGCGGCTGCCTCCTGTCACAGGCCCACTGCCTGGGGAGTGACAGTCTGAGCAAGCAACTCTCTGCACACTAAATCCTGCCCCACCTGCTGCCCAGGTGCTTAAGGGGAGGGAGGGTCTATACTGATGGGGGTTTGTACTGAGGGAGGAGGATCTATACTGAGAGGGACTATATTTGGTGGAGGGGGTCTATACTGAGGAAAGGTCTGTACTGAGGGGGGGGGGGGACTATACTTGGAGGGGGGGTCTGTACCGAGGGGGGGTCTAGAGCTGCACAATTAATCATTAAAAAATTGCTATCTCGATCCTCCCCCCGGCGATCTTAAAACGGCATGTCCTCGATTCTTACAGAGCCATTTACTGCTCACTCACTGCTGTAAAAAAAAAAAGGAGGCTCCAGCAAATGTTTACAACATTGTGAAGGCTGTGAGATAACTATAAACACAATGTTTTACAATGTATGGATTACTATAAACTAGTGATGGACCAATATCATTTTTTTTAACGCCGATACCGATATTTTGGTCATCGGATATCGGTATCGGCCGATATTGTCTGAAATTTATAAAAAAATTTTTTTTTTTTAAATGTCTACAGGTACTGTGGTGGAGGGATCTGAGGGTCTAAAAGACCCCAAACCCCTCCTCTGCACTTAAAAGCTTTCAAAACGCCAAGTTTGGCTGTTTTGAATGCTGTAAGTAATTTTAATTCGGCGGCGCCAGTACCCGGAAGTGATGTCATGACATGACATCACTTCCGTGTACTCGGCGGCGCCGAATTAATGGAGACCCGGTCAGACAGCGGCAGTGGCAGTGTAGGTAGGATTCCCGGATCTCCCGGTAGGACGGGAGACCCAGGCGAGCTGCTCCTTGTAATGACAGCCGAGCGGCTTCTCTCTAGCTGCAAGCATCACACCGGTACAGCACTTTCCCGAAATATCGGCAATATCGGTAAATCCAAAGGCCGATTCCGATATATCGGGGAACGTGCATATCGGCCACCGATATATCTGTGTTGCCGATAATCGGCCGATCTCTACTATAAACACAATGTTTTACAATGTATGGATTGCTATAAACATAATATGTTTTACAATGTACATTTTCCATCTTTTTAGATCAAAGGAATGAACTTCCATCTGTAAACGAGGGCAGTTTAAACCCCTTCATGCCTAAGCCTTTTTCTGACACTTGCTGCTTACAAGTTAAAATCATTATTTTTGCTAGAAAATTACTTAGAAGAACCACCAAACATTTCATATATATTTTTTTTTTTTTTAGCAGAGACCCTAGAGAATAAAATGGCGACCGTTGTAATTTTTTATGTCACACTGTATTTGAATGAATTAATGAATTTAAATAGTAAGGTAGAGCCTCGTACACACTGAACGAAAATCGGACGAAATATCGTCTGATTTTTCTAGCTCTTGCTCAGCGGTCATAACCGTTTTAATTTGACAGTGCATAATGTTACACAAAATTTCTCGTCCGATCTCTTTTTTTTTTCCTTGGGACGTTAGATCGAAGAGTGTGATGTAAGTACGTATACCTGTGACCCCTGAGGCCACGTCTTTGAGCTCCATCTTGTTGATGTGTCGTGACTTTTGTCCTCGGGTCGTTCGTGTTATGCAATCTGTATATATATATATATATATATATATATATATATATATATATATATATATATATACACACATACACACACACACATACAGAGAGAGAGATCGCACAGAACAGTGTATACGTATAGTGTATATTAATTCATTGATATACACACACAAATACGGTGGATATAAAAAGTCTACACACCTCTGTGGTTTCTGTATTCTGACATTTCAACATTGGTGTATAGACTTTATATAGCCCCTGTATACTGTAGGGGTGGATAGAGATACATAAAGAGAGAGAGTGAGAGCTCAGTTCTTATTAGAGCAACGAATATAGATACGAATTATCCAATTGTGTTGTTTTTAATTGATAAACTTCCGGGTTGTCAGCAACTTCCGATCATACGTAGGTCTTTCATGTCCGATTTTCTGCGGACATATTGCATACACATTAAAGGAAAATGGGTAGTGCTGAGGACGGACGATGAAAATTTTGGAGTTTGTCCCTCCGGTTTTTTTTTTCAGAAGGTCACACTAGCCGAAAATCGTACGATCTTTCCTCGGGCGAAGATTTTCGGCCGATTTTCTTATAGTGTGTACCCCACTTTACCCCAATTGTTTTGTATAATGTAAAAGCTTCTCGGCCTTTTGGCTAAGATCAAGTGTAGTATCTGTTCTTATCAGTTGGTATGGGCCTTAGCTAGTACCAGTATGACCGAAACCCGGAGCGCTCTGAGTATTGAGGTATGGGAAGTAGGTCATCTGGGAAAGCATGTGGGGCCCGCCGCCTTCTGATTCGAATGGGTTGAACTGTCCTAACCAGTTTGAAGGGAGCAGGAAAGCCGGTCTGGAGGGTGAGCCCGGTGGAACTGCTCCTGGATGTAATGGGCTGAGGAACAGGATGGCGAGGGGAGGGCTTTCTCTCCTGGGTTTTGATCTGGCTTGCTTGTGGGCCTGTCCCCAGTTGTAGGTAAGCTCTCTCTAAGCTGTCCAGGTTCTGAGGTCTGCTGGTGGGGATAGGCTACGCTCGGTCTGGCCGGGGGCTGAGATAGAAAAAGCCCGTAGTGTAAGTGCCCCTGGGGTGGCAGCCCAGGGGTGCCTTAATTTCTCACTGGTGAGGGGCAGCTCGCTGTGAGTTCTTTTGGCACCTTGGTCACTGCACTATGCACACCTTTTTCACACCTGCCTCTTGGGACAGGCCTTTTGGCTTGCACCAGAGGAATTTTTTATTCCGGCTGGAAGGCCTGCCTTGGTTCTTCACATGGCACCAAAGCACTTTCCCCACTCCCCTTCCCCACCTTTTTGTTTGTCTGTCTTTTTATTTGGAGTCCGTCACCTGCACTTTCACCTTTTTTCTTTATTTGCACGACGAGAGTGTGTGGGTCTTCGGGCCCAGCCTTAAGTCTTGGGAGGGGGTGGATATGGCCTTTTGGCTTAGTTCGCCCTCTCCTATGGGGTCTCCCTTCGGGGGAGCCCTACTTAGTACTCGGTGGGGGCTGTTTCGGCAGTCCCCCTGAAGAACGGGGTCTGTCTGGTTTCGGCCAGACAGACCATGAGTACCTTGTGTCCCTGTCAGGAGTCTTGCGCCCCGGGGGACTGAGGTTTCGGGTCCTACCTCTTCGGAGGGAAGACCATTCGATTTCGCACACCCTGTGCTTTTTTGTGTTCTCACCTTGTGTGTGTGCACTTTTTTATGCACCGGGTGGAGTCTTTTGAGTGTGTTGCACACGCTACGGGCTTAAAAAAAAAAAAAAAAATGTAAAAGATGATGTTACACCGAGAATTGTGATCTTTATTCTAAGCAAGAAAATCGGGATTCTCATTTTATCCAGAATCGTGAAGCTCTAGGGGGGTCTATACTAGGGGGGGGGGCAATAATTAGTGGAGGGGGGGGGTCTGTAATGAGGGGGACCATGCTTGGTGAAGGGGGTCTATACTTACTGGAGAGGGGAGTCTGTACTTCGTGTAGAGGCAATCCGTACTGAGGGGGAGTCTGTACTGACAGAAGGGGTCAATACTTAGTATAGAGAGATTGTGTACCGAGGGGGAGGAGGGTCTGTACTGAAGGGGGGGGCTGTACTGAGGGGTGACTATAATTGGTGGGGGGGGGGTGACATCATGTTTTACTGCACCGGGTGACACCAACCCTAGTGATGTCACTGAGTGCCCACACTATGACTTGTCCTGTACAAGGGATGAGATCACATCTTCTACTATAATAAAAATGATAGAAAGATAAATGATGGCTGAGAATACATTACACATTCTATAGAAGATTGGGGCCCATTCACACCAGCAGCCTAACGCAGCATTACTCAGCACAGTCCCAACACAAGGACAAGAATTTCCCCAAATCCTATTTCTTCATCTCCCAGGAAAGTATTATGTCGGTGTGCAATGAGAATAATGGGACATGTTGTATTTCTGCACAGCACATTTTATCATTCTATTACACATCATAGCCTGCTGCAGTGCACAACAATAGCATGGAAGGGAAATAGAAAAGAAAAATGAAATCACTGCAATGGGTGATGGAAATATTTTGCAGCACATTAAAAAATACACAAGAACCAATCACAAGTGGCGGGATCACCAGATATTTCTGAGCAAAAGAAGAAAAGAATAAATAACAGGCTGCAGTGATCACTAATAACATGAACACACAGACACATAGGGCTGATATGAAGTTTGGGGGTAATAAACACTTTAAAATCGTGGTTAAAGCAGAGGAACATTTTTTTTTTTTAAGTTTGGTTGGAGTCAGGAAGGGTTAGAATGTCAGTCGGGTTTTATTGTTCGCTGTAACTTTAACTACTTCCAGCCCAATCCTGACATTTCTCTCCTACATGTATTAATCAGGATTTTTTATTTATTTTTTGCTAGAAAATTACTCAGAACTCCCAAACATGATATATTTTTAGGCAGAGGCCCCAGAGAATAAAATGGAGCAGTGGTTACCAGCTTAGAGTTACACAGGAGGTCTAGCTCTAGAATTATTCTTCTCACTATAACGCTCGTGGTGATTCCTCATGTGTGCTGCGAACCCCGTTTACATATGTGTGCATGACCTACGTATGTGTTCACTTCTGTGTGTGACCAGGGGGGGGGGGGCACTTTAACATTTTTATTTATTTTGTTACATTGTCCCTTTATTTTTTATCACTTTTATTCCTATCACAAGAAACATAAACATCCCTTGTGATAGAAATAAGACATGACAGATCCTCTTTATGGAGAGATTTGGGGTCTATAAGACTGCCGGCACTTTTTAGACATGGTATATATAGTATATATTTATTCACCACAACCCCATATTTTATAGATTATCAAACATTGAGTATTATATTGTGTTTGTGCTAAAATTAATTTTAGTTTATTTTTTTCATAAAATATGAGTTTGTTAAACAGTTGAAAAAACATTTTGTGACATAAGAAATTACATCTGCCATCATTTATTTGGAAATGCCGTTTACTTATGGAAAATATTTCATTGTTTGGGGGTTTAAAGTGACTTTTTTTTAGCAAAAAATATTGATATTAACATATATGAAAAATTGCTCTGATAGAGAAGAGGTTACACAGTCTGTGTCCCCATAGAGAAATTTATCTTCTCTTCCTGCTCTGTGTGACACCCATCATCTGGATAGCAAGTGAGGGAAAATATCTCTCATAGTAGCACAAAGATGAATAAAATGCTGCCAGATGTCCTAACCCTTCCCTGATCTCTGCAAAACTGAAATAGAAAAAGTTATCAACAAAGTTGAGTTTTAAAGAATATCTAGAGCCAACACTATTTTTATTTTAGCTGACCTCTGTATTTTTCCATCTGTGTCTCGTTAGGAGAATTGCTCCTCACTTCCTGTCCTATAGACTCAACTGGAAGTGAGAGGAAATCCTGGTTTAGATGTCACAGTGACCCCATTGGAAAATTTCTCCTCTATTCCTGTTCTTGTGACAACACAAAATGTTAGACGGCTTTTCAGTTTTATTCCCGGTGACATTGGTGATCAGGACACATAGAGAGGGTGAATCTACCTAACGGGGACACAGACAGCAATATAAACCTGACAGAGGCTCTAACCCCTCACCACTCCATCCAAATCTGAAATAAAAGTTTTACTCTTAGTTATATTTCCCATCGGACAGAGACTGAGCACAGCGCCCCCTCCAGGATGAGGCTGAGCACAGCGCCCCCTCCAGGATGAGGCTGAGCACAGCGCCCCCTCCAGGATGAGGCTGAGCACAGCGCCCCCTCCAGGATGAGGCTGAGCACAGCGCCCCCTCCAGGATGAGACTGAGCACAGCGCCCCCTCCAGGACGAGGCTGAGCACAGCGCCCCCTCCAGGACGAGGCTGAGCACAGCGCCCCCTCCAGGATGAGGCTGAGCACAGCGCCCCCTCCAGGATGAGGCTGAGCACAGCGCCCCCTCCAGGATGAGGCTGAGCACAGCGCCCCCCTCCAGGATGAGACTGAGCACAGCGCCCCCTCCAGGACGAGGCTGAGCACAGCGTCCCCTCCAGGATGAGATGTATAACAGGAAATAGGTGTGATGAGTGAGAAGGTGAAATGTATTGTCAGCTGATACATTGTAATGTCTTCTGACCCCCCGACCTCTCCGTCCATCATCAGCTCCGTACACAAGATCAATAAAGATCCTTCAGAGCCTGGAGAGCCGTATTGTCATCTTCACACAGACAGGACATGGTTGTCACTTCCACAATACTTCTACCTTTATCACTAAACATTGATTTCTACCATTCTATACATCCCCCCTCCCCCACTGACAAGATGTCATCTATATTGTCCTCTACTTACCACACTCCACCCCTGACACCCCCAGAATAATCAGGATGAGGGGGGTCATCATCTTCATCCTCCCCGCTCTCATCTATAGAGACCCCAAAACACGACACCTTCCACTTCACCCAGCTCAGGACACTCTGTGTACAGGAAGGCGGAGCTCTGTGCTGATTGGAGGAGACTTCCTCTCTATCCAATAGGAAAATGATTACATAGAGGATCAACAGTTACCGGGCAGAATAACAGAACGAAGGTTGGAGATGAGAAGCCACAAAGTGAAAGTGAAATCTGGAGACATTCCACCAATAGAATTCTAGGAATCCCCCAAATCCCCCCAATCATCTCCTAATACCGGGCATGGGAGAGATCCACAGGAAATCCCAGAGACCAATCACAGGAGGGATCTCTACTTATTGATCTACAGAGAACCCTCCGCACCATTCTACACCAGAGAAGGAGCTTACAATCTAATGACCCCCCACTGACATACAGACACACTCAGGACAATGCTGGGAAATGGGGGTCACCTATTAGTGCCCATTACCAGGATGGGAGGGGCTAGTAATAGAAGTGTATAAACAATCAATTCAATTTGTAACCAATCAGAAAGAAGTTGAATCTACAGAACTGTTAGAAGAAGGAGATTGTGAGATCAGATTGTAACATATGTGGCCAGATTAACCCCTTGAGAACCAGCCTGTCATAACCCTTCATTACCAGACCATTGTCCAGGGCTGGGATACTTTTAGAATGACTCAGTAATGAAACACTGTTCCCACATTTATTTTATATCATTTTTATACAGATAGAGCTTTATTTTGGTGGATTTTATTTATTTTTTATTATATAAAAGAAAAAGAACAAAAGTAAAAAGATTTCCCTAACTTTCTGTTATAAACACATCAAATAGAAATCCCAGGAGGGAAATAACAGACCAGGAATGGACGCTTTTTGGAAAGTAGACACCCCAAGGTGATCTCATTTTTACCTCAATTTTTGGAGAAATGAAGAAGCATGCTGGCATTGAGGTAGTTAAAAACATGGGACTTGGTCATAGTACAATAGATAGAGCACATTAAATGTACAGGTCATACAGGGGGAGGGGGAAGTGAAGGGGTTAATTTACAGGTCACATACAGTGGGAGGATGGAGATGAAGGGGTTAAGGTGGAGGACTGGGGAGACAGAGACAATAATATACAGCTGAGATAAAAAGACAGAATGGAGATGAGATGTGGGGGGGGGGAGTAAAAGGGTTATAAAAAAAATGCAACAATCAATTACCCATTTGACCCTCGGGAGGGTTATTCAGCACTGAACTATTTTAATTGGCAATTGTTCCATCATGCAACATTGTACCCAAATTACATTTATATCATTTAATTATATAAATATTTTTTTCACACTAACAGAGCTTTCTTGTGATGGTATTTGATCACCGCTGGATTTTTAATTTTTTTATTTAAATATGCAAAAAAGACCAAAATGTTTGAAAAAAACAAACAAAAAACAATATTTGTTACTTTCTGTTATAAAACATATCCAATAAAACAATTTAAAAAATCAGATTTCTTTATAAATACAGGCCAAGATGTATTTTGCTTCCTCTTTGGTTAAAAAAAAAAAACCCAATACATGTATATTAATTGATTTGTGTAAAAGTTATAGTCTCTACAAACTCTGGTATTTATACTGGAATTAAGCAAGCTATGTTATACTGGTAATGGTGGTGATCAGACACTTATAGTGGGACTGTGATAGTGTGGTGGACAATCTAGCACTAACAGATCCTCGCTTGGAGGTTCACTAACTGACATCACTAGTGACACTAATACAGTGATATAAAACTGTGCACTGTCACTGTACTAATGACACTGGCTGGGAAGGGGTTAACATAGAGGATCAATCAAGGGGTTAACTGTGTGTGTAACAAGTGTAATGTGTGTAATATGCGCTGCTTTTACTAACACATCTGGCAGTTCTTTAGCCCCGGTTCACACTAGGGCGACCTGTGAGGCGACCTGGTCGCCTCACAGGTCGCCGCAGGTCGCCTCCCATAGGGAAGCTGCGGACCCGTTCTAATAGGAGCGACACAAGTCGCTCCGACCTAGAAAAAATGTCCGGAGCTTCTTTGGAACGACCAGGAGGCGACCGCCATAGACTTCAATGTTATGAAGTCCGTGGCGGCCGCTCCGAGGTTGCGGCGCGCTGCTCGCACCGTGATCTCGGAGGTCGCCCCTGAAAGTAGCGTCGCGCCAGTGTGAACCAGCGCTTAGGAAATAGCCCAGTTACTGAACTGTGCACAGAGCTCTGTGTGTTTGTAAACACAGGACTCTGTGCTGTGATTGGCTACAGTCAATCAACAAGTCCACAACCAAAATCATTTGCCGGGATCGGCTGACAAACTTGTGCTGTAGCGATTCACAGCACAGATCGGCATGCGTGCCCTAAACCCGGAAACTGGCTGCTGACATACAGTACATGTATGTGGCGGTGCCTGTATATCCCACCAGCAGTAACATTACTGTGAGCGGGATGGGAAGAGGTTAAACCCTCCACCTTAAATCTGCGTACAATTCTTTATTGGTAAATCCTCTTCCTCCTTAGTGAGGGGGAGGGGATGGAAATTCCTTTTTTTACCTAAAAGGGGCTCCTAGGTGGGTTATTCCATAATGTGCCCTCTAGTGCTGCTCAATCCCCGATCCCAGCTACTTCCATCTTCCCCCCAATCTTTCTTACAGGTTCTGTGTGTTCATCCTCAATGGCCAGGCTGCAATGACGTTAGGAGCCACATCACCGTGGCATAGATCTGGTGCCATAAGGTACATTGATGTGTGCAAGCACAGCTCAGTGTACATTACCACTGACAGGTAGGGGGAGGAACTTTTGATAGAAGAGACCATTAGGTCTCATCTCCCATAAAAACCCTCCCTGTCTGTATTTTTTAATTTTTTAAATTAAATACAGTACCACTTTAAATGTAAACTGTACATTTGCAATCATTGTGATTGGTCATGACAGCAGTCACAAGGTACAGAGTCACTCTGATTGGCTCTGTACAGTGTATATGATCTGTGCTTTCTGATGAGAGTTCAGATGACAGTAATTCATATACACACTGGCTGCCCATGGGGTTTTCTGTGGAACCATTTATAACCAGCATTTCAGAATCGCATGTCCACCACTCCTCTGTTTCAGGGTCAGTTCACATCATGAATCTCACAGGAAGGTTCATGTGTCCCTGTACAATTCACATGCAATCCAGGTGCAGTGCGGTTTCAGATCATTTATTTGAATGGACTGAAATCACACCAGACTGCACCAAAAGTAGTGCATGCACAGCAACTGGATCGCACAGTACTATTGTCCCATGCAATCTGGTGCAGTCAAATGCCGTGTATGTGCAACCTCCATTTGGGGGGTCATTAGCATTGCACTGACACCCACTGCAGATTGCAAGTGCAGTGCTTTTATAACGCAGTGAGGGAAGTGCACACAATATGAAGGTTTCCCGCACTGCATTCTAGCGTAAACCAACACTTAAATCATACTGCAATAGTGAAGTGGTTAAAAAACTGGGCCATTTCTATTGTCCATATGAAGTTCTGTTCTCTGTGCCACTAGAGTCCCCCTTTATATATGACAGCTATATTGCTTGTAGCAATGGTATCAGTGTGACATTGGTGGAAGATGCTTCTGAGATATTTCAGAATTCATTGGAAGTGCATTCTACCCGCACATTACCTCCTTCTGACCTGAGTCTGACCTGTTTCCAGTGCATAGACTTGTATGGAATGCAAAACCCACTTGCAGAAAACAAAAGCCCTTCTACACAGACCCAAGAACAGTGATGGAGAAACTTGGCACCCCAGATGTTTTGGGACTACATTTCCCATGATGCTCAACTACACTGCAGAGTGCATGAGCATGATGGGAAATGTAGTTCCAAAACATCTGGAGTGCCAAGGTTCCCTATCACTGCCCCAGAAGGTTAACTTAAGTAACCGTTTGGTTCAGAATTTCTGATCTTAGGGGCAGAGCAGCCGGTCAAACCAACCCTTTGGCCCCCCTCACACCTCGGTGTAATTAGGAAATTAGGGGTTGAAAGGCATTGTGCTTTACAGGCCATGCCCCATATATAAAATCCTAATCTGTCTTTATACTGCATCCACCAAGGGGATGGAGATGTAATGCTTCTCAGCTGGTCCTTTCCAGGTTGTACCATCGTTACAACTTAGTTATTTGAGTTTTGAGACAACAGACCAGTCATGGATGGGGGTGGGTTGGGGGAGGTTTGGGCTGTCTCCCTCCCACCTGTTCCCCCATCCATCCATTAGCAGCCATGTGCTCCCAGTGTGGAGACACTAAATTAGAAAGTGTTAGGACTGCAGATAAAACAGGGTGCCGTGTAGTGGCTCTGCCCCTTACACATGCGTTTGCATATGTGTGTCAACTAAACCCCTGTTCTTTGTATCATGAGACAGGTCTACTTGGTTGGTGACAGACTGGAGGGTGAGTACATCAGACTGGGGGCTGGCTGACTTTCATGCACCTCTTATAATCCTTCAACCTCATTTTTTTCACACCTCGGTGTAGTGCATGGGTTTTATGTGTTTTTTTGTGTGACTGCATAGGGCGGCCCTTTCACTTGAAGAGGTTTCCCGATGTTTGACAAGAGCACCAAAGAAGTTCCTTCAGCTTACTCTGGTGCAGAGCTCGGTACTTTTCTACAATGAACTTTAGCATGTTTGACATGTATTTTGTCAAATGACAAAACAAACATTTGCTGGCCATGTCTGGGGAGCCAATCACAATTAATGTCACCACAAGTACAATGCGTCTATATAATGCGTTTTTCAAGTATTCCCAGAATGTGCATAGAAACGTGCATTTCTGTGTATGTTGGTGGAACACACGGGGTGTCACTGGGGACTTCCAGAGGATACCTATATATGGAGAAGGCATTACTTCAGAGATGTATAGTAACTAAGGTGAACTACTTCACTACTGTACTTAAATACCGAAAGGCGATATCTGTACTTTCCTAGAGTAGAATTTTTTTCTCCTACTTCCACTTTTACTTCACTACATTTTTTCGATGATTTCAATACTTCTACTCCGATATTTTTTTTTTGTGTTGCATAGTTACTCGTTACTATTATAAAAATTACCACTGCCAGAACAGTAGATGGCAGGTTTCATGAAGCTCAAAACATGTGTATTATCAGCGCATTCAAAAATAAAAGCTACTGTATGTATAAATAAAAGCTGCATTTGAAATAATAAAAAACAATATGATGTTCAAACTTTTGACTTCTTTCTTTAATAAATACATAACACAGTACTTGTACTTTTACTTTCAGTACTTGAGTAGCAACATTTTTAAAAAAACTACTTGCAATACTTAAGTACAAAAAATGTTGAATACTTTAGTACTTCTACTCAAGTCACTTTTTGATCGAGCACTTCCACTTCTACTCAAGTCACTTTTTGATCGAGCACTTCCACTTCTACTCAAGTATGGGTTTCGAGTACTTTTTACAACTCTGCATTCCTTAGAAAGGAGCTAGGAAGTGACCACAGATCACCGACTTCCACAAGAGGAGTAGAGGAGACGGGAAAGCTCCCCAATGGGGTCACAGACCGCAATAAAATCCGTCAGGGGATCAAATATTTTCTCAATCCACCCAAAACAAATAAAAAAGTAAAAGAAGAAAGAGTATTTGCAATTACTTGAGACAGGGAAGCACAGAAAGCAAAAAATGATTTACACTGACCTGACTGACCCGGCGCTGCGACCTGACGCTTCCTTCAGGGCCTCCCTCGGCTCTAAGCTGAGCCGTGCTGCCGCCCGGAGAAGGGGGAGGTGGCCGGTGGGCGGAGTCAATAGAATTAGGCGCGGAGGAGTAATTTGAAATCCTCCGTTCTGAACGTTGGGACTCGGAGTCTGGGCCCGCGCTCTCCTGCTGTCACGTGACAACGCTGACGTCACATCACTGGTTGCTAGGAGCCATGCAGCAGGCCATCCTAGCAACCAGTGTGGCTGCGGCACGCAGGCCAGGCAGTAGAGCCAGGCTGAGGCCCAGCACAGAGAGGAGGAGGATCATGGACTCGGGGGCTAATAATTATTTACACTCAACACTAGACCCCGGGCTTTTTGGGGGCCCACTCGTTATCAGCATTTTTTGGCAGAGGCATTTTCTGGCTGGAAAAAAACAGAACTAGTGGGATTTAAGAGGAGTTTTTTAGCTGTAAAAACGCTCTAACTCTGATAAAAGCTTAAAAACGCTGAATAACGCTCCTATTCTGCGTATAGTTTTGTTAAAAAAGCTGAAAAACACTACTGCAAAAATGCTGCAAAACTCATTCTACAGCTTTCTACTGCTAATGCTAATGGCGTTTTTATAACGTCCGGAGTGCATGAGGCCTAAAGCATCAAAAAGCAAAATGAGGACTGATTAAGGCCTCATGCACACGGGACATTTTTACAGCAAATGTTTCTTCCTGCAGCCACTAATCTCCCCCCATGTAACAGAACTAGTGGTTTTTGAGAGGAGATTTTCAGCTCTAAAAAGGTTCTAACTCTGATAGAAGCTTAACCACTTCTAGACTGGAAGGTTTTACCCCCCTTAATGACCAGACCATTGTTTACGATATGGCACTGTTACTTTAACTGACAATTGCGCGGTCGTGCGATGCTGTACCCAAATAAAATTGATGTCCTTTTTTTCCACACAAATAGAGCTTTCTTTTGGCGGAATTTGATCATCTGTGCGATTTTTAAGTTTTTTGCGCTATAAACAAAAATTAGCGACAATTCTTAAATTCAATATTTTTTACTTTCTGCTATAAAACATTCCAAATAAAATTTTTTTTTATAAATCAAATGTATTTATCATTTTAGGCCAACGTGTCTTCTGCCACATATTTTTGGTAAAAAAAAAAAAATAAATCGCAATAAGAGTATATTGATTGATTTGCACAAAAGTTATTGTGTCTACAAACTAGGGGAAAGATTTATGTTATTTTTATTTATATATTTATTTTTATTAGTAATTGCAGCGATCAGCGTTTTTTTTTTTTTTTTTTAGCGGGACTGCGACATTGCAGCAGACAAACTGACATTTTTTACACTTTTGGGGGTACCAGTGACATTACTACAGTAATCAGTGCTAAAAAATATGCACTATTACTGTAAAAATGACACTGGCAGGGAATGGGTTAACATCAGGGGCAATCAAAGGGTTCCCTGTGTCCCTATGGGGTGCTTTCTAACTGTGGGGGGGATGGGCTTGCTGAATGAACACAGAGATCCATGTTCCTAAATAAGAGGAACACAGGATCCCTGTGTTCATTACTGACAGAACATTGGTAGTGGTCTGCAGTGTTTACAACGGCAGACCGCCGTTCTGTCTCCATTGGGAGCCATCTCGGGTGCCCGGTGGACATCGCAGCCGCCAAACCCACCGATTGGTTCTCCCTGTAGCCCATCGGCGGGTGCACTCGCCTCCAGCGGCACACGCGTGTTCCCCGACTATCGGTTCCGTGAAACGGCATACAGGTATGGACAGAGCGGACCTGCCGCAGTGTAAGTACGGTGGATGGTTGGCAAGTGGTTAAAAATGCCAAAAAAATGTGGCTTTTGAGCCATAAGCTTTTGTGGGAGTATAATATTGTATATAGTAATGTATATAGTATGGTATATAGTATTGTATATAGTAATGTATGTAATATTGTATATAGTATGGTATATAATATTGTATATAGTAATGTATATAATATTGTATATAGTATTGTATATAGTATTGTATATAATATCATATATAGTAATGTATATAGTATGGTATATAGTATGGTATATAGTATGGCATATAGTATTGAATAGTTTTGCTAAAAAAAAATGCTATAGCTGAAAATCGCTAAAAGACGCTGAAAAACACTGAAAAACGCTACTGCAAAAATGCTATAAAAAAAAACTCCTCTACAGCTACAGTTTTTGATAACCTCCGATGTGAATGAGGCCTTATGAGTCTGAAGAGTGATGAGAATTGTGTGCTTGGCTGGAAGGAAATTCCTGGGAAAAGGGATCCTGGCATCTATTTAGTGGCTTCTATGGGGCAGCTAAGAATCCTTTATTGCAGAAGAAACATTGGGGTTGATTTACTAAAGACAAATGGAATGTGTATTTTGCAAGTGCAGTTGCTCCACAGCTTAGTAAACTAGCAGAAGCTCTACTGACTTCCATCATCCAATCATGTGCAAGCAAAAATGCTGTTTTTTTATTTTCCTTGCATGTGATTGGCTATTCTTTGTAAAGTATTGCTTTACTTCATTCACAAAACTTTGGAGCAACTTCACTTGCAAAGTGCGCAGTCTATTGGCCTTTAGTAAATCATCCTCATAGTACGTCTCCTCTGCAATAAAAATAAACGCTTCCTGCTCACAATTTTAAAGTTTTTACCTAAAGTGAGACTTTAAAATGAAAAGTTCTGAAATGGAGTGAATGTTGAAAAATTGTTGTAAAGCCCCACCTCCTTTATCATTAAGCCCCACCCCTTAATATATAACAATGTAAGGATGGAAGGTGGGGGGACAATTTGGGGTCTCTGAGATGCATTGAGATACTAAAAAAGTGTTAAACCCCAAATCTGGGAAATGTGAAAATTCTCCTTTGCAGAAGGGCTGCACATGCAGTGGAAGGGGTAACGGCTGGTTTAGGTCTAGGGGCAGAGAAAAATTGGATTTTTGTAAGATCTTACCGTAAAATCCTTTTCTCTTAGCTCATTGACAGACGTAGTCCTCTTTGATTCTCATCAATAGGGTTATGCTGCCCCCTGCAGGAGTAGGACTAGGCAGAAAGAAAAACGTTCTGGCTCCACCTTAGGGGCAGTCCCAAAGGGTATATCCTCTTCCTGTCTGCTACAGGGAACAGTTCTGTTACAAAGCAGTGTCAGAGAATTTAACCCAACCCAACTCAATGATAGAGGGGCGGGTACTACGTCTGTCAATGAGCTAAGAGAAAAAGATTTTACGGCAAGATCTTACAAAAATCCAATTTTCTCTGTCGCTCATTGACAGACGTAGTCCTCTTTGATTCTCATCAATAGGGACGTCCCAAAGCAGTGCCACAAATGAGGGGTGGGATTGACAGAAATCAAAATCCAATCTAGAAGGCCCAACCGGAGCCAACCAGAAGTATGAAGGGACTCATCGAGCAAACAGATGAGACCTACCCAACAAACCCTCGAGGTAGACCAACAGTCTCCTCAAACCGCGGCCTGCAGGAACCTTGCGGCCAAAAGAGGCATCTGAAGATGCCCTCACATAAACCTTATACAATATTGTAAAGGTATGAACCGACGACCAAGTAGTCGCCTTGAAAACCTGAACCACTGACGCCTGATGGCGGAAGGCCCAGGAAACACTAAGCGCCCGAGTAGAATACGCCTTAACAGGGAACGGGGGATCCCGACCCTTAGATAGAATAAGCCTATACCACCGTCTGTCTGATCCATCCAAAGATGGTCGCGGCAGAAACAGGCAACCCCTTCTGAGGGCCATCCGTGATCACAAACAGTGAATCCGTCTTACAAATTGAATCCGTAGTATTCAAATATATCCTTATCGCCCGAACTACATCCAAGGAATATACGTGAATTCTCAAGGATGATTGGGCTTAGGACATAAGAAGGACAATACAATGTCCTCATTCAAATGAAACTTTGAAACCACCTTAGGAAGGAAGGATGGATTCGGATGAAGAACACCTTATCCCTATGAACCACCAGATATGAGGAACAACAGGATAATGCAGCCAGTTCTGACGCCCTGCGTGCAGAAATGATAGCCACCAAGAAGGCCACCTTCTGGGATAAAGTAAGCAAGGGAATCTCCCTGATATTTCCAAAGGGAGGTTTCTGAAGAACAGACAGCACCAAATTAAGATCCCAGGGTGGTAACGGCGCGCGCACTGGCGGAGCCAGGTGTCGCACCCCCTGGATGAAATTCCGCACCAAGGAATGAGTAGCCAAAAAACTTCTGAAAGAAGATAGCTAATGCTGAAAACAGACCCTTGATAACACTCAAGGCCAGCTTCTGCTCAACTGCCTGTTGCAGAAAAGCCAATATTCGGGCTACCGAATAAGGATGTGGAGGGAACCCAAGGGATTCACACCACGCAATATAAGAATTCCATGTGCGATGATAAATCTTTCTGGAAGTCGCTTTCCTTGCTTTAACTAGAATAGGAATAACTGAAGCTGACAATCCCTTGTCCTTCAGCACCTGGGTCTCAATAGCCAGGCCGTTAAAGCCAGCGATCGTAAAGCAGGATGGAAGATCGGTCCCTGCGACAGCAGATCCTCCCTAAGAGGAAGTCGCCAAGGAACGTCTGCGATTAGCCTGACCAGGTCGGCGTACCAGGCCGACTAGGCCAGTCCTGATCTACCAGGATAATTGGGATTCCCTCCACCTCTATCCTGCGAAGAAGCTTCGGCAGTAACTTGAGAGGAGGGAAGTAGCTGATACTGCCCCACGGGGCGATCAGCCTGTCTGCGGTGTCTGCTAGAGGATCGTGGGAGCGAACCACAAACCTCCGCACTTTCTTGTTGAGCTGAGATGCCAACAGATCCCATTCGGGGTGCCCAAACGGGGGCACAGTTGGTGGAATATCCCTGGATGAAGAGATTGTACCCCTTGATCCAGAATCTGACGGCTGAGATAATCTGCCTGCCAATTCACCCCCGGAATGAATACCTCAGAGAGAGCTGGAACAATCGTTCCGCCCACCGAAGAATGCTGGCCACTTCTATGGCCGCCAGGACACTCCTGGTGCCCCTTAGATGATTGACATAAGCCACTGCTGTGGCATTGTCCGACTGGATCCGAACCGGGCTGCCCTGGAGCTGCTCGGTCTAGTGAGTCAGACAAAGTCTGATTGCTCTCAGTTCCAATACATTTATCGGTAACCTGGACTCTTCCAGGGACCAAAGCCCCTGAGCAGATAATTTTGCCGAGAATTTCTCCTCACCCGGATAGACTGGCATCCGTGGTGATAAGCGTCCAAATATTTGGTAGGAATGACTTACCCTGGCTGAGCATCGGAGACCGAAGTCACCAGACCAGGGACTCCCTGGTCCGCTCGCTCAGCCGGATCCGATTGTCCAGGGAATCTGGATTCCGGTTACACTTGAGAAGAATCTCTCCTTGAAGGATTCAGGTATGGGACTGGGCAAATGGTACTGCTTCAAAGGAAGCCACCATCAAACCCAGGACCCTCATGCAGGCCTGGATGTGTCTAAAATTAGACCCAAATATTCCAGCCTCCTGGTGGGAACCAAGGATGACTTCCGCAGGTTCACCAGCCACCCGAACTCTTGCAAAAGAGGTCATGGTGATCTCTAAGTTTAGTAATAGAGTCTGCGGAGACTCTGCACGGAGCAGAAGATCGTCTAGGTGACCTAGAATCGATATGTCTCGTTGTCGTAACAACGCCCAGACTGGGGCCAACACCTTTGTGAAGACCCGGAGAGTTGCGGCGAGACCAAAGAGTAACGCCACAAACTGATAATGGTACTTTTCTACGGAAAAAACGCAGGAAACACTGATGTCCTGCATAAATAAGAATGTGAAAATAGGCATCCTAGATGTCTATGGACGCCAGAAAATCCCCCTGATGCAGGGAGGCCGCTACTGTGCGAATGGACTCCATCTTGAATTTTTGTACCCTGACAAAAAAGATTGAGTGCTCTTAAGTCCAGAATTGGACGCACCTTGCCCTCTTTTCTGGGTATTGTGAAAAGGTTTGAATAGAACCCTTGAAATGCTCTGTCCAAGGAACGTGGACCACCACTCCTTGTTGCATTAAATCCGTGACTGCCCCCCGTAAGCTCTTTAAGCGATCCGGGGATAGTCGAATATTGGAAAGGAAGAATCGCACTGGGAGAGATTGACATACAATCTTGTAACCTGACCGTATGACCTCGCGAACTATTTGTCCGAGATTCTGGAAAGCCATGGATCCAGAAACCGGCGAAGACGTCCCCCTGCCCCAGCTATGGGCGGGGCGCACCTTCAGGCTTTAGTAGTCTTATCTTCAGGTCTGGAAGAGCCGGGCTTTTGCTTGCCCGACCAGCGCCCCTTAAAAAAACCTCCCGAAGGAGTTTTGGAGGACTTTGCTTTTTTTCGCCCGTGGGCTGAAAAAACTTTTATGAGCGGAAAAAGAAGGCCCCCGTCTCTGACGGGATCCTTTACCCTTATTCTTCTAGTGAGATCCTTAATAATCTCATCTACCTTGGAGCCTTGGTCTGCCGACCAATATTTTAGTCACAGTGTACGCCTGAGGACCACTGCTAAAAACTGATGCCCGCCCCAATAGTGGAGTGGCGTCTAGTGCAATGTCGCAGACAAACTGTAACTCTTGTATCATCTGTTCCACCAGATCTGATACCGCCTGGGGGATATCTCTCCCCTCTAAGCCACTTGGTCCATTCTAGACCAATAGCAATTACTGGTCTGAAAGCTGACCCAATTAGGGAAAAGATGGCGCGAGACACAGCTTCCGCCTTACGATCATCTTTAAAGGACGGAGCATCCTCCAATAGGATAACCGTAGCTTTGTTCAATCTGGAGATTGGAAAATCCACCACAGATGGTACTATCCATCTCTCGAGGAGTGATTCCTCGAACGGATAACGCCTGCTAATGCGTTTAGGAAATAGTAGGGGCTCGTCTTGGATGACCCCATTCCTCCTTAGTTACATTACTGAAACACTTGGGTAAGGGAAATACTTTCGCCACTTTGGTGCGTTTATTAGTACCAAATGGGATCTCAGTATCAGCTACTTCTGATGGTGTAACCTCCGAACAGATAAAATTAGTGCGTTTACTAACGCTTCCTCTCGGGCTATGGTAGATGCCGAAACATCTTCCTCACTGTCTGGAGAGACAGTACCCGAGTCACAAACCCCAGATGAGGTACCTGCAATTGCAGGAATAGGCTCAAACTCTGAATCTGAAGTTTCAGCTGAAATGGGGGTAGGCGGGGGTCGCTTCCTTGCGCCCTGTCCCTGACAAGCCAATTCCACCCGGGATAGAAAAAAAGTTTCCAAAACTGCTGACAATGACTCACTATTAAGTGGGGAACTGGAGGGTCCTGCAGCCACTTCGAGGGGATCAGGTGAAGATACATGTGTGGCAGGGTCCCTGTTAATCCAGGACATTTTGCCAGTAAAAAAGAAAAAAATTTTTTTTTTTTTTAAATAAAAAAAATCTTTTTTTTTTTTTTTTTATATAAAAAAATACCTTCTTTAGTTCACCAGCGCAATAGCGCCCCTCAGCGTACCTACTTTGGACCCCCACAGAGAGAGAGAGAGAGAGACCCCAAGGGCTCACCACCAGATGCAAAGAAGTTTCTTATTAAAACTGCTGTCAGTGTTGTCTTGTGCAGACTGGGAAGTCTTGCACTAGGTTTCCCGGGTGAAAGGAAGTGGCTCCGCCCCCTGTGTACGCCTTCCGGCGTTCCCAGCTGCTCCTCGAGGTTTGCTGAGCACATCAAACATGGCCGCCCCCATGCCGGAGACAATAGGCTACGAAAAAATGGCGGCCTGCGTGACCTGCGGGCGCTTGTGTAGACAATGCAGACATGCGGTCTACAACAAAATGGCGGCGGACTGCCGATCTAGCGTGGCTCCTCCAGTACAGCGGCCTGCATGCTTTGAAAACAGCTGATGGAGGCCTGTCGGCCTGCGGGAGTATGGCGATCTAAGGTAGGCTATACCTCCTATGCGTTTACTATAGCAAATCAAACTCGGCTTCCTTGCTAGAGAAACCAAGGCTTGCTGAAGTATCAGCTCCCAAACCAAGCCTGCTGGAGTGTCAGCTCCTAAACCAAGCCTGCTGGAGTGTCAGCTCCCAAACCAGATCACACTATCACAGGGGATATGTGTACATGTCATAGGCTACAAGGGGGAACTTTTAATGTCAGAAAAGATCCGACCATACACAGAGGGGCCCGTATCCCAAAGACCCCACAGGGGGGAAGGGGGAACATTTACTCACCATACCGGCTGACGGCACCCTCTCTTCACAGTACCCTCTCCACCGGGGTGGGGGGCTGTCGACCAATCCGGACGCCTTGACTCTCTGGTTCCTGGCGTCCAAGCGAGACGTTTAACTCGCAGGGTCAGTCCCCGTCCAATGGGACTATGTCGCGGCCGACCCAGCGCGGGGCTATGGTCTGCACGCGCTTGTAGGCTGAACCAGGGTGACCACTGGATCTCAACATCCAGCCCGTCGCCTGGCCCCGCATACTTACTTGAATGTGTCGCGGCCGACCCAGCGCGCAGCTATGGTCTGCGCGCGCTCGTAGGCCGGCTGGGGTGACCACTGGATCTCAACATCCAGCCCGTCGCCCAGATCCGGCGTGATTTGCTTGAAGATCTCACAGGAAAACTGGAGACAAAAAACTACCTAAAAGAAAAAAAAATTCTAAAAAATCTTGCCAGATCCCAGCAAGGAACTTAGGTCCTTACTCCTGACTAGACAGAAAAAAACTGATTCCCTGTAGCAGACAGGAAGAGGATATACCCTCTGGGACTGCCCCTAAGGTGGAGCCAGAACGTTTTTCTTTCTGCCTAGTCCTACTCCTGCAGGGGGCAGCATAACCCTATTGATGAGAATCAAAGAGGACTACGTCTGTCAATGAGCGACAGAGAAAGCAGATTTCCTTCCTCAATCCTCCACATTACTAGACTGGTTCCTGCAGCACCTTCTCCCCCGCGCTCCAGCAGTTTAAGGCCCTGACGGTATGAAGACCGATGAAGGGTCCATAGCCCTACATCAGAGGGACACTACACCTCCAGGACAGAGGGAGCGGGGGTGGACAGCCCCCCATCTTCCAGGGGAGTGGAGGATGGGTAAAGTGCTTTTACTCTCCTCAATAATAACTGAGCAGGTAACCCTTGTAGTGCGGGTGCAGCCAGTGGTGTATTTAGGTTTTGTGCTGCCCTAGGCCTGACTAAACTTGTGCACCCCCTAATTTAAATATGACCCACCCCTTCCTGTAAAGGCCACACCCCTTCCAGTTTATGACCCACCCGTTCAACAGTAAACCACAGACCATAACCACAATCTATCAGTGCCCATCAGCATAGCTTCATCATCATCAGTTCCCATAAGTTCAGCCTCATCAGTGCTGTCTTATCAGTGCCACCTCTTTACTGCCCATCAGTGCAGCATATCAGTGCAGCCTCATCAGTGGTCACCAGTGCAGCCTCATCAGTGGTCACCAGTGCAGCCTCATCAGTGCTCATTAGTACAGCCTTATGTCACAGGATTAGTAAGATTACTCTTTTAGGATATTTGGACTTGTGTTTGCTGCCACCAATTGTAATTATAGGATTATTTAACTTATTTGTATAATAAATAGGAAGCTCATAGTCATTATACAAATAATGAAATATTTTTTTTGCTGCCCCCCTGCAAAGTGCCGCCCTAGGCCTGGGCCTTGTTGGCCTAGGCCAGAATACAGCACTGGGTGCAGCCCTACCGCAAGGGACCGGGTTCACAATTCAGGACCAAACCACAAAGACAGTTCTTGTCTGTGAATTCTGAATCATTTTACAAATCTCTCATCTGCTGTGAAGGATTCGCACCTCCCAACTTTCTGAGATGGGAATGAGGGACACCCATTAGCAAGGCATAGGACACACCCCCTGCCACACCCCCCCTTAAAGGAGAATCATACAAAAATATATTAGTTAAACCCATAAGTGCTTTTTTTACCGCTATTATTACTTTATATTGGTTTTTGAAATTTAAAAATGCAACAATTTAGAAATTAGATGAAAGATTTATCACTAGGAAACACTTTGTGAAAGATAAATATTGTATTTTATATCCAACTATAGAGATCAGACCAAAATGAGGGACAAATGAGGAGGAAAGAGGGACTTTGTTCCAAATCAGTGACAGTTGGTCGCTATGGATACGGTGTGCTACACACTGACACAAGGTGAGACTGACCTTCATAAAGATACATTGTAGCCTGTAGAAATGTGAGCCCCTCCCCCCTCGGACATTAAAAATTAATTTACACCCCCATCCCCCCATTCATTGTAGTCTCACATCTGCATTTACATGTATTTGTAACATTTCTACAGAGTGATTTTATATCTATTATTATTCCTTATTTATTATTACTACATTGTATTTCCATGTGATTGCAGCGTGTTCAGATGTTTTCTAATAATACACATAAAGCATTGCAATGGTGTGTACTGGAAATATATGCAGATGTTTAACCCCTTCTGGACCGGAAGATTTTCCCCCTTAGAGCCGGTTCACACATCAGACATGGCATGGGATTCGGAGCGCACTGCTCTGCAAATCACATGCGATGTCTGTGCGATGCGAATTCAGACATACAGATTGTATACAGATTGTATGGCTGTATGGCTGAATTTGCATCGCATTCGGACCAAACTCGCACAGGACCCCTTTTTGGGTCCGCACCGGAATCGGATTGCATAAGTGTTCACACCTATGCGATCCGATTCCTGACAATTCGCACTGCGATATGCGAAATGATCTGGGGGTGTTGTTCACTTAGTATTGACACCCCCAGCGATTCGCATATGGCAGTGTGAACCGCCTGCGAGTTGAGTGCGATGCGGGAACCCGCAGCGGATTCGCAGGTTTCCCGCATCGCATAAGTGTGAACCGGGACTTAATGACCAGGCCATTTCTTGCGATTCGCCAATGATTACTTTAGCTGACAATTGCGCGGTCGTGTGACGCTGTACCCAAATTAAATTGAAGTCCTTTTCCCCCACAAATAGAGCTTTCTTTTGCTGGTATTTGATCCCCTGTGCGATTTTAATTTTATGCGCTACAAACAAAAAAACAGCAACAATTCTGAAAAAAAAAAAACAATATTTTTCACTTTCTGCTATATAAAATTCCCAATTAAAAAAAATTTAAAATCAAACCTTTTCATCTTTTTAGGCCAATTTATATTCTGCTACATATTTTTGGTAAAAAAAAATCCTAAGAAGTATATTTTGATTGGTTTGCGCAAAAGATATTGCATCTACAAACTATCTGAAAGATTTGTCATTTTTATTTATTTTTTACTAGTAATGGTGGCCATCTGTGATTTTTAGCTGGACTGCAACATTGCGGCGGACAGATTGGACCCCTAACTGACATTTTTAACACTCTTGCGGGGACCAGTGACATTACTACAGTAATCAGTGCTAAAAATATGCACTGTTACTGTAATAATGACACTGGCAGGGAAGGGGTTAACCCAGAGATGATCAAAGGGTTAAATGTGAGCCTAGGGGGTGTTTTCTAACTGTGGGGGGGGGGGGGTTATGTAATCAACACAGGGACCTGTGTTCCTAAATAGGAGGAATACAGGAGCCCTGTGATGATTGCTGACAGAACAACGGTCTGCTGTGTTTACAATGGCAGACCGCCGTTCTATCTACATGGGGAGTGATCGCGGGTGCCTGGCAGCTGCAATTGCAGTTTCCCTGCGGATCAGCTTCCCCACTGGTGAATAGGCGCACGCGCGCCCCCACGATCACTCCCACCGACCTGCTGCCATATATCAGCGGTGGCTGGTCAGCAAGTGGTTAAAATGAATTGAACTGCATCTGGTATAAAAGAGCCATTGGAGGAGATCTACAACAGGATTACTACATGTGTATGAGGAGTGTGAGGTTATATTTCCTAAGGTTTAATAATCACAATGAATATTAATAACAGATTTATGTGTTATTATGATGTGTATGGATCTGCTGACCTCTACTGTTTGTATTTGTGAATATCCTCGCTATCACAGAGTTATGCAGAATTCTCAGCACTTCTTGTCTCTGGGAGTCTGTCTTGGAAACCCCAGAAAGAGGAAATGGAGAGAGAGAGGAGCTGAGACCACATGAACCCATGGAAGAACTGTAGTTGTTCCAGACCAGAAGCAGGGGGTATTAGGCAAGTTTATTTTAGGTGTTAATAGTTTATTATTGTTGTAGTAAATATGTATATATTTAATGACTGGTGACAGAAGTAAGTCTGTCCCCTTGTTATCTCACATGCACTATACCACATAGTTGGGTGTGTGACACAGCGTGCGTGTGTATTGGTCACCTTGCTGTATGTTAATAGGTGATCCTGTTTATTGCAATAGCATTTATATGCAGCTCCTGTTAGTTTAGCTAACCCTGTCCCTTCTGAACTGGGATTCCATAACTAGTTTTAGCTCAGGGTTAAATAACCAACATTGGCTAAATCCAGTTTAGGCCTCCGATGGCCCCTTCTGGTAGTTAGAGGTCCAGTTGTATGACAGATTAGATACTACGAGGGTCTAAGGGCAAAGTAGATGGGCGGACTCTCAATTCCTGTGCCACACCATGGTTTCTGCATGTGAGAAGCTACATTCCAGGTTGGTTGGACAAAGGCTGGAGGTTCTCCCCATCACTGGAGATCTTGTTTTCAGGTCGCCTGACATCAAAATGAATCCCATATCAAACTCATCTATGCTGGAGCATCACCTGGAGCCATCTTTATTAATAATTATATATACCCGGGTATATGGGCACAATTCCACCCCGACTCTTCTTGGGTCCCTTGCTGATATTATCTGTATGAACATCAGATGTATGTACTGGGAATCATTTCTTCTTATATAAGTTTGTATTATTTCCATGCTGGTGTGTATCTATATACTTATGGTAATGTTATATACTGGTGTGTATCTATATACTTATGGTAATGTTATATACTGGTGTGTATCTATATACTTATGGTAATGTTATATACTGGTGTGTATCTATATACTTATGGTAATGTTATATACTGGTGTGTATCTATATACTTATGGTAATGTTATATGCTGGTGTGTATCTATATACTTATGGTAATGTTATATACTGGTGTGTATCTATATACTTATGGTAATGTTGTTATATGCTGGTTGCAGGAGTTTCTCGGCTCCCAATTACTTTGATGACATTTTTAGTTGATTTCCTAGGAAGGGAATCCCCTCTGATCACAGAGGCCCTGCCTATCAAACCCATTCTTCCACATAGAGAGGGTTCTCTTTCTCTTATTTACCTACAAGTCTCGCTCCATATCCTGTCTGGGGAGGGACATTTCTCACACCCCCCAAAAGAGGGCGACAGATAGAAAATATTTATTTTGCTGTATATGGCCTCATTTACTGGTGGGTACTTTATATTGCAGCACTGCCAACATAACTGCAGAATTACAAAAAAACTTTCAGAAGAGTCCAAGGAAATCTCAGAGTCACCATACACGTTACAATCTGATCATACAATCTTTGTACAATCAACTTTATATTTACCAAAACTATGTAATCTGAGCATCTGCCTAATATATCAAATTCCTTTGTATCCAATCAAACAGGTCCTTACACTATATTTTATGTTTTTTCGGTAAACTTCAAACAGATTGTACAATCAGATTATAACATGTGTGGTGTGTATAAAACCTATGTGTGCCCGAGAAAAGTAAAAAAAACGAAATCAGTACTTTATATATTTTCATAGGCAATGCTTTAAAAGCCCCCGACAGGTCATCAGTTTAGTGTTATGCAGGAGCTCTGGTGGGAGAAATATTCATCTCACTCTGGCGTGCGTGGTGATATATAACACACTGCATGCGGTTTTGTATGTGTGTGTGTGGTGGGGGGGGGGGGGGTTAAAATATTTTTTTAGTGTCCTTTTAAATGTTTAAAACAGTTTTTTCTGTTATTGTATATTTGTATTCTTAATTTTATTTTTCTACACAACTTTTATTTCTATCACATAGGAGACCAATAGCCCCCATGTGGTAGCATATAGGTGACACATTGAAAGCCGACGGTCGTCTTTACTAAAGTGCAAACACGCTCTACCGGCCGGCAGTGTGCAAATATACACATAGCTGCAGCAAGGTTAAACATCCAATTCAGATTTTAACAGCCCAACCACCCGTCCAGACACCCTAAGGCAACTGCCTAAGCTGCATTATGCGGTGTCGGGGCTCCCAGATGTACACAGAATCTATTTGTTACACTTCTCTCTTTACTGATTGTGTTCTCTCTTCTTCATGTAATAGGTAACTTTCCTCCTCAACATAGTGTGCACAGCGCCACCTGCTGGAGAGTCTTTGTTATGGCAGTCCAGGGATTTCCAGGAAACCGCATGACTTCCATCACCCAGCTGAGCACAGAGAAGTCTTATACTGCCACCTACTGCTCTAATGTAGTACTGTTATAAGTTCTGGATACATAAAGACTTGTATTAGCTGGATATATATCCAGTTCATGCAGTGCCTTCTCATCGCAGGGATTGGCTGTTGTCTGGACTGCTGGCTTACACTGTCAAATCCAACAAACCAAAAATTATTTTGTTTTTAAAATATAAATTGTTCATATGAAACGTCCTATTAACCTTTAGTTAACCCTTGTAATACCTAATAAACACCTTATTTGTCTTTCTCTTTATTATATTGCCCCTTACCATTTCTTATCAGATGTAGTGGCTGTCTTATTTTTCTTTTTTACTTTATTTTCACCTGGTGATCTAGCCAGTAAGTCTGTTATTTTCCAACTTCCTTTAAAAGATCAAGTTGTCCAGCAAAAGCAGCAGTTACAGGAATGAGACAAACCATTTACCACTTAGGCTACATTCACACCTGAGCGTAGCGTTTTCGCGCGTTTTTTTACCGCGATTTACAGGTGTTTTTACAGGCGTTTTTTGTGCAGGCGTTTTTAGATTGAATAGAGACCAATGGAAAACGCCTGTAATCTGCCCAAAAAGAAGCTTGTGTACTTTTTTGAGCGTTGGGCGTTTTGCTCACAGCGTCAAAACGCTCAGATGTGAACAGAGGCCATTGAAATGAATAGGATTTGTCTTGTTGGGCGCTTTGAGAGCTGATCCTAGAGCAGAAAAACTCCCCAAAAAAAGCCCCAAAATGCCTACATGTGAACGGAGCCTTACAATGATCAGCTTTTATTTATTTATTTAAAACCTTTATCCCAAAAGAACACACAGAACCTGGAAGGAGGATCAAGGGAAGATGGAAGTGCCTGGGACTGGTGACAGTGCAGAGCTGGGGGCGCATTATGGTATAACCCACCTAGGGGCCCTTTTAGATAGAAAAGGGAGATTACTACCAATGTAAAAGGCCTCCCCTTCCCCTCCCAAAGGAGGAAGAAGAGATTAATGCTGATTTATTCTGCAGCAGGACAACAACCCCAAACATACAGCCAATGTCATTAAGAACTGTCTTCAGTGTAAAGAAGAACAAGGAGTCCTGGAAGTGATGGTTTGGCCCCCACAGAGCCCTGATCTCAGCATTATGGAGTCTGTCTGAGATTACATGAAGAGACAGAAGGATTTGAGGCAGCCGACATCCACAGAAGATCTGTGCTTAGTTCTCCAAGATGTTTGGAACAACCGACCTGCCGAGTTCCTTCAAAAACTGTGTGCAAGTTTCCCCAGAAAAATTGATGCTGTTTTGGAGATAAATGGTGATCACACCAAATATTGATTTGATTTGGATTTCTCTTTTATTTATTTACTTTCCATTTTGTTAATTGATAAAAATTAACTATTAAAGTGTTACTAATTGCTATTAAAAAATAAACATATTATACTTACTTGCTCTGTGCTATGGTTTTACACAGAGCGGCCCCAAACCGCCTATTTTAAGGTTCCCCACTCCTCCTCTTTATGTGCCCCCCATAGCAAGCCACATGCACACGGTGCATGCTCAATCCCAAGCAGTATGTGTCTATGGAGCCGCGCTATCCACCCCCTCCCTAAACACTTACCTAACTCATGTCACTGCTCCAGTGCTGACCCAGCTGCAGTACTGCGCCTCTCACTTCCTGGTATCTGCGATAACCCCAATGTGCTCACTGGAGTGCTGGACTGTGGAGGGGGTGGAAATGGATGTCGGTCCAGGCATGTGGGCGGGTCCCGACCATATGGTCACAACCTCTCCTAAGTCTGGAATGGCTCTGTGATGTCAGCCGACAGCGGACTTCAGCCTGCTGTCTGCTCAAAACGGGTCACAGGAGTGCAAAACAATCTGCATTCCTGTGATCCATAGGAGAAGTAAAGCCAAACAAACTTTGGCTGTACTTCTCCTTTAATAAAGTGTTTAGTGTCAGTGTCAGTATTCTTAGATAGGATAAGAAGTAAAATCCGCACTACTTTTTTGGTCCCTACTATAGTTACAAACAACAAATAAAATACATTTTTGTGGTATCGCCTGAACATCAGAAGTAGGGAAATGTATTTTTGGGTTTTCCTTGTGGTGGTCATGGGAACAGCAAGAAATATACAGTTAGGGCTCTTTCTCACGGTCCGCCTCTGTAGGCGGATCCGTGCTGCTCAGCGGGGATCGATCTGCGATCCCTGCTGAGCCGGCAGATGACAGCAACGTCTCCGCTTGCAGTGTGGAGAGAGAGGTGTCACAGCCCCCGCTGATCTCTATGGGAAATCAGATGAGAGCGGACCGCCTGTCCGCTCTCATCCGATCCCCAAGACGGATGGAAGATAGGGTTTCCATCCGTCCGGATTTCATGGACAGGATCGGATGCAGATGGCAGCGGGTGTCAGCGGACATGTCTCCGCTGACATCTGCTGCTCCATAGGGCTGAATGGGGCATCCGATCAGATCCGCCTAAAAAACTGACAGGCGGATCTGATCGGACCGCCCGTGTGAAAGAGCCCTTACAGTTAGAAAACATGTTTTTTTTTTTTTTTTTACTATTTTGGGTCGGTTTCCCTTTGATAATACACATGAGTGAATAAACGCAGCATTTGTAGCTGTGTAGATTATTTAGGGATCTGGACACAGGTACATTGTTCCTTATGGGACGATCCCCACAGCTGCATAAAGAGCCGGAATACGGCCATAAGATTAGAAACAAAAAAAAGAACATTTTATGTCTGAATGCAGTAATTTCCATATATACTGTGCATGTGTATACACACACATATATATCCCCGTATACACACATATATATCCCCGTATACACACATATATATCACCGTATACACACATATATATCCCCATATACACACATATATATCCCCATATACACACATATATATCCCCGTATACACACATATATATCACTGTATACACACATATATATCACCGTATACACACATATATATCCCCGTATCGTATACACACATATATATCACCGTATACACACATATATATCCCCGTATAAACACATATATATCCCCGTATACACACATATATATCACCGTATACACACATATATATCCCCGTATCCACACATATATATCACTGTATACACACATATATATCCCCGTATACACACATATATATCACTGTATACACACATATATATCACCGTATACACACATATATATCACCGTATACACACATATATATCCCCGTATACACACATATATATCACTGTATACACACATATATATATATCACTGTATACACATATATATATCCCCGTATCGTATACACACATATATATCACCGTATACACACATATATATCCCCGTATACACACATATATATCCCCGTATCGTATACACACATATATATCACCGTATACACACATATATATCCCCGTATACACACATATATATCACCGTATACACACATATATATCACCGTATACACACATATATATCACCGTATACACACATATATATCCCCGTATCGTATACACACATATATATCACCGTATACACACATATATATCCCCGTATACACACATATATATCACCGTATACACACATATATATCCCCGTATACACACATATATATCCCCATATACACACATATATATCACCGTATACACACATATATATCCCCGTATACACACATATATATCACCGTATACACACATATATATCACCGTATACACACATATATATCACCGTATACACACATATATATCCCCGTATCGTATACACACATATATATCACCGTATACACACATATATATCCCCGTATACACACATATATATCACCGTATACACACATATATATCCCCGTATACACACATATATATCCCCATATACACACATATATATCACCGTATACACACATATATATCACCGTATACACACATATATATCACTGTATACACACATATATATCCCCGTATACACACATATATATATCACCGTATACACATATATATATCACCGTATACACACATATATATCCCCGTATACACATACATATATATCCCCGTATACACACATATATATCCCCATATACACACATATATATCACTGTATACACACATATATATCCCCGTATACACACATATATATATCACCGTATACACATATATATATCACCGTATACACATATATATATCACCGTATACACACATATATATATCACCGTATACACACATATATATCCCCGTATACACACATATATATCCCCGTATACACACATATATATCTCCGTATACACACATATATATCCCCGTATACACACATATATATCCCTGTATACACATACATTGAGACACTGGCAGCTGGAAGAAGATGAAGAATTCTAGGTGTGTAAATGTGAGGTCTTTATGGGAAGAAATGTGTTTTTTATTCAGAATCTTTTTGCCAGAACAATCCTGCGTATTATCATCAGTAAATGAACCACTTCTGGACCGCTCACTGTGCTGCTACTGCGGTACAGTGATACCCCTGTGTAGATCTACATCACTGGACTCCTAGCTGTCTCGGCGGCACCCGCGCGCCGCTGGAGGCTCGCTACCTCTGTGTTTAGACACAGCGGGAGTCGGGCCGGAGGAGGAGAGGCAGCGATCACCTCCTCTTCTCCCCGACCGTCCAGGGAAAGTGTGAGAAGATCCGCCCACTTGTGTAAAAAAAGCAGGCGGATCTTCTCTGTGACAGACAGTGAGAGATCACATGATTCAGCATAGCTCAACCTGCGATCTCTGTCTGTGTCACACAACCCCTCCCCCCACACACATCAGTAAGCATGAGGCATACATTTAACCCCTTGATCACCAACAGTGTTAACCCCTTCCCTGCCGGTGTCATTATTACAGTAACAGTGCATATTTATAGCACTGATTACTGTAGTAATGTCACTGGTCCCCCTAAAAGTGTCAAAAATGTCAGTTAGGGGTCCGATCTGTCCGCCACAATGTCGCAGTCCCGCTAAGAATCGCAGATCGCCGCCATTACTAGTAAAAAAAAAACAATAAAAATGACATAAATCTTTCCTGTAGTTAGTAAACGCGATTGTGCAAACCAATCAAAATACGCTTATTGCAATTTTTTTTACCAAAAATATGTAGCAGAAAACAAATTGGCCTAAAATTGTAAAAACTTTTGTTTTTACATTTTTTTCTGGGAATTTTATATATCAGAATGTGAAAATGTTGTTTTTTTTTTTTTTTTCAAAATTGTCGCTTTTTTTTTAATTAAAAATCGCACAGGTGATGAAATGTATTGTCAGCTGATACATTGTAATGTCTTCTGACCCCCCGACCTCTCCGTCCATCATCAGCTCCGTACACAAGATCAATAAAGATCCTTCAGAGCCTGGAGAGCCGTATTGTCATCTTCACACAGACAGGACATGGTTGTCACTTCCACAATACTTCTACCTTTATCACTAAACATTGATTTCTACCATTCTATACATCCCCCCTCCCCCACTGACAAGATGTCATCTATATTGTCCTCTACTTACCACACTCCACCCCTGACACCCCCAGAATAATCAGGATGAGGGGGGTCATCATCTTCATCCTCCCCGCTCTCATCTATAGAGACCTCAAAACACGACACCTTCCACTTCACCCAGCTCAGGACACTCTGTGTACAGGAAGGCGGAGCTCTGTGCTGATTGGAGGAGACTTCCTCTCTATCCAATAGGAAAATGATTACACAGAGGATCAGCAGTTACCGGGCAGAATAACAGAACGAAGGTTGGAGATGAGAAGCCACAAAGTGAAAGTGAAATCTGGAGACATTCCACCAATAGAATTCTAGGAATCCCCCAAATCCCCCCAATCATCTCCTAATACCGGGCATGGGAGAGATCCACAGGAAATCTTAGAGACCAATCACAGGAGGGATCTCTACTTATTGATCTACAGAGAACCCTCCGCACCATTCTACACCAGAGAAGGAGCTTACAATCTAATGACCCCCCACTGACATACAGACACACTCAGGACAATGCTGGGAAATGGGGGTCACCTATTAGTGCCCATTACCAGGATGGGAGTGGCTAGTAATATAAGTGTATCAACAATCAATTCAATTTGTATCCAATCAGAGAGAAGGTAAAGCCCCGTACACACGATGAGAAAATTGTACAAAAAATATCGCTTTCAAAGCGATCGTACGATAATCTGATTGTTAGTACAAAGCTTTCATCCAAAATTATCTGAAGGGACAAACAGGAAAATGTTTCTCGTACGATATCAGAGCGAACGATTCTCATTTAATCAGTAGAGTTTTCATCCGAAAATACAATTCTGTACATTACATCACTTCTGCTGTATGAGAATTTCCATAACTTTAGTATCCTCTTCATTTTCAATATGAAGACCGGCATGTAAAAATATGGCCAATCGTTCGTCCGATAATCTCATGGTGTGTACCGGGCTTTACTCTACACAACTGATAGAAGAAGGAGATTATGAGATCAGATTGTAACATATGTGGCCACATATGTTAACCACTTGAGTACCAGCCGGTCATAACCCTTCATTACCAGACCATTTTCCAGGGCTGGGATTTTTTTTTTATTCATTTGATCTTCATTGATAATCTCTCTTCTTCCTCCTTTGTGGGGGGAGGGGAGGGCTGGTAAAGAGATACTAAACTCCCTTTCCTGACACTCCATGGCAGCATATGTATGGGTTACCCCCCCCCCCCCCCCCCACTCCCATAAATCTTTGCTCTGAGCCAATGGCCACATTTTCTTTTTTTTTTTTTTTGTCCCCCTAAGGAGTAGAATGATTGAAGTCTTACCTTGGATGAAGTCTCCACAATGGAGGCCTGGTTGTTCGGCAAGCTGTGCCCTGGAAGACGTGTGGAGTCTCCAGCAGTGCCCAGCTATTAGCAGGGCAGAGAAGGGCGATGGATGCAGTGCCATGAAGAGATTAAGCCTGGCCATTGGCAGGCAAAGCGGCAGTATGGCCTCAGGCTGGCCATACACTATACAATTTTCTTTAGATTTACTTTCAACTATGTAATGCAAGAGCCTACCTTGCTGCAAACACATTGAAAGTGTTTAGGTTTGACCTCATATTATACGGTTTTGGTAAATCTAAAGGAAAATTGTATAATGTATGGAGGCCTAAGTAAGAGCCTAGCTGTTAGCAGCTGTGCATTAGCGCCCTGGTCCCATGCAGAAGTGTTTTCTGGATGGAGACGGACGATGGATGCGGTGCCATGAAGAGCTAAGCCTGGCCATTGGCAGGGAAAGCGGCAGTATGGCCTAAAAGTCAGTGGCGGCCAGCCAATAGGGGGCGCAGGGGCGCCGCCCCCCCCCCCCCAAAAAAAAAGAAAAATAAAAAAAAATAATAATTTTTTTGCCCACAAGGGGCGCCTGCCTCATTGGTGCCTATGGGGGGTGGGGTTTTCCACCCGCAGAGGCGCCGATTGACGGCCTTCTGGGGTGTAACTGTAGCGCAGAGCACTGCGCTACACCACCCCCCTTTTGGCGCCCGCCTCATTGGTGCCTATGGGTGGGTGGGGTTTTCCACCCGCAGAGGCGCCGATTGGGGGTGTAACTGTAGCGCAGAGCACTGCGCTACACCACCCCCCTTTTGTGATGTCTTGGATCATGATTGGTCCAGACTCCAGCCTGGACCAATCATGATTCAGGACATCCATGCTGACCTCGTTGGGGGGGCGGTGCCGGTGCGTGCATCAGTCACTCACCGTCACCGCCCGGTCACCTTCCCGCCGCCGCAGAAGAGGAGTCGCGAGGAGGGGAGAAGCCGCCGCCGGGAGCCGAGCAGAAGAGGACGGACGTTGGAGTCGCGAGGAGGGGAGAAGCCGCCGCCGGGAGCCGAGCCGTCGCCAGGTAAGTGTCTCAGGGGAAGTGCTGACTTGTAATTAGTGCTAACTATGGCACTGGACTTCTTTTGTGTTTGTACTCACATCGCCGCAGAATTAGTGATTCTTTTTAATATGTAGATGCATTTGATTTGGTATTCTCTAACACTGTGCTTCACTCTGAATTCTTCTTGAATGATGTGAGTTGTAGCTTGAGGCATCTAGCATGGAACAATAAGGGACACGTTTATAATGGAGAGTGGCTATCGCTATCCGCCATCATACTCCACCTGATTGGTTCCCACTTCTAGCTTTCCCTCTCCCAGTATGAGCTCCACTGTAGCAGAATTACAAGGGGCTGATGTCAGGTCAAACTCAGGTACACTGCTTATATTAAAAAATATATATTTAATTATTTGTTAATGATGATTAAAAAAACTGCATCAATTTGTGTACTGTATGCCTGCTCAGAGTTCATTTTAAATAGCGCTCTGCTGACTTCAGGAAACTAGTCTATGATTTTGGTATTTAGGCCATCTAGTGGTGCAAATGGAGAATGCAGACAAACCATTTTTGTGTTTGCTGTAATACATTGACAACATTTCCTCAGGCTGTTCTTCCTTCATTCTTCTTTATAATGTAAGCTGCCAATAAATAACAGAGCACCACTAAATGTGGAAAACGTGATCCGATTGTCTTCATATGTCATTTGACATTTCCTGGCCTCTGCTTACCCCAGAAGAAACATTAGCTATTAAGCAATTATTTGTTATTATTTTCTCCTTAGGTCTTTCAGCCAGTGTAGTCTGAAGGACAGCCGTAGACATACGGTGATCTTTGTTTTTGGCCAGATTGGGCAGCCCCATCAGTATACAAGCAGTTATAGTGGCAGTTGCAAGGTATAGTTAAGGAAATGTTTCACTGTGCATGTGAAGTACAGAAAAAACAGGATACCGCTCAGGTGTAGTATGTAATGGATTACTCACAGGTGCTGGCCCCGGCTCGCTACTGCAGTGACATAGAAATGAGAAGAAACTGGTTGCTCCCCGCTGTTGTAATCCAATAAAACGTCCTTTATTCTACAAACATAGGACAATAGCGCAGGATAGGTTACAGTTGACATGTTTCACACATTGGAGTGCTTAGTCGTAAGTTGAAGGGGGCATGTACACTGGTAACTGCATTGAAGGGGGCATGTACGCTGGTCACTGCATTGAAGGGGGCATGTACACTAGGTAACTGCATTGAAGGGGGCATGTATGCTGGTCTCTCTCTGCATTGAAAGGGGGCATGTACGCTGGTCACTGCATTGAAGGGGGGCATGTACGCTGGTCACTGCATTGAAGGGGGGCATGTACGCTGGTCACTGCATTGAAGGGGGCATGTACGCTGGTCTCTCTCTGCATTGAAAGGGGGCATTTACGCTGGTCTCTGCATTGAAAGGGGGCATGCTGGTCTCTGCATTGAAAGGGGGCACGCTGGTCTCTCTGCATTGAAAGGGGGCACACTATACCTTAATTACTGAAGGCCCCTTTCACACTTTTGCGACCTCAAAGTCACGCAATTTTTTACAGCGTTTTTTGCCGCAATGCCTATTACATTTTTCTGTTTGCGCCCCCCCAAAAATTTTGAGCACCAGCCGCCACTGCTAAAAGTCTGGCTATTAGCAGGTGGCCATAATCGCTCTGAGCCTGTGCAGCAGCGTCTTCTGGAACCAGGCGTGGTGGTGGGGGATAGCGTGTCCGGGGATGAATACTTTTATATTGCATATTCCATGGCAGCAGTTTTGTGTGTTTGTCTTTTTTCTTCCCTGGCTCTGTTGTCTTCCAGACTATGGTGGCTGGATCGCATTTGTGTTCCAAGCCGCCGCTCTCTCTTCCGGCCTGGCGTCTCTGCGTTACTCCTTCCCAGGGACTCGGCGCATGCGCACTGTGGGCTGCGGTGGCGTCATTACAGTGGGGAAATCCAATCAGCGATCAGTACTGTTGATATTGGGATTTCTCTGTAATCAGCTTGCAGCAGTTTCCCCTAAATGCTGTGTGCAATCATCACAGGTATATTCTCTGCATTACCCCCCTTGTGTGCTGCCTGCGTGTGATCCTGCCTTCCTTCTATCCCCTGTGCAGGTTGGCTGTCTGTGCAGTTCCACACTACAGATGTATCATTGCCCCCCCCTTGTGGCCACCCCCTGTGTAGCGGGTATGAGAGGGTGTGTTTAACCCTTTCTTTTCCTCACTTGCCTGGCACTCTTGCACTCTTTTGGGTTTTTAACCCTTTCCTTTTGACCCTATATTGGGGTTTTTTTTTTTTTTTTTTAAACCTTCTAGGTGAGATTGACAATACACGGCACGAGATGATAAAGACCTCATTAGGTCACAACATCAACATTCTTCTTCCAGATTTAGTCGTCATTGGTCCCCGTCAAGGTCCAGCCTCCAGAGCAGAAGCTCTGAATCCTCCTTTAGGCACCGCATCCACTGCTATGTCAGCCACTCCAAGGAAGGACCCTGCTGGAGATGCAGGACTTAGGTCCCAGCCACTCACCTGTCCCACGATCCAGCGGTGCACTCAGCCCAGCCATCTTTATCCTCCATCCTCCCTCAATGGCGCAGGCATCTTCACTATGGGCACCTTGCTGTGACCGCTTGCAGCTTCACAGCCGGGTGCCCACTGCGCATGCGTGAGTCGTGCGCCACATTGTGAATGGTGGATGCAGTCTTCTGGGAACTGTCAGTGTCCCAGAAAACTGCAGGGTGGAAGGAGGACGGAGAACTTTCATTGCCGAGAGCCACGGCGCCAGTGTTGCCAACCGCCTGTAGATATATGGGCAGCCCGTAAATTTTAGCCCATTTTTGGGCTGCCCGTAAATGCCCGTTACGGGCAGCGGCGCTCGTAAAAAAGATGGCGGAACGGCCGCCACGCAACTGCGCATGCGCCGTTCCGAAGCCTGTCGGGCTCGGAAAAGCTTGCCTATTTCCGGCTGGGCGGGCGCATGCGCAGTGACGGACTGGCGACGGTTGGCGCCATTTTTAAAAGACAGTGACACTGTCTTGCTGGCCGCACTGCGGCAAGTTGTGACCCTGAGTAAGGGATCTGTCACATGAGACTTGCCTTGTTCTGTGTGTGAGAAGAGCCCAGTGTTTCTGTGAGGTAGGAGACTTGCCATGTTGTGTGTGAGGAGAGTGCAGTGTTTCTGTGAGGTAGGAGACTTGCCATGTTGTGTGTGAGGAGAGCCCAGTGTTTCTGTGAGGTAGGAGACTTGCTATGTTGTGTGTGAGGAGAGTGCAGTGTTTCTGTGAGGTAGGAGACTTGCCATGTTGTGTGTGAGGAGAGCCCAGTGTTTCTGTGAGGTAGGAGACTTGCTATGTTGTGTGTGAGGAGAGTGCAGTGTTTCTGTGAGGTAGGAGACTTGCCATGTTGTGTGTGAGGAGAGCCCAGTGTTTCTGTGAGGTAGGAGACTTGCTATGTTGTGTGTGAGGAGAGTGCAGTGTTTCTGTGAGGTAGGAGACTTGCTATGTTGTGTGTGAGGAGAGCCCAGTGTTTCTGTGTGGTAGGAGACTTGCCATGTTGTGTGTGAGGAGAGTGCAGTGTTTCTGTGAGGTAGGAGACTTGCCATGTTGTGTGAGGAGAGTGCAGTGTTTCTGTGAGGTAGGAGACTCACATAATGTCAGGGATAGTAGCCTGCATATGTGTTCAGGTATTGCTAAGGTAAGACAGGCACACACACATTCATGGGGCGGGGATAAAAGCAAGGCCTGAACTTACAGAATGAGGAAGAAGATGAAAGAAGGCACAGAATATTGTTTTACTTCAGAAAACACAAACCGGTGCAGCCTGTCTCTAATTATTATCTGAGAAGGAGGGGGGAAGTATGCAGAGACAGGTAAGCTGAGTGACGCTGGGTGCAAAACAGTCTGACCCCAAGAACTAGCAATCTGCTACTGACATTTCAGAGGAGAAAATCTGTATCCTCTCATTGCAAAGCCTTTCATATTAGGGACAAGCTATTCTACCCATCAAGAGTATAACCATGACCATAAGATGACAGGAACCAATGCCCAATATATTTCGGAAAGTATGGACTGCGCTGGCTGATCCCCAGGTGTGGTGTCCGTTTTTTTCACTGTCGCACAGTTGGTCCACACTGTCAGCCTTCTGGCGTTACGGCCTTCCGTTTGGGACTTCAGGTGGCCACACTGATTTGGAGACAGGGGGCCCGTATTTGAAATCATCCCACGGTTTATTCTAATATAGTGGTCTTGTCTGACCTATGGGACATATCTGTTTATGACAGTGAATCCACATTTGCGGTGAACCAGCTTTGTTTTTAGCTACCCTACAGGCTTTACATCTATCGCAAGACTAACCATAACACTTTCCAATTTGAACCTCCCCTGAAGAAGGAAATTGACTTTCCGAAATATATTGGGCATTGGTTCCTGTCATCTTATGGTCATGGTTATACTCTTGATGGTTATATAACGCCTGTAATGCTTTTATTGTTCATATACTTATATGTTTATCACTTTAATAAATAATATATTTTTGCATAGATCTTTGAATCGTTTACATTTGTGTGCCTAAAAAATCCCAAATCCAGGGGAATTTTCCTTTGTAATCCAGTTTAGCTGTACTTCTGTGGAGCTGGAAAATGAGGAGGAAGAACAGCATGGAGTGAAATATGGTTTATGACTTTTGTTTAACTTAAACACATTGCTAATAGCACTATCTACATGTTTATAGTTTAATTATTCATATTTGCACGGTTTAGCATTGAAAACGGCTATTTTATGTACATTTTTGCAGTGCCAGTAAAAAATTGGTGCCGTCTGTAAATGTTGGCGTTCTGCCAGTAAGTTTCACTCCGGGGGGTTGGCAACACTGCATGGCGCTCAGAATGGAAGTGGCAGCGAGTACCTGCCAAAAACCTGATCCAGTTACAGCAACTATTTTTTTTCTTTTTGAGATAAAAGTTTTACCTAAATAAAATAAAAAAATCTGACTATTGTAAGCACCCCTGTCAGTGGTAAATGGAATGCCTCCCTGTAACTGACACTTTTGCTGGACAGATTGTTCTGGTAAATGAAGCTAAACAGGTAACAGACTCCCTGGCTGGATCACCAGGTGAAAATAAAAGAAAAAGCCTAAAAAAGAAAATGAATGCAGCCGCCCCATCTGTCCCTCACCTACAGAGGTTGTCACATTTATGAGCTGAAGGGGGCCGCAAATGCAGCTCCTGACATCACCAAAAGGCCGCTCATAGTGTTCGGTATATGTAATGCTGGAGAGGACTGTCAGAGACTGCAGACCTAATAGAGGGAATGAGGTCAGAGAGTGAGGACAGGATACATTGTTGGCTGGGGAGATGCTGCAGACGACAATACAAAGCTGAGAAGATCTTACATGAGGCTAATAGAGATCAATGCTATTACCCAAATCTGTGTTCCCACTACAGACTGCTGGGGTCCAAGGGCTGTACATCACGTAGATTGGGCACCAAGGCACTAGAGGGATCACCAGTAGGAGGGAGGAGGTCCTGATTCCTCTATATACATTGTAGATCTTTAGTTTTCACCAGCAAGGGAAGGAGGTTCTAATTCCTCTATATACACTCACCGGACACTTTATTAGGTACACCTTTCTAGTACCAGGTTGGACCCCCTTTTGCCTTCAGAACTGCCTTCATTCTTTGTGGCATAGATTCATCAAGGTGTTGGAAACATTCCTCCGAGATTTTGGTCCATAGTGACATGATAGCATCACGCAGTTGCTGCAGATTTGTTGGCTGCACATCCATGATGTAAATCTCCCGTTCCACCACATCCCAAAGGTGCTCTATCGGTTGAGATCTGGTGAGTGTGGAGGCCATTGGAGTACAGTGACCTCATTGTCATGGTGAAGAAACCAGTGGCGAGATGATTGGAGCTTTGTGACATGGTGCATTATCCTGCTGGAAAGAGCCATCAGAAGATGGGTACACTGTGGTAATAAAGGGATGGAAATGGTCAGCAACAATACTCAGGTAGGCTGTGGTGATTAAATGATGCTCAGTTGGTACTAAGGGACCCAAAATGTGTAAAGAGATTATCCTATCCTCCACACCATTACACCACCACCACCAGCCTGAACCGTTGATACAAGGCAGGATGGATCCATGTTTTCATGTTGTTTATGCCAAATTTTGACCTCTCCATCTGAATGGTGCAGCTGAATTCGAGACTTATCAGGCCAGGCAATGTTTTTCCAATCTTCTATTATCCAATTTTGGTGAGTCTGTGCGAATTGTAGCCTCAGTTTCCTGTTCTTAGCTGACAGGAGTGGCACTGGGTGTGGTCTTCTGCTGCTGTAGCCCATCTGCTTCAAGGTTCAATGCGTTGTGCATGCAGAGATGGTATTTTGCATACATTGGTTATAAGTAGGGATGCACTGAAATTAAAATTTTGGGCCGAAACCGAAAATGTAGGATGCCCTTGGCCAAAAACCGAAAATGACTTTTTCCCCCAAATAATTTTAAAATGGATAGAAGAGGGGCATACACCAAAAACAGGCAGCAACGTACACCTGTCGCTGCCACCCTGTCACAGTATATGTACTGTGATGGGTTGGCAAGTGGTTAATTTAATTACCAATGGTATTTGTATTATGCAGCATGAGGGGGTTAATGTATTGTCACTGCTGGTCACTCATCTATTAATGACCGACCAATGGCAGTTAATTAACCCCTTTGTGCTGCATTAGTGCAACCAGTATCAGTGTTAATTAACACTGGTTGCACTAATGCAGCACAAAGGGGTTAATTAACTGCCACTGGTCGGTCACTAATGCATCAGTGACCAGCAGTGACAATACATTAACCCCCTCATGCTGCATAATACTAATACCATTGGTAAGCTGTCTCAGATAACCCCCCCCCCCCACTGCCTCAGCGTCCCCCTCGGCAGTACACCCTCCCCTCCTCTGCCTCAGCGTCCCTCCCCATCCCAACGATTCAATCTCCTTACTGTAGTGTCACTCTGCTGAGTGCTCCTCCGGTGCCCTTCATTCAAAAGACGCGCCTCTGGCCGGCCGCCCGCCTCCCGGTGATGTCACTACTACTACGATCTGTGCATGAATGAAGTGACATACCGGGCGAGAGAGCGGCTGCTAATACGGTAGCTGTAACTATGTGAGCTTCACTTCCCTGTCAGAGGAGATACCCGCATGACAGGGAAGTGAAGGCTCGCATAGTTATAGCTATTAGCGGCCGCTCCCCCCGCCCTCCCGCCTGGTGTGTCAGTTCATTCATCCTCATCGTCCCCCGCTGACAGGGAAGTGAATCGCTCACATAGTTACAGCTACCGTATTAGCGGCCGCTCTCCCGCCCGGTATGTCACTTCATTCATGAACAGATCATAGTAGTAGGGACATCATTAAGAGGCGGGCGGCCAGCCAGAGGCGGGACTTTTTAAACCTGCTAATTTCTGCATTTTTAACCCATTATCGGACGAAATGGGATAGGCCCATTTTCGGCCGATAATTTAGGTGGCCGAAATTTCGGTGCATCGCTAGTTATAACAAGTAATTATTTGAAGTAAAACAAGGGAAGGTGTTCAATGGACTGATGGGACAGCCAAGGAACCACCAAGATAGTGGGACTTTAAAGGTGGAAGGTTATGGCACAGACAGAACAACAAAAGATTGAGTTTAAAAATACATTTTATTAAATTTCACAATACATTAAAAAGATACAAAAGACATGTCCAGTAAATAGTCGACAAGGATTGATCCATAAGGAGAGAAATACAATTGGTACAGACACTGTATTGTTGTGAACCAAGGAGATGTAGAGGGTCAACGGGATCCTACATGTTTCGCCATTTCAATGGCTTCGTCAGGGACCAAATGGCTTGTGACCTCTCCCAATAGTTCTAGGCATTAACAGACAGGGTGTTAGAAGTATTCATTTTGCGTGTGTAAACGCACATATCACAGATCAATACATTGTTTTTATAATTAAGACATATACAGATAATGTCATTCGAGACTTACCAACACATAATTATCAAGAACGATACAACTGTGAACTGCATTATTGGACGTGCGTGCAAGGCGGTACCAGAACCTCCCCAGGTCCTAAACGGACGCAGGGTAATGAGTGCCTTAATAGGCCAGGCTAATGCTGGACCGGGCCAGGACAGACCAGTCGGCTATTGTGTCAGGTACAGCAATGGTAGGTGGAGAGTCCCAGCCTCTGAAAAAGGAGGAGGACAGATTGCAACCCGGTTAAAAATTGCACTTGGCTAGGGGCAATATTCATTATACAGAGTAAATAAATAGCCGTATAAGTGCCCAAAGAGGAGAATAAGGGAGAGTAGAAACCCGGCAAGGTACTCGGTCCAGATTGAATCAAAAGGGGGACCTCATGCAAATTGAAGTGCATGCTTGGGTGATAAAGAGAAGGAAGACCAGTGATGTGGCTGAGGGGAAAAGGAGTATCGATGATACCAGCATTGTTGATAAAAGAGAGACCGTGATGTGAAAGGAAGGAAAGTTAGAACCAAGGGTGCAAGAAAGTGAAAACAAACGCATATAAGAGTGTATACATAGCAAGTAACATTAGTGAGAGTGAAATTAAGGGACCCAAAAACATTGGTAAAGTGGCCCATGTAGGTAGAATCAAGCAGAGCAAAAGACCGGGAGTGAACTATACATTAGCCTTGAAGGGGAAGGCCCATAGAGAAAACTGTGTGATAAGACAAATACCGCCAAAGTGATGGGTAGAAGACAATCCCGCCAAGAGGAGCTACTCACCAAGAAGCCAGACCAAAGTCCCATGCGTCCCGCGCGCTGCAGCGTCAGGTAATCATGACCTGATTATGCTGCGCCGCCGTCGATCCTTAAATGGACCGGTCCCGCCGGAAGTGACAAGGCCATTACCGGCCTCTATAGGTCACTTCCGGCGCGAGCGCCATCTAGTGGCCGAACAAGCGCGCGTCACGCATGAGCGTGAGAGACGCCCCCGTCCGGTCAAAACATCCGCCCCTCAAGAGGGCGGACGCGGGAGCCTTAGGGGGAGGAGCGGGATACCCCGCTGGGTCACCCCCCCCACCCCCGGCTTGATGCCCGAGCATCGGCCAAAGGCCAAAGGGCATACATAAGTGCCAGTAAGCCGTACGAGCATGCTACTGTTACTGTTCCTTTCTATCATCTCAAACCAGTCTCGAGGGATGGTTGTGCGTGAAAATAGCAGTAGATCAGCAGTTTTTGAAATACTCCGACCAGTTCGTCTGGCACCAACAACCATGCCACGTTCAAGGTCACCTGAATCCCCTTTCTTCCCCATTCCGATGCTCGGTTTGAGCTTCAGCAAGTCATCTTCATCATGTCTAGATGCCTAAATTCATTGAGTTGTAGCCATGTGATTGGCTGATTAGCCATTTGTGTTACCAAGCAACATGTGTACCTAATAAAGTGGCCGGTGAGTGTAGATCTTTAGGTATCACTTGAGGGATCACCAGCAGGAGGAAGGAGGTCCTGATTCCTCTATATAGATCTTTAGTTATTACTAGAAGGATGGGCAGCAGGAGGAAGGAGGTCTTCATTCCCTATATAGATCTTTAGTGAGACCTCATTTAGAATACGGTTTCCAGTTCTGGAGATCTCACTTACACAAAGATACTGATAAGATGGAATGAATCTAGAGATGGGCAACAAAAATAGTGAAAGGTCTGAGGAATAAAGATCACCATAGATGGGTGGAATTGTGAATGAAAATCCTTAGGAAAAGAAGAATCTAAGAAAGTTTCTTCAATTTTGTAATCATTAGTGGGCCAATCAATGTTCGTTCTCTACTGCAGTGATGAGAAAATTTGAAGGAGCGGGATGGAAATTTTTTCTTGAATGAATTCCTAACAGTGTGTGTGGTTTTCGTTTTGGTAAAGTTCATTCATTCCAAAATCAAATGTTAAACGCAAACAAAACCTTTCAAATGACAAACAAATGAATGTTTATTTGTATGAACTTTCCGAAGACTTTTCCTAAGAATTTTCCTTGTAAATTCTATCCATCTATGGCTCGCTTTAAAGAGTAACTCCACTTTTGTTAAGAAACATTTCCCTCTGGGTGATCTCTGTACATTGCAGGGATTTTACTGAACTTTTTTGCAGATTCTTACCTTTTGTTATTCTGAAGAAATCAGTGTGTTTCTCTGTGTCTATGTGCAGAATGAATCTGTATGGGAGTGATTTTATAATTATCAAGCAGCTGCTGCACCTGCAGGGTTATAATGAGGAAAGTGGCAAAGTCTGCATCCCTTTAGACCTGATTTCCCTTTGGAAGTATTTCACCAAGAATTATATTTTTGTTGCAGGGGATGCCCAAAATCTGACTTGTATCTTAATGCAGACTTCTGGGAATATCAGTGAGCCAATCACACAAGCAGGAAATGACATTTCCGGGGGATGTTCTGTTCTGTCTTTCTCTCTCCTGGCCTTCCTTCTACCCAGGTGGCCATATTGCATTTTATAGAAAATGGCTGCAGATTGAAAAGGAAAGGTAATTTTTAATAACATTCAATTACAATATGATTTGTGTCCCAATTGTATACGCTATATTATTATTTTATTTGCAAGTTTTTTTCCCACAAAAGTGTAGTTACACTTTAACTTTAAACTTAGTATGTATAGTTTTGAGGTAAGAAGGAAAAGGGGGGGACACGACTGAAACCTCTAAAAACATTAAAGGCTCTTTCACACCCGCAGCACTCTCTACTACCCCTCTGAAAAAGCGATCTGCAGTGGATTGTTTTTCAGAGGGTGGTAGAGCAGCAGCTGTCATGCATTCAGTGGGTGATACTGCCACCTCCTGAGTGCCCTTTTTTTGGACAGCCAAAATGGGATTCCTATGTAAATATCATCGTCAAAAGTTGCAGAGCTCCCGATTCACTTAAATGGAATACATTTGGTGGTAATGCTGCCCGACGAATGTGACATGGGGATCATTTTTGCCATGGTGGTGAAACAAAGTACCACAGTCGCTGCATGTGTAAGACCCCCAAATGGTTGCATATTATCTTTAAATTGTATGATCAGGGGGCATTAAAACCACAGCTCATCTGCTTGTTTTTACCACCACTTGGTCGCCCATGTGGACAAGGCCTAGGGGGGTGAATACAGTTGGTTCATGAGGGCAGGATTTTTGATATGAAGCTGGAATCAAGAACACAGGGACATGATCCCAAACTAGCAAAAGGGAAGTTCAAAACTAACCCCAGAGGAGAAGTTTGGGAATTGAAACAAATATTCATACTCACATCTATGGCTGCAACATGACTGTCACCCTGCAATTGTCCCCACTCCAGCTGTAACACTGAGAACTGAGCAATCAATGACCACTGATTGCTCAGTTTGCAGTCTTCTCAGAGTAGATAGAGGTGACTGTCAATCACCTGCTCTTCACTTTGCCCCTCTGGCACTGATTACTGGAGCCAGCTGTTAATCAGGTAGCTGGGAGGATCCCGACAATATGGTCGGGATTCCTACAAAGCCTGTAGAAGCTGTGTGACACTTTAGCCCACTGACAACTGATTCTGGATCACAGGAGAGCTCAAGTAAGTAAGTGCACTTCTGTGACCCACAAGAGAAGTATGGCAGATAAAGCTTTGGCCATATTACTTTTAAAATAGTATAGGTTTAGCAAAATAGCAAAGTTAGAGAGTCAGCCAACAATAAAGGAATTTGGATCTTCACTGCATCTGAGCACCACAAACCAACATGTAACCTGTGGAGTTAAACAGGCTGTATTATCTGAAATGCCCAGTAGATGGCAGATGGACTCAGTATGCTGTTAAGGCTCCGTTCACATGTCAGCGTTGGCGTTTTTCAGGCATTTTTCAGGCGTTTTTCCAGCCTTGTTTTGGCATTTTTCAGGCGTTTTTTCAGGCGTTTTTGCAAGCGTTTGCAAGCGTTTTACAGGCGTTTTTAATGGCGTTTTTTTTATAGGCGTTTTTGTGTAGTGAGTTGGCCAATGAAAAGCATTGTGTTTTTTTTTACAAAATTTGCAAAGGAACCTCCCAGGGACCTCCTCCCCTGCATTGGACCTCCCAGGGACCTCCTCTTCTTCATTTTGTGGTGTTCTTTGTTGTCTGTGTGAGTTCTCTGCTGCTGGACGACAATGAACGAGGATTTTTGTTTTGTGCATCACTTGCACTTCTGATGCTGGCACGCATCAGTGCCACGTATTAGTGTCCAACAGTGCCACGTATCAGTGCCACGTATTAGTGTCCACCAGTGCCACGTATCAGTGCCACGAATAAGTGTCCACCAGTGCCACGAATAAGTGTCCACCAGTGCCACGTATCAGTGCCATGAAGAAGTGTCCACCAGTGCCACGTATCAGTGCCACGAATAAGTGCCACGTATCAGTGCCACGTATTAGTGTCCACCAGTGCCACGTATCAGTGCCACGTATTAGTGTCCACCAGTGCCACGTATCAGTGCCACGAATAAGTGTCCACCAGTGCCACGTATCAGTGCCACGTATTAGTGCCACGAATAAGTGTCCACCAGTGCCACGTATCAGTGCCACGAATAAGTGTCCACCAGTGCCACGTATCAGTGCCACGAATAAGTGCCACGTATCAGTGCCACGTATTAGTGTCCACCAGTGCCACGTATCAGTGCCACGTATTAGTGTCCACCAGTGCCACGTTTCAGTGCCACGTATTAGTGCCACGAATAAGTGTCCACCAGTGCCACGTATCAGTGCCACGAATAAGTGTCCACCAGTGCCGCGTATCAGTGCCACGTATCAGTGCCACGAATAAGTGTCCACCAGTGCCACGTATCAGTGCCACGTATCAGTGCCACGAATAAGTGTCCACCAGTGCCACGTATCAGTGCCACGAATAAGTGCCACGTATCAGTGCCACGTATTAGTGTCCACCAGTGCCACGTATCAGTGCCACGTATTAGTGTCCACCAGTGCCATGTTCCAGTGCCACGTATTAGTGCCACGAATAAGTGTCCACCAGTGCCACGTATCAGTGCCACGAATAAGTGTCCACCAGTGTCACGTATCAGTGCCACGTATTAGTGTCCACCAGTGCCGGATATTAGTGTCCACCAGTGCCGGATGTCCGGATAAGTGCAATAAAAGCTTCTGCTTCTAACAAGAAATTGCTTTCTTCCATGTTGCCGGAAAATGTGCTCACAGAGGCGTGCCAAGGGGGTGGAGAGCTGGGTGGAGATTTGTGCTGTTTGAGCTGATCAGGAGCAACAAAACGCTTGTAAAACGCCTGTGAAACGCCAAATAACACTTTACATTGATGTCTATGGGACAAAACGCCTGTGATCTGCCCAAAAAGAAGCTTAAGTACTTTTTTGAGCGTTGGGCATTTTCCTTAGGGCGTCAAAACGCTCAGATGTGAACAGGGGTCATTGCAATGAATGGGATTTGTCTTGTTGGGCGTTTTGAGAGCTGATCAGTGAGCAGAAAAACGCTCCAAAAACGCCCCAAAACGCCTAGATGTGACGGAGCCTTATAAAACATTGAGCATTGATCACATGACTGGCTGCCTTTCCAGTCTCATGATTGTGGCATCATCGCAGGTCCTGTTAGGACTTCCGGGCACAGCTCTGAGGAAGGAGGTCCTGTAAGACTTCTAAAAGTTACCACATGCTCAGCCAGAGAGGACTGTGGCAGGCGCAGCACTACAAAGTGCCTTATGCGCTGTGGCATTAGAAGAATTGGCTCTCTCTGACTTCAGTCTAACCAGACTGTCTGTTACTCTATAAATTCCTCTAATACCGTTCTATGGAAAGCAGTAGGTTTAAAGAGCACACCAAACGCTTAAGATATCTTCTTTATTAACTTCAACTTTTCTTCATAGATAACAGTGACACTTTTGCAGCAGACAGTCCATGTACAACATGTGCTGAATACAGTATAACAAATGGTGGATATATTTCTCTCTCTATTGCTGTTTGCTGTTTGAGTTTGTTTGCTTGGGTTTGGTTTTGAGTTCGAGTTTGTTAGTTTGATTTCGTGTTCGAGTTTGTTTGCTTGGGTTTGAATTCGATATAACTTTTGAAGTTTGATAGTTTGTTTGTTTGTTTGGTGGAACTACAAGTGAACACATAACTAGTTCAGTATACAGCTCTAATCACATTACTAACAATAGGAACATGTATAACTGTTAATTACCTATTTTTGGCCACTTGCTTCCATAAAACTGCTCTATGGATCTGTGTGTCTATTCAGTTCTCTTGCTCTGTAGTGGAATGAGAGGGCTGGCTAAAGCATGAGGCTTAAGACAATAAAATGAGTGTAAGGCTGGCTGTGATTGGCCAAGACTGCTGCCAAGTGTTAGATTGGCTGTGATTGGCCACAAACTCCTTATGGGTAATAAAGTTTAACTCTGTGCTTTCTGGTTTCAACTCTGCTGTGTCTGAGCTTACCTTACATGCATACAAATGAATCTTACAGGCATATTTTTCCTTTGCTTCTGTGAACACAACATACAACTGTTATGTGACATCCAAACATAAAATCACAGTAAATAACTCTGCTTTTGTCTCTCACATATAAACATATGCACTGTATTGAGGTTATTAGCAGGTCTAGCTGTATATGCATGTAGGTCATATTAGCAACCTAGGACAGGTTCTAGCTGGCCAGCTACAAGGACAGGCTACTAGCCGTGAAAGACTGCAGCACAGAGATAGAACCCTGCTGAGACCCAAGACCACACCAGCTGAGAGAGGGACCCGCTGGCAAAGACAAGCACTGAGTCCAGACATCTGGTGAATTCCGTGAGAGGATTCCTGCGGACTGATCTGGTTAATCGTGTTGTGAGGGTAAGCCAAGCCTCTCCCTGTATCACCACAGGGCACCTGTCTCCTCACTCATAGTAAAGACTCTGAGGTTCAGAGTGGACATTGCACATTTCAGGCTGCTTCAATGACTCTGTGGAACAGGACTTATAAGGGCCCCAACTCTCCTATGTGCACCAACGGCCACTAGGGCGAAGATAAGGGGGTGGGACGCAGTTAGAGGTAAGAAGGAAAAGGGGGGGACACGACTGAAACCTCTAAAAACATTAAAGGCTCTTTCACACCCGCAGCACTCTCTACTACCCCTCTGAAAAAAGCGATCTGCAGTGGATTGTTTTTCAGAGGGTGGTAGAGCAGCAGCTGTCATGCATTCAGTAGGTGATACTGCCACCTCCTGAGTGCCCTTTTTTTGGACAGCCAAAATGGGATTCCTATGTAAATATCATCGTCAAAAGTTGCAGAGCTCCCGATTCACTTAAATGGAATACATTTGGTGGTAATGCTGCCCGACGAATGTGACATGGGGATCATTTTTGCCATGGTGGTGAAACAAAGTACCACAGTCGCTGCATGTGTAAGACCCCCAAATGGTTGCATATTATCTTTAAATTGTATGATCAGGGGGCATTACAACCACAGCTCATCTGCTTGTTTTTACCACCACTTGGTCACCCATGTGGACAAGGCCTAGGGGGGTGAATACAGTTGGTTCATGAGGGCAGGATTTTTGATATGAAGCTGGAATCAAGAACACAGGGACATGATCCCAAACTAGCAAAAGGGAAGTTCAAAACTAACCCCAGAGGAGAAGTTTGGGAATTGAAACAAATATTCATACTCACGTCTATGGCTGCAACATCGCTGTCACCCTGCAATTGTCCCCACTCCAGGTGTAACACTGAGAACTGAGCAATCAATGACCACTGATTGCTCAGTTTGCAGTCTTCTCAGAGTAGATAGAGGTGACTGTCAATCACCTGCTCTTCACTTTGCCCCTCTGGCACTGATTACTGGAGCCAGCTGTTAATCAGGTAGCTGGGAGGATCCCGACAATATGGTCGGGATTCCTACAAAGCCTGTAGAAGCTGTGTGACACTTTAGCCCACTGACAACTGATTCTGGATCACAGGAGAGCTCAAGTAAGTAAGTGCACTTCTGTGACCCACAAGAGAAGTATGGCAGATAAAGCTTTGGCCATATTACTTTTAAAATAGTATAGGTTTAGCAAAATAGCAAAGTTAGAGAGTCAGCCAACAATAAGGGAATTTGGATCTTCACTGCATCTGAGCACCACAAACCAACATGTAACCTGTGGAGTTAAACAAGCTGTATTATCTGAAATGCCCAGTAGATGGCAGATGGACTCAGTATGCTGTTAAGGCTCCGTTCACATGTCAGCGTTGGCGTTTTTCAGGCGTTTTTCAGGCGTTTTTCCAGCCTTGTTTTGGCGTTTTTCAGGTGTTTTTTCAGGCGTTTTTGCAAGCGTTTGCAAGCGTTTTACAGGCGTTTTTAATGGCGTTTTTTTATAGGCGTTTTTGTGTAGTGAGTTGGCCAATGAAAAGCATTGTGTTTTTTTTACAAAATTTGCAAAGGAACCTCCCAGGGACCTCCTCCCCTGCATTGGACCTCCCAGGGACCTCCTCTTCTTCATTTTGTGGTGTTCTTTGTTGTCTGTGTGAGTTCTCTGCTGCTGGACGACAATGAACGAGGATTTTTGTTTTGTGCATCACTTGCACTTCTGATGCTGGCACGCATCAGTGCCACGTATTAGTGTCCACCAGTGCCACGTATCAGTGCCACGTATTAGTGTCCACCAGTGCCACGTATCAGTGCCACGAATAAGTGTCCACCAGTGCCACGTATCAGTGCCACGAATAAGTGTCCACCAGTGCCACGTATCAGTGCCATGAATAAGTGTCCACCAGTGCCACGTATCAGTGCCACGAATAAGTGCCACGTATCAGTGCCACGTATTAGTGTCCACCAGTGCCACGTATCAGTGCCACGTATTAGTGTCCACCAGTGCCAAGTATCAGTGCCACGTATTAGTGTCCACCAGTGCCACGTTTCAGTGCCACGTATTAGTGCCACGAATAAGTGTCCACCAGTGCCACGTATCAGTGCCACGAATAAGTGTCCACCAGTGCCACGTATCAGTGCCACGTATTAGTGCCACGAATAAGTGTCCACCAGTGCCACGTATCAGTGCCACGAATAAGTGTCCACCAGTGCCACGTATCAGTGCCACGAATAAGTGCCACGTATCAGTGCCACGTATTAGTGTCCACCAGTGCCACGTATCAGTGCCACGTATTAGTGTCCACCAGTGCCACGTTTCAGTGCCACGTATTAGTGCCACGAATAAGTGTCCACCAGTGCCACGTATCAGTGCCACGAATAAGTGTCCACCAGTGCCGCGTATCAGTGCCACGTATCAGTGCCACGAATAAGTGTCCACCAGTGCCACGTATCAGTGCCACGTATCAGTGCCACGAATAAGTGTCCACCAGTGCCACGTATCAGTGCCACGAATAAGTGCCACGTATCAGTGCCACGTATTAGTGTCCACCAGTGCCACGTATCAGTGCCACGTATTAGTGTCCACCAGTGCCACGTTCCAGTGCCACGTATTAGTGCCACGAATAAGTGTCCACCAGTGCCACGTATCAGTGCCACGAATAAGTGTCCACCAGTGCCACGTATCAGTGCCACGTATTAGTGTCCACCAGTGCCGGATATTAGTGTCCACCAGTGCCGGATGTCCGGATAAGTGCAATAAAAGCTTCTGCTTCTAACAAGAAATTGCTTTCTTCCATGTTGCCGGAAAATGTGCTCACAGAGGCGTGCCAAGGGGGTGGAGAGCTGGGTGGAGATTTGTGCTGTTTGAGCTGATCAGGAGCAACAAAACGCTTGTAAAACGCCTGTGAAACGCCAAATAACACTTTACATTGATGTCTATGGGACAAAACGCCTGTGATCTGCCCAAAAAGAAGCTTAAGTACTTTTTTGAGCGTTGGGCATTTTCCTTAGGGCGTCAAAACGCTCAGATGTGAACAGGGGTCATTGCAATGAATAGGATTTGTCTTGTTGGGCGTTTTGAGAGCTGATCAGTGAGCAGAAAAACGCTCCAAAAACGCCCCAAAACGCCTAGATGTGAACGGAGCCTTATAAAACATTGAGCATTGATCACATGACTGGCTGCCTTTCCAGTCTCATGATTGTGGCATCATCGCAGGTCCTGTTAGGACTTCCGGGCACAGCTCTGAGGAAGGAGGTCCTGTAAGACTTCTAAAAGTTACCACATGCTCAGCCAGAGAGGACTGTGGCAGGCGCAGCACTACAAAGTGCCTTATGCGCTGTGGCATTAGAAGAATTGGCTCTCTCTGACTTCAGTCTAACCAGACTGTCTGTTACTCTATAAATTCCTCTAATACCGTTCTATGGAAAGCAGTAGGTTTAAAGAGCACACCAAACGCTTAAGATATCTTCTTTATTAACTTCAACTTTTCTTCATAGATAACAGTGACACTTTTGCAGCAGACAGTCCATGTACAACATGTGCTGAATACAGTATAACAAATGGTGGATATATTTCTCTCTCTATTGCTGTTTGCTGTTTGAGTTTGTTTGCTTGGGTTTGGTTTTGAGTTCGAGTTTGTTTGTTTGATTTCGTGTTCGAGTTTGTTTGCTTGGGTTTGTTTGCTTGGGTTTGAATTCGATATAACTTTTGAAGTTTGATAGTTTGTTTGTTTGTTTGGTGGAACTACAAGTGAACACATAACTAGTTCAGTATACAGCTCTAATCACATTACTAACAATAGGAACATGTATAACTGTTAATTACCTATTTTTGGCCACTTGCTTCCATAAAACTGCTCTGTGGATCTGTGTGTCTATTCAGTTCTCTTGCTCTGTAGTGGAATGAGAGGGCTGGCTAAAGCATGAGGCTTAAGACAAAAAAATGAGTGTAAGGCTGGCTGTGATTGGCCAAGACTGCTGCCAAGTGTTAGATTGGCTGTGATTGGCCACAAACTCCTTATGGGTAATAAAGTTTAACTCTGTGCTTTCTGGTTTCAACTCTGCTGTGTCTGAGCTTACCTTACATGCATACAAATGAATCTTACAGGCATATTTTTCCTTTGCTTCTGTGAACACAACATACAACTGTTATGTGACATCCAAACATGAAATCACAGTAAATAACTCTGCTTTTGTCTCTCACATATAAACATATGCACTGTATTGAGGTTATTAGCAGGTCTAGCTGTATATGCATGTAGGTCATATTAGCAACCTAGGACAGGTTCTAGCTGGCCAGCTACAAGGACAGGCTACTAGCCGTGAAAGACTGCAGCACAGAGATAGAACCCTGCTGAGACCCAAGACCACACCAGCTGAGAGAGGGACCCGCTGGCAAAGACAAGCACTGAGTCCAGACATCTGGTGAATTCCGTGAGAGGATTCCTGCGGACTGATCTGGTTAATCGTGTTGTGAGGGTAAGCCAAGCCTCTCCCTGTATCACCACAGGGCACCTGTCTCCTCACTCATAGTAAAGACTCTGAGGTTCAGAGTGGACATTGCACATTTCAGGCTGCTTCAATGACTCTGTGGAACAGGACTTATAAGGGCCCCAACTCTCCTATGTGCACCAACGGCCACTAGGGCGAAGATAAGGGGGTGGGACGCAGGTGTGCTAGTGGGTGGGTGAGGAAAATCCACATTGCATTGTTATCTACGTTACTCTATTGTATTTTCCTATGTATGTTGGTTCATTTGCTACTTACTATATAAAGTTAGTTCCAGTTAGGCTGTGTCAGTCTCATTGCACCAAGTATGTTCCCAGTGGGACCCTATATCTTTACCCCGGATGCCCCACTGGGTGGAGGCACTGCCGCAGATATGTACCCCAGCTCCTAGATAGCGGAGGCTTAGGACCCGCCTGTCAGGCATAGTGAGATAACTAGGTTTAGGGACCCCAAAGACACTAGGGGGCGACCCCAAAACCCCGTTACATATAGAGGCACTGCTGAGATCTATTGGGGTACAACCAGTGAGAATAGGTTCTCAGGCCACTGCCTCCTTTGCAAAAGAGTGGGCACAGCAAAGAAATGTACCATTACAGCAAGCTGTGATGTTATGCAAAGTCCCCTCCTGCTGTGAGATGAATCACGTCATCTTGTGTATAGAAATTTGATTGGGAATAGAAATGGCGACCATCAGGGATATCCTGCAAGATTCTGAAGGCCAAACTTACATGTTAATATATTGTCATACGGACTTGGGAGACCATGAGATGCTTACAACCGTTCATTTATATGGAGCCCCGGATGAAGGATGCTCCTTAGTGTACGCTCTCCTTGATAAGAAAGAAAGGGTCTCACTGCAACCACCCTTTAAATTAGAACAGAAAGACTATGTCACAGAAAATTATTCTAAGCTCCTGACTCCCATCTCCGGAAAGGCCAGAGCCATTCCTAAACAAGCTGCCCATCCTATTGCAGGACAGGGGATGATTACTCCTAAAGCAGAATCTCATCCATCTACAGCATTACTGAAACCAGACAACCCTGAAGTACGCACCCTGCCTACAGGAGGTAGTGATGTATCGGACATACTACAGAAACTCTCAGAAGCCATAGTGATGGCAAACCACACCCATAGTTACCGCAAACTAAAGGTGTTTTCTGGGAATCAGCCTGTTCCGGCAGGTGAAGAGCCTTTTGAGGTCTGGAAGGATAATGCTATGCAGTTGTTGGAGGAATGGTCTTGTAAGGATACCATAAAGAAACAGCGGTTGGTAGAGAGTCTTCGTTTTCCCACTACAGACATGATAAGACTGTACAAGGGAGTAAATGGGCAAGCTACTGTGCACGACTATCTATAAGTCTTTCAGGATGCTTATGGGAAATCAGAAGATTTGGATGATCTGTTGGTTAAGTTCCTAGCCACCAAGCAGAAGGAGCATGAAAAAGCCACTGACTATATCAACCGGTTACAGCTATCGCTAGGAAAGTTATTCCATAAAGGAGCAGTCACTGCCTCTGAGTTGGATGCTCGGCTATCTAAGCAAATTCAGAGAGGGGGTTTGACCAATAATCCAGTTATGATTCTGCTGAGAGCCAAGTTGGATGATAAAGTTCTGCCTTATTCCGCATTAATAAATACAGCCAGGAGATTGGAAGACCAGACATGTCCACCCCTACAGAAGGAGAAAGAGGATACAGAACTGTCAGCTCTTAGGAAGAAGGTGGCTGAATTGGAGCTCTTATGCAAATCACTACCACAGAGAGCAGATCCTCCCCCTGGAAGTGGGGGGCAACACAGGAAGACTCAGAAAAAGCTGTTTCCTGAGGATTCACCCCGCCGAGGGGACTGTTTTTAATGTGGAAAGTCAGGGCATTTTCAGCGGGAGTGCCCTGCGAATTCCATGGAGGTGGGTGTGGAGGTGCTGGCAACCGAGCTCGAGGAGACTCAAATGACCAGGTCTTACAAGCGAAGGAAGACCCGGCCTACATATAGTCTATCTGTTGGGGCCAAGATTGGGCCTAAATCTTTGATACATGTGCAAGTAGAAGGAATTCATGCTTCAGCATTGCTAGATACAGGTACTCAAGTCACCATTATCTACAGAGACTTCTATGAACGTCATTTGAAACACATTCCTATGGAACCTGCAGGAGAGTTTCAGCTATGGGGCGTTGGGTCTCAAGCTCAACCTGTGGAGGGATGCATAAAAGTGACCATAACTATTCCCCAGTTAAACACAGGGATGATATGTCCTATGGAGCTGGAAGCTTTGATATGACCTGCGGCCAAGAGAGTGTGTGCCCCAATAATATTGGGTACTAATGCAAAGATGGTACAGGATATATTCAGGGCCTATCTGACAGAAGTGGGAGACGTCTCCTTAGACCGACTGATGGAGGTCAGCCCTGTCCTAGGGAAAGAGTGTCAACGACTAGCCCTTGAAACAAAACCAGGGTTGTGCCACTATTCAGGAACAGAACCTGCATTTGTGAAGCCTGGTGAGACCAAAACCTTACGAGCCATAGCCTCCATGCACCATTAAATGTTGGGGGGAACTGGACAATACCTTATTGAGTCTCTGCCTGAAGAGGATCAGAAGAAGGGGTGGACTCTCATACCTGAGGTAAAAGATTGGCGAAAAAGGTGGTGTCGGGGCTTTCCTGTGATGGTACAGAATTTGACCCCCACAGAAATCCGGATTGATCGTCATCAGAAGATTGGTGTGATACACCTTTTAGATCAAGTTTTGTCCATCATGTCCGTGAGTACAGAACAGAAGGATCAGGTGAAAGCACCTTTAGATTTTGATCTAGAAGATTCTCCTCTACCACAGCAGTGGAAAAACAGCCTTCGTTCAAAACTGGCCACCTGAGAGGGAGTATTCTCCAGAGCAGAGATGGACGTGGGATGTTCTAAGAGTGCCACCCATGCTATAAGACTTGCTGATTCTACTCCTTTCAGAGAAAGGTCAAGAAGAATACCCCCTCGAGATGTGGAAGATGTCCGGGACATACTCCAGCAGATGGAAGGAGCAGGCATCATCACAGAGTCCCGGAGCCCCTATGCCTCACCTATTGTGGTAGTGAGGAAAAAGAATGGCTCAGTTCGGCTATGTGTGGACTACCATACTCTGAACAAGAGGACTGTGCCAGATCAGTACACTTTGCCCCGGATAGAGGATCTTCTGAACGCCCTATCTGGCAGCCAGTGGTTCAGTGTGCTTGACTTGAGGTCTGGATATAATCAGGTACCGATGAAGAAGGAGGATCAGGAAAAGACAGCTTTCATCTGCCCTTTGGGGTTCTTCCAGTTTACCAGAATGCCACAGGGAGTCACAGGAGCTCCTGCTACTTTTCAGAGGCTGATGGAGAAAACTATGGGGGATATGAATCCCAAAGAGTGTCTAGTGTATCTAGATGACCTAATTGTTTTCGGGAAGACGCCAGAGGAGCATGAACAAAGATTGCTAAAGGTGTTGGATCGACTTCAAGCTGAAGGCCTGAAGCTATCAGTGGACAAATGCCGATTTGCCCAAAATTCTGTCACTTATGTGGGGCACATAGTCTCCGCTGAAGGAGTAGCCACAGATCCTGCTAAAATGGAAGCAGTGTTGAATTGGCCAAGACCAAATAACATCAGTGAGTTGCGGTCCTTTCTCGGATTCTGTGGTTACTACCGAAGGTTCGTGAAAGACTACTCAAAGATTGCTCAAGAGTTACATGACCTGCTGAAGATTACCTCTGACGTAAGGGGTGCTAAGGCACCATATCCTAAAGACCCCTTTGGAGAGAAATGGACTTCAGGATGTGAAGATGCCTTTCTGACATTGAAGAAGAGGCTTACAGAAGCTCCTGTCTTAGCTTATGCAGACCCTGAGAAACCATATATCCTCCATGTGGATGCCAGTATGGAAGGCCTAGGGGGTGTACTGCACCAAAGTTATCCAGAAGGATTGAGGCCGGTGGCTTACATAAGTAGAAGTCTTACAGGTGCAGAGAAGAACTATCCAGTTCATAAATTGGAATTTCTGGCACTCAAGTGGGCCATCGTGGATAAGCTGCATGACTATTTGTATGGAGCAACATTCGAAGTAAGGACTGACAACAATCCACTTACCTACATACAGGCTACAGCTAAGCTGGATGCCACAGGACATAGGTGGTTGGCTACCTTGTCAAGCTACAGTTTCAGCCTGAAGTACAAGCCTGGGCCCAAGAATGTCAGCGCAGATGCCCTGTCCCGCAGACCTAGACTCCCTCCTCACCAAGAAGAAGAGGAGTGGGAAGAGATCCCTGGGCCGGGGGTAGGAGCCTTTTGTCAGATGTATGTGGTGGCCGAGAGTCAAGAAGAATTTGCCGAGCTAAGAGGGATAGACTCCATTAGCCACTCTCCAGAAGCTGTGCCTGAGGTGTTCCATGCTCCAGTCATGCTTCAACAGTGGTCCAGTATAACCACAGAAGACAAGAGGAAGGCTCAAGCGCAGGACTGGTATATTGGGATAGTTATCAGAGCAATAAAGACTAAGAATCCTAAATTGCTGACTTCTCTACCTGTGAGTCAAAGAGAATTATACCGAAGAGAATGGAGCCGACTACATCTCGAAGATGGAGTACTCTATAGGGTCGTGAAGTATCATGATCACCCTGACAGAAAACAAATGGTACTACCGCACAGATACCGTGGCATGGTCCTGAGAGCTCTCCACGATCAGCATGAGCATCTCGGGGTGGACAAGACCTATGGCCTAGTACAAGATCGGTTCTATTGGCCTCGCATGAGGGAACATGTCGAGCAACGTGTACAGATATGCAGGAGGTGTATCCAGAGGAAGACCCTGCCTGTGAGAGCTGCCTGTATGGGTCATCTGAAAAGTACGGGACCCATGGATCTTGTGTGCATGGACTATCTCTGCATTGAGAACGATACAGTGGGAATTGAAAATGTGCTGGTGGTAACGGACCGCTTTACCAGATATGCTCAAGCCTTCCCCACTAAAGATCAAAAGGCTGTGACTGTAGCCAAAGTCCTTTGGCAGAAGTATTTTATTCACTATGGACTACCCAATCGGATACACTCTGATCAAGGTCGAGACTTTGAGAGTAAGTTGATCAAGGAGCTGTTGGACATGTTGCAGGTGCAGAAGTCCAGAACCACACCTTATCATCCGGAGGGCGATGCACAGCCAGAACGGTTCAATAGGACCCTCCTAGATATGCTAGGGACTCTCAAGCAAGTCGAGAAGCGGTCTTGGAGTAAACATGTGGAAGCCATGGCCCACGCATACAACTGTACAAGGCATGAATCTACAGGGTTCTCACCCTATTTCCTAATGTTCGGACGAGAAGCTCGATTGCCGATAGATGTCCGTTTGGGAGTGTCTCCTGATGGAACAGATTCAACTTCACACTTTCAATATGTGAGGAACCTCAAACAAAACCTCCATCGGGCCTATGAGTTGGCGACCCAAGCTGCAGCAAAAATGGAAGAACGGAACAAAAGAAGGTATGATGCTAAGGTGAGATATCGGGAGATTCAAGTAGGGGATAAATTTCTTCTCCGGAATCTAGGTGTGCCTGGAAAACACAAACTGGCTGACAGATGGAAGGATACCCTGTTTAAGGTTGTGTCCAAACTGGAAGGACTGCCAGTGTACAACATTAGGGGCCCGGAGGGCCGAATAAAGGCTTGGCATAGAAACCATCTGCTTCCAGTTGTGTATGCTGATGAAGAGGAGGAGAGTGGTGAAGAACTGAGGGAAAACCCAGCAGAGAGTCCTGGAAATGGGGCAGAGGAGACCCCGGGAACTCCCAGAGCAGAGGATCAGTGGTGGTCATCACCCGCTGAAGAGATACAGCAATTGCCTCCCTTAACTCCTGTGGTTTCACAAAGTTCTCCAAGGTTAAATCCAGAAAGCCCATGTTTTGTGCCTGGAACTTCCCTTAGAGGCTCTAGTTCGAGGGCAGGAGTCGAAGTTCCACAGTTGATGTCCCAAGATCCTCTTTCACAGGGAGAACTGAGACACAGCACCAGAGTGCGGCAACCCCCTAGGGCCCTTGTTTATGACAATATAGGAGAGCCCAGTTATGCCCCGCTGACACAAGCGGCATCTAAAATGGCCACTTTCCTACATGCACTAGCTGAAGTGGTAAATGTTAGTGACTCTTTACCCTAGATAACTAGCTAGCTAGGATGTTACTGTGCTAACTGTACTGTATGTATGCTAATTTTTTTTTCTCTGTTGAATTTTTGTTAAGCCCCCTGGCTAGGACTTGCCAGTGGAAGGCAAGTATTTTCAAGGGGGAGCATGTAACCCTGTGGAGTTACACAGGCTGTATTATCTGAAATGCCCAGTAGATGGCAGATAGACTCAGTATGCTGTTAATAAATCATTGAGCAATGATCACATGACTGGCTGCCTTTCCAGTCTCATGATTGTGGCATTATCGCAGGTCCTGTTAGGACTTCCGGGCACAGCTCTGAGGAAGGAGGTCCTGTAAGACTTCTAAAAGTTGCCTCATGCTCAGCCAGAGAGAGGACAGGCTACTAGCCGTGAAAGACTGCAGCACAGAGATAGAACCCTGCTGAGAGAACTTGCTTTACCCAAGACCACACCAGCTGAGAGAGGGACCCGCTGACAAAGACAAGCACTGAGTCCAGACGTCTGGTGAATTCCGTGAGAGGAGACTGCCGCGGACTGATCTGGTTAATCGTGTTGTGAGGGTAAACCAAGCCTCTCCCTGTATCACCACAGGGCACCTGTCGTCTCACTCATAGTAAAGACTCTGAGGTTCAGAGTGGACATTGCACATTTCAGGCTGCTTCAATGACTCTGTGGAACAGGACTTATAAGGGCCCCAACTCTCCTATGTGCACCAACAGCCACTAGGGCAAAGATAAGGGGGGGGGACGCAGGTGTGCTAGTGGGTGGGTGAGGAAAATTCACAGTGCATTGTTATCTACGTTACTCTATTGTATTTTCCTATGTATGTTGGTTCATTTGCTACTTACTATATAAAGTTAGTTCCAGTTAGGCTGTGTCAGTCTCATTTCCCAGTGGGACCCTACATCTTTACCCCGGATGCCCCACTGGGTGGAGGCACTGCCGCAGATATGTACCCCAGCTCCCAGATAGCGGAGGCTCAGGACCCGCCTGTCAGGCATAGTGAGTTAACTAGGTTTAGGGACCCCAAAGACACTAGGGGGTGTCCCCAAAACCCCGTTACAAACACTATTTCATTTATTTTTATTATTCAAAGCAAACTCCCCCATCCATCCATGTCTCCATGCTTTATTTTGGTGAGAAATCTCTTTGAGAAACACCCCCTAGCATTTCTGGCTGTGGCCATCTTTAGTAAGGGCAAATGATTCATGGAGCATTTACTTCCTGCCCTTAACTCAAGTATGCATGCAGGAGAGTGTGCTTAGCTGAGAAAACCCCTCCTCCTCTCCTGAAGACTCCTGGGATGTATGACATCATTTGCCTATGCAGAAAACCAGGAAGTAACTGAAGAAATGTAAAAAAAGTATAAAACAAGTAAAAACAAATATTTACTTTCCTATCTACTGTATTTACTAATGCTAGCAGCATGAGAATTATAAATAATCAATGTTGATTGGGAAAGTGAAGTTCCACTTTTAGGCCCCTTTCACACTTGTGTGACTTTTCCTGCGACTTGGGACTGCAAAGTCACATGACAAGTCGTACTCCATGATTTCCAATGAGTACCGTACATATCTGTGCGACTTAAAGTTGCAACGACTTCAAAGTTAGTCTCTGCACTACTTTGGTCCGACTTTGATGCATTTTGCGGTCGATAGACCTCAAGATTACACAGGAATTGCTTCAAGTCCAGTTAAAATCGCTGCAAAACCACGCGACTTTTAGATCGCACAAGTATGAAAGGGGCCTAACCACCTGAGCACCAGCCTGCAATGTCCTTTCATTACCAGACAAGTTTTCAGTTTTCTGTGCTGGAATAATTTGACAATTACTCGGTCACGCAACACTGTACCCAAACTAATCAATTTCCTGAAACAGATAGAGCTTTTAGTTGGTGGTATTTTAACTGCTGATTTTTTGTTATATTTCATTTTTTACTACATATAGGAAAACAGACCAGAAAATGTGAAAAAAAGAAACAAAAAACGATTTTCCATTCTTTCTGTAGCACTCACTACCATAGGAGTTGCTGGATTTGTTGTGCCTTTCCCCCACACAGCCAGGCAACAGGAATTTTCACACTTTCCTCACAGGATCAATAAACAAGGGTTTTGGTTTTGTTTATTTAGGGTATAACTTGGATAGGGAATAAGGATACAAGGGATGCCCAAACATGAATAACATGAATAAACTTTTGAAAAATTCTGCTGTCCACCCAGGGGGAGTGATGGTGCAGCTAAGATAGCAACCAAAAATTCCACACTGAAGATGCAGGTGCTGCTCTTTGCAGGAATACCAAAGAACCTGGCTACTGCTGTTCCAAGCTAGAGATATGGGGTGGCTTCTAGCTGCTTTGCACTGGCTCTAAGCTGTTGCCTGGTCCTGGACATTGCAACCTTACTGTCCTCTCTGTACAGGCTTGGGGTAAAGTGAAATGGAAGTTACTCAATCAGTCCCTTTAAGTGCTTACTGGAATCCAATAGGCTGCTGTATGGGCACACTGCTATACAGGCTGGGTCTTGATTTCAGGATGTCTTAAGCTAAGCCTAGCTGAGGCTGGTAAAGGGTGTGAGGCTTCCAGCTTCTGCTCTTCTCCCCTCAGTCTCTCTCCTGGTCTTCCTTCTGCCCAGGGGCAGGGGCCCCTCCAGGCACCTGGACCCTGGAACCATCTCCCCTGACTGCCAGGCTTATATTTTTTGGGACTGTTCCCCCACCTACTGAGTCCTGCCTCCTCAGGGATTGGTGGGAACTCCATCAATATTCAGGCTGCAGCCTCTGTTCCTCTGCCCTCTAAGTTCTAGAACTATCAGTGAGTTCTAGAAGCCAGGGGGAGGTAACAGCGCAACAGCCTTGAAGCACTGCACAGTCTAAAAACAAATGAACCCATGCTCCTCCGCCTACAGAAGAGCCAAACTAAATTTACTTACAGTAACCTTGAGGGCCGGTTCACACTCTTGCGAGTGCAGCGATCGCATGTAATTCGGAGCGCACTGCTCCTTCATTACATGCAATCGGATGTGCGGATGCAAATTCAGCCATACACTTTGTATGGCTGAAATTCGCACTGCACCTGCACAAAAGACGCACAGGACCCTTTTTTCCAGCCGCATCAGGATCGGATCGCACAGTGGTTCACACTTGTGCAATCCGATCCTGTGCGAACTGTAAGATCGCACTGCAACATGCGATTAAACTGGTGGTGTCAACATTTAATTGACACCCCCTGCGTATCGCATATAGCAGTGTGAACTGCCAGATGTGCATTTGCGATGCGGGAACAGGCTGCAAATTCGCAGCCTTCCTGCATCGCACAAGTGTGAACCGGAACTGAGGGTGTTACATTTCTGTTGTAAAAATATATCAAATAAAAATGCCAGGACAGCAAGAAAACCCCTTTTTGTAAAATTGACACCCCAAGGTGACCTAATTTCTTAAGCTCTAGCAAACAGGGCCCTCTGATTCCTACTGTATTAAATTGTATTGTATTTGTACTGTCTACCCTCAAGTTATAAAGCGCTTAGGGCCCCAATGTTAGCGGCTGAACAGTTAGGAATAAAGACTGTCCATTCACAGTTGCTGAGACCCTTGCAAATCAATTCGTTTAGAGGTGGCTTTCAGGGCACACTACACAGGACTTGAATGCATTCTAGACCAGTTACAGTATCCTTATAAACCCTAAAGTTAACATTTATATGAGCGGTTTATTACTAGACATGTGGAGAACAGAAAAATCTGTTTTGTTTCATTTTGGATAGATTTGTTATGTTACTAATTTTGTTTTGTTAATTTGTTTCAGAATTAGTTTAGTTTAATTTTGTTTATTCATTTTCTAACGCGTTCCAAATTTTCGGACCGATTCAAATTCTGTGTGAAGAATAGCAGGCCATAAAGCAAGACACCGTGTTCTTAAGAACCGATGACCCATCAGCTGTCAGTGGGCTTCCCCACTGAGAGCTGAAATATAAACAATGAATGTCGGCAATGGAAAATTCAGGAAAAAAAAAAAACAGCATTGGGTCCCTTCAGGCCTGGTATGGATTTTAAGAGGAACCCCATGCCCAAAACCCATACCAGACCCTTATTTGAGCATGCAGCCCAGCAGGCCAAGAAAGGGGGAATAAGTGAGCGTCTCCCCTCCTGAACCATACCAGGGAACATGCCCTCAACATGGGGGGGTGCTTTGGGGGAAGGGGGGACCGCCACCCCTTAGCTGTTTAAGACAGCGGAGTCAGATTGCAGAGCAGGCAAACGGCGGGAGTCTTTAATGACACCGGAAGTATTTTTCTTGGGTCCTGTGGTGGTGGCGGGCGTCATGATTGATAATGGATCTACAATGAGGGACATTTTTTTTTTTTTAATAAAGACATTTTTAAAAACTTGTGTTGTGACTTTATTCACTTTTTTGGCGAATAGGTAGGGGTATAATGTACCCCATACTTTATATGGAGGGGGGCCAAGATCTGGGGACCCCCTTATTAAAGGGGCTTTGTTTCCGATAATCCCTCCACCTGCAGACCCCCACAACCACCGCCCAGGGTTGTGGGGAAAAGTTCCCTGTCCTCACTACAGCCCCCCCCCACCCGAAAGCACCCCCACATGTTGAGGTCATGTGGCTGCTATGGTTCAGGAGGGGGGAAGCGCTTGCTTATCTGCCCTCCTTTCCTGGCCTGTGGGGCTGCATGCTCTGATAAGGGCCTGGTATGGTTCTGGGGGGACCCCATGTTGTTTAATTTTGGCATGGGGTTCCCCTTAAAATCCGTAGCAGACCTAAAGGGACCCACACGTTGTTTTTTTTCCCTTACTTTGCTATTTCTGGCATTCTTTTATTTATATTTCAGCTCTCAGCAGGGAAGCACGCTGACAGCTGATCAGTCATTAGTTGTATAGGATACGGCTTCCCGGCTCCACTCCTTAACAACCAGCTATTCTTCACACAGAATTCAAAATGGTTGATCATTTTTCAACTCATCCGAATTCAAATTGTTCTGAAAGTGTGGAATTCATTAGAAAATGAATAAACAAAATGAAATTTAATGAATTTTAACAAAATTTGTTACTGTTTCATTTGGAGATTCGGATACATCCAAATCTCTGTATAACCAAAAATTCATATACGGTAAATGCATGTCTATTTATTATTGATCTTGCTGATTAATAAAATATTCCAGTCTAGTGGTATAGCACAGTGTTTGTCAACCTTTTTTCAGTCAAGGCACTCTTTAAAATTATAGACAATCTGAAGGTACTCTTTTAAATTATAGAAAGTCTTGAGGCAACCCATTCTAAAATGTAATAAATTATTTTAATAGCATTACATAATGCAGCAACATCCACATGTACAGTAGGACCACCAACGGTAGAGGAGATGTATTCTTCTAAGGCAAATACACTGGTACTGAATGTTTCTCTTATGTGTGCTCTCCATGAGATGATGTTTTCAATATCAATTCATACATTATAACTTTGAACCTACGTAGGTAAATCTACACTGTTTCAGTGTTTGACCCTTGAAGAAGGGTTATCACCCGAAACGCATCAGCTCTTCCAGCCATACATGCCCCATTTGCCATCTTTCAATTCCAAGTACCATGTTCTATGAGCCGTGACATATATGTCGATTTTATTTTGTATGTCTTTTCTGATTGCAAAATATTTTTACTGTGTATACAATAAACGCTACATTTTTTGACAATATCGTTTGTCTTTTTGGGTGCACGGTCGCCTACACAGTCCCAACTCCATTGGAGGTAGTTTTCTGTCTAATATATTGGGGATGATGGCCACCGGCACCAAGGTACTAAGTGATGGGATACCATACAACACCATAGTGACAAGTACTACTCTGGGGGGTGATCAGGGATTTCTAGTCTACACTTTGATTGCTGTTAAGCCCCGTACACACGTACCGATGGTCGGCTTACAAATGTTCCTCTTTTCTCCCCGGGATGTCGGTGTCTGCTGAAAAGTGCAAAGACAGCACAAGGACAGCACAAGAATTTTGTCCGCCGACTGCAGAAGTGATGTCATGTAATGGTTAACTTTCCCTGTGTTTTCTATTTTCTGAGCATGCCCAGTCTTGCAAATCTGCGGTCTGTCGGCCGAATTGTGTACTGACAGGCGAACAATCGTCTGTTCTGGTGTCGGCATACAAATATTTTCATGTTTGCACGAAAGACTTTTGTCCGCGGATTGTGCGCAGACATCTGTCGGAGGCACCATACTAACACGCGTACAATCGGCAGATCCTTCGTCCACCGACGTTTGTATGCCGACGATCGGTACGTGTGTACGGGCCTTTACAGTGATGATCAGTGTAACAGCAATGTTTTAAACTATCATGAATGAGTTACATTCAGAACAGCTAAAATTACTATTGTGTGCTATGATTGGCCCACAGCTATCACATGGTACAAGGTGCTGTGATTGCCCAGGTACCATGTGATGGCTTTGGGCAAATCGCAGCATCACAATTCTAAGCACAGCTGTTATAATCAAAGCCTTTTCATAACAGTTATGTTTACATTGTGATCATTTGATCGCATAGCAGCCAGGTACTGGGAACCACAATCCGCTGTGTCCAGTGGACTGGGGGGTGCACTTTGTGCCAATCAACCGGCGACATACATGTAAGTGGATTGTGCTTTGCAGTGACACCTGCACGCAGTATAATTACTGTGGGTGGACGGCATGTGGTTAAAGGATGGAGAGCTCAGAGTGGTTTTCAGTACTCTTGAGCTATGGATCTCCCCAACATATAGAAGTATTAGAAGCTATCCAATGGTTATATCTCAAAGCCACGTATAAGATCAGTCCAATCAGATTGTATGGTGAATGGGAGTCTGTCTGCACTAGTATAATGGGATATGGGAATGATAAGCTATTGATGTACTTTCTAGATGCATGTGGCTTTCTTTCTGAGGTTCTGCCCTAATATCAATGCTATTACTCGATAGGGTATTTTTGTATTTTTTTTTTTCTTGGTGCATAATTCCAAATTTTGAGGCAGAGCTGATGCACTAGCTGTTAACTAACAAATACATGAGAAAATGGCGCAAATTGAAGTTTTGGTGGTGGAAAAAGTCAAGGAAAAGAATTGCTGGGGTGCTACTGCCCCTCTAGCGATCCCTCATTTGGATGCCTGTGTCTCCTGTGAGAGCAGGAAGAGGGGAGAGGGGTGCTGCACCCGGGGATCATGAGAGAAGACAGGTAGGGAGCAGGAAGAGGGGAGAGGGGTGCTGCAGCCGGGGATCATGAGAGAAGACAGGTAGGTGTTCAGGTATAGTGGGGGAGTATTTTACCTCAATGCAGAGAAAGAACACTTAAACTTTGGAGCTACTTTCACTTTATTTAAAGGTGGACTCCAGACACAAAAACTTGAATATTTGCAACAATAATCACTGATCACTCAGTTCTCAGGTCTGCTCTGAGCAGAGAGCGGTGACTGTCAGTCTGTCTGTCTGTCCCTTTAGTAATCACTGGAGTGTCAGGCATGAGAGGGGACAGGAGTGGCTGGCTCAGGCTCTCAGTTGCATGTTGAGAGGCTCAGCCAGCTGACAGTCTTGAATCTGGTTGGATCACGACTTTATTTTTGGGATCCTCTCAGAGTCTGGAGTGGCTTTGTGATGTCAGATGACAGAGCTTTAGTCTGCTATTGGCTCATTCTGGGTTACAGGAGTGCAAAAGTAAGTGCACTTTTGTTACCCACATGAGAAATATGGCCAAAAGAGCTTTGAACATACTTCTATTTAATTCTCTTTCTGCCACCAAGATATGTCATATGGGGTTTTAGACCACATGGGCATGAGCATCAGGGATCAACCAATTATTGGCACCACCAATATATCGGGGGCCGATATGAACTTTCCCTGATATATCGGAATCGGCCCCTGAGGTTACTAATATTGACGATATTTAGGGAAATTGCTGTACCGGTGTGATGCCTGCAGCTAGAGGCATCACCCTGGCACTGACGTCCGTAGCCGACGGTCGGCTGTCTTGTAATGACAACCGATGCGGCTGACATTACAAGGAGTGGGAGGGGGCGTCTCCAGGCATCCTACCTCCACGGCCGCCGAAGAGAATACCCAATCAAAGCCACATTCATTTAAAAAAACCCGGAAGTGATGTCATGACATCTCTTCCGGGTACTCGCCGCCAAATGAAAAAAACTGGCAGCATTCAAAACAGCCAAACTTGGCGTTTTGAATGCTTTTCAGTGCCGAGGAGGGGTATGGGGTCTTTCAGACCCCCAGATCCCTCCACTAGGAGTACCTGTGAAGAAAAAATAAAAAACTTTTTTTTACATGTCCGAAGATATCGGCCGATGACCAAAATATCGATATCGGCATTAAAAAAACTATATCGGACGATCACTAATGGGCATACTAAAGCACACACCAAAGCAAGGGCCATATTTTGCCTGCACAGGGATACACAGATGTTCCATGCATCTAACTGCAGGCCATCCATGTCAATTGGGACACAGCAGCTGCACCCACATCTGTATGGGCATTGGTGTGGTGCTTGTTCCTGTTCCTAAACGCAGAGTGTATGTTTAATGACAGGCAACTCCACCCACACACATGTGAAACTGGGAGCAGCAACTGTGTCCACGAAGCTGCTGTGTCCAAATCGACATTATAGGGAACGCCTGCACAGAACACCTCTGCACCCCATGAAGGCAAAAAACTGGATTTTTGACTTACCGTAAAATCCTTTTCTCTTAAGCTCACTGACAGACGCAGAATCCATATCTTGATATCCATAGGGTTATACTGCCCCCTACAGGAGTAGGACACTAGGCAGGAAAAAAGTTCTGGCCACACCTATGGGCAGTCCCAGGGGGTATATCCTCTCTCTCCCTGCTATAGGATGTCAGTTATGTAACAAAGCAGTGTCAAAGACCTATACCAACCCAACTCAAAAATAGAGGGGTGGGTACTGCGTCTGTCAATGAGCTTAAGAGAAAAGGATTTTACGGTAAGTCAAAAATCCAGTTTTCTCTGTCGCTCATTGACAGAAGCAGAATCCATATCTTGATATCCATAGGGACGTCCCAAAGCAGTGCCATAAATGAGGGGTAGGACAACAGAAAAAAAATCCAATCCAGAAGGCCAACACAGAGCCAACCAGAAAAACAGAGGACTCATTGAACTAAGCAGATGAGATCCACCTGAAAAAACAAAACCCCCCGAGGTAGACCAAAGGTCCCCTCAAAAAGCGGCCTGCAAAACCTTGTGGCTGAAAGAGGCATCCGCCGATGCCAGCACATCAACCTTATAAAATTTTGTAAAGGTATGAACCGATGACCAGGTAGCCGCCTTGCAAACCTGAAGCACCGACGCCTGATGGCGGAAGGCCCAGGAAGCACTAAGAGCCCGAGTAGAGTGCGCCTTAACAGGGAACGGAGGAACCCGACCCTTAATAGAATAAGCCTGCACCACCGTCTGTCTGATCCATCTGGAGATAGTCACGGCAGAAGCAGGCAACCCCTTTCTAGGGCCATCCTTGATCACAAAAAGTGAATCAGCCTTACGAAAAGAGTCAGTAGTAGCAAAGTACACCCTGATCGCCCGAACCACATCCAAGGAGTGTAACGCAAACTCCCGAGGATGACTGGGCTTAGGACACAGGGAAGGTAACACAATATCCTCATTCAAGTCGGAAACCACCTTAGGAAGGAAGGATGGATTTGGACGAAGAACCACCTTATCCCTATGAACCACCAGATATGGGGAACGACAGGACAACGCGGCCAGTTCCGACACCCTGCGTGCAGAAGTGATAGCCACCAAAAAGGCCAGGGCGCGCGCACCGGAGGAGCCAGGTGCCGCACTCCCTGGATGAAAATTCCGCACCAGAAAATGAGTAGCCAGTGACCTCTGGAAGAAGATCGCCAATGCTGAAACCTGACCCTTGATAGTGCTCAAGGCCAGCTTCTGCTCAACCCCCCCGTTGCAGGAAGGCCAATATCCGAGCCACCGAGTAAGAACGTGGAGGAACCCCGAGGAACTCACACCACGCGATATAAGACTTCCATGTGCGATGATAGATCTTTCTGGAAGTTGCTTTCCTCGCTTTAATCAGAGTAGGAATAACTGAAGCAGACAAACCCCTCTCAACAGCCAAGCCGTCAAAGCCAGCGACCGTAAAGCAGGATGGAAGATCGGTCCCTGAGACAGCAGATTCTCCCTGAGAAGGAGCGTCCGCGATCAGCCTGACCAAGTCAGCGTACCAGGCCCGACGAGGCCAGTCCGGAGCCACAAGGATGACTGGAATTCCCTCCGACTCTATCCTGCGAAGAAGTTTTGGCAGCAACTTGAGAGGAGGAAAAGCATACAGCAGCTGATACTGCCCCCACGGAGCAACTAGTGCGTCTGTGGCATCCGCCAGAGGATTGCAGGAGCAAGCTACAAACCTCTGTACCTTCCTGTTGAGCCGAGATGCCAACAGATCCACATCCAGGGTGCCCCAACGAAGGCACAACTGGTGAAACACCTCTGGATGAAGAGACCATTCCCCTTGATCCAAGGTCTGACGGCTGAGAAAGTCCGCCTGCTAATTTTCCACGCCCGGAATGTGAACTGCGGAGAGAGCCATAACAAACCGTTCCACCCAACGAAGAATGCCGGCCACTTCCACGGCCACCAGAACACTCTTGGTGCCCCCCTGGTGATTGACATAAGCCACGGCCGTGGCATTGTCTGACTGAATCCGAACCGGGCAGCCCCGAAGATGCTCGGTCCAGTGAACCAGGCCAAGCCTGATCACTCTCAGTTCCAATACATTTATCGGCAACCTGGATTCTTCCAGGGACCAGAGCCCCTGAGCCGACAGTCTGCCGAGAACCCCTCCCCACCCGGATAAACTGGCATCCGTGGTGACAATCGTTCAATAGATCGGAAGAAATTACTTCCCCTGACTGAGCATCGGAGACCGAAGCCACCAAACCTGGTTCGCCCGCTCAGCCGGATCTGATTGTCTAGGCAATCGGGATTCCGGTTCCATTTGAGAAGAATCTCCTTTTGGAGAATACACGTATGAAACTGAGCAAAAGGTACTGAGTCCAAAGATGCCACCATCAGTCCCAGAACCCTCATGCAAGTCCGAAGGGACGGCCAGTTGGCAGACAGTAACAACTGAGTTGTCGACTGAATCTTCTGGAGTTTCTCCGCAGGGAGAAACACTTTGGCCAAGGACGCATCCAAGGTCAGGCCCAGATAGTCCAGCCTCCTGGCGGGAACCAGGGATGACTTCTGCAGGTTCACCAGCCACCCAAACTCTTCCAAAGGGATCATGGTGATCTCCAAGTCTGACAACAGAGCCTGCGGAGACTCGGCATGGAGGAGGAGGTCGTCCAGGTAGCCCAGAACCGATATGCCCCGCTGCTGCAACAGTGCCAGAACTGGGGCCAAAACTTTTGTGAAGACCCGGGGAGCAGAGGCGAGACCAAAGGGTAATGCCACAAACTGATAATGGTTCTCTCCCACAGCAAAGCGCAGAAACGCTGGTGTCCTGCGTAAATGGGAATGTGAAGATAGGCATCCTTGATGTCTATGGACACTAGAAAATCCCCCTGATGCAGGGAGGCCACCACTGTGCGAATGGACTCCATCCTGAATTTTTGCACCCGGACAAAACAATTGAGCGCCTTCAAGTCCAGAATTGGACGCACCTTGTCCTCTTTCCTGGGCACTGTGAACAGGTTTGAGTAAAAACCCCGAAAATGTTCTCCACAGGGAACCGGAACCACCACTCCTTGTTGCATCAAGTCCTTCACTGCCCCCAACAGAGCCTTTAGGCGATCCGGGGACAGTCGCATATTGGAAGGGAAGAACCGCACCGGTGGAAGCGATCGAAATTCGATCTTGTATCCCGACCGTATGACCTTGTGAGACCTTGCTGGAGAGCCACGGGTCCGGGAACCGGCGAAGATGCCCCCCCACCCCTGATACGGGTGGGGGCGCACCTTCAGGCTGAAGTGGTCTTATCCTCAGGTCTGGTAGGACCGGATTTTTGCTTACCAGACCAGGATCTCTTGAAACCCCCCGGAGGGGCTTTGGAGGGCTTCACCTTGTCACCAGCACCAGAGGAGCGAAAAAACTTCTTGTGAGCTGAAAAGGAAGGTCCCCGTCTGCGTCGAGGTTCCTTACCCTTAGTAGCCTGTGGTAGAAAAGTGCTCTTGCCCCTAGTGAGACCCTTGATAATCTCATCCAAGGTAGCACCAAACGGGCGATCCCCCTGAAAAGGGAGATCAGTCAAGGCTTTTTTGGAAGCCTGATCCGCCGACGAGCACTTTAACCATAGCATGCGCCGGAAGACCACCGCCGAGATCGATACGCGCCCCAGCAATGGAGCAGCGTCCAGCGCGGCATCACAAACAAACTGTAGCCCCTGCACCATCTGCTCCAGCAACTCCACCACGGCAGGGGGGAGACTTCTCCCCTCCAGGTCACGGCGTAACAACTTAGCACTTTCGTCAATTTTTGCAAAACCAGAGCAATGGTAAACACTGGCCTCAAGGCCGATCCTGCCAGGGAGAATATGGAGCAGGACACAGATTCCGCCCTACAATCAACCGGATCCCGAAAGGACGGGGAATCCTCCAACGGGGTGACAGTAGCCTTATTTAGTCACTTGTACACCCCAGGGAGACAACAGACCTGATCCCAATGGTGCAGATGGGACCGCAGTCTCTGCAACAGACCTACAGGGATGCTGGGCGGCCGGTCCAGATCCCCAACCTGCCCCACAGGAATACCAGGAGGAGGTAGGCGATCCCTCCTCTCTACAGCAGACCCCCAACCAGGTCCTGGGGGTAGTATTCGCCAACCCCAAACCAGCAGAAGAGCTGGCAACAGGGCAGAGTGTTACCGACCTCTGCCCAGCTACAGTCTTCACTTGTACACCCCAGGGAGACAACAGACCTGATCCCAATGGTGCAGATGGGACTGCAGTCTCTGCACCAGACCTACAGGGATGCTGGGCGGCTGGTCCAGATCCCCAACCTGCCCCGCAGGAATACCAGGAGGAGGAGGTAGGCGATCCCTCCTCTCTACAGCAGACCCCCAACCAGGTTCTGGGGGTAGAATTTGCCAACCCAGCAGAAGAGCTGGCAACAGGGCAGAGTGCTACCAACCTCTGCCCAGCACCCGCAAAAGCTACAATCTCCACCTGTACACCCCAGGGATGCTGGGCAGTCAGCCCAGATCCCCAAAAGCATGAGGAAGTGAGCCACACCTCCCTGTCTTCTCTCCAGCGGCTGAAAGGACTCCCAGGAGAAGGGCCAGTCCACACTTATCCACAGCAGCGGGGATGTTCTACAAGAGTGACAGAGGTTGGCTGGGTGAGTGATATTCTGTCCCGGACAATTTGTTTGGGGTACTTTGTGGGTGCAGACATTGGAGGACTGGAACTATGGACTAACTTCAAAGTAAACCCGGTTAGGGTCTCCTTCTGTGTTAGTCTCCTGCCGAAAGGGGAGAAATGTGACGGGAGTCACTTTGGGCATGGGGGTTGTGGACCCCAAATTCCTTTAGAGAGGTTGGGGGGCACCATGCCCAGCCTTATGGGGCTTTCTTATGTTTAAATCACCCTGCATCTGTTATGGATGCAGGGTGACCAGGAGGGTGGTGAACACCGAAAATATGGTTTGGACTACTACAAATGGGACAGTAATATTCAGGAATAATGTCGCCCTTGTAACATGAAGACTTTTGTTCCCTTTGCCATGAGGTTTCTGAGCAGGAAGCCCACTCCTAATATGGTCATCCCAGGAAGTTCTGAGGAGCCGGACTGTCTAAGGTGGCTCCCCATTCAGCTATTGTCAGGTGTGCTAATGGCCGCACCTGTTGTCTGCTAAGGGAGGTATTGACACAGAGTAATGTGTATTGAGGGCTCGTTAGGGAACCATTGTTCTGTGTCTGACTATTATGTACATTGATTGCCCCCTGGGGCTTCTGTCTTCTTGCATTGGTCAAAGCTATCTGACCAATCCCTGTGGACTCATTTTCAAGTCCTCATTTGCATTTCCTGGTCAAGCTATCTGACCAATCACTACTGACTCATTTTCAAGCCCTCATTTGCATGTCTGGAGAGGACCTGAATGGAAACTGCAGGTACTTTACAATTGACCAATAGGAAAGCGGTTGTTGGGGGCAGGATGTTCCAAATTCTGTATAAAAGTGTGCCGTGTTCTTCCAATAAATTGTCTTCCTGTTTGAACTTACATACAGCCTGCTTGGTGTTTGTTCTAATGGATTCCGAACGGCACATAGCTGTAGTTCGGATCCCGGATCCTTGGTTGACCGAACCATCAGACGATGCGATCTGCAAGCTGACTGACTAGAAACAGAAGAGTGTCGGGAGAGCGGACAGAGCGAGCAAGGGTCTCGTCACAATGGAGCAGGACACAGATTCCGCCCTACGATCAACCGGATCCCGAAAGGACGGGGAATCCTCCAACGGGGTGACAGTAGCCTTATTTAGTCTGGAAACCGGCGAATCCACCGAAGGTGGCACCGTCCATTTCTTAAGGAGGGACTCTTCAAACGGGTAGCGCCTAGTAATCCTTTTGGGCATCCCAGGGGGTCGTTTTGGACGGACTCACTCCTTTTTAATGATATCGTCAAAGCATTTGGGAAAGGGGAACACCTTCGCCACCCTGGAGGGCTTGCGAGTGCCAAAGGCAATTTCCGTATGAGCTGCATCCGCAGGTGCAACCTCCAGTTTTAAGGTCTCCCGGACAGACACAATCAGTGCGTCCACCAGCGCCTTGTCTTGCGCTATGGCGGAGGCAGAAAGGTCATCCTCACTATCAGAGGAGACGGGGCACGACACAGCAGCCCCAGAGGAGGGACCCGCAGCAGCAGTGACTGGCTCAGAATCAGAATCTGAGGCATCAGACAAGACAGGGGTAGGCGGGGGTCGCTTTTTAGCCCCCCATCCCTGACAGGCCACCTCCACCCGGGACACAAAAGACTCCAGGACCGCCGAGAGCGCATCGATGGTGAGCGGAGAATCGGAGGGCCCCGCGGCCACCTCGAGAGGATCAGGTGGGGACACATGTGCAGCAGGGTCCATGGCAACACCAGGGGAACCCGTCAGCAAAATATGACAAAATTGAAAAATAAAAGAAAAACTTTTTTTTTTTTTTGTAAAGAATCCCCCAGCGCTACAGCACCCCTTAGTGGTCAGACAGCGTGCTTCGAGACCCCCGCAGAGAGAGAAAAGAGACCCCCAAATGGCTCACCACACGATGCACCAGAGTTCAAACAGGACTGTTCTCAGCACTGTCTACATGACAGGAAGTCTTGTGGATCGATCTTCCCGGGTCTAGAGATGGGCTCCGCCCCCTCACATGCCCTCAGTAACACCCACAGCTGCTCAGCTCTCAAGCAAGACAAGCTGGGTGTACCAAGATGGCCACCTCCATGCAGAGCACATGTAGGCTACAAGAAAATGGCGGCCCCGCACGGTCCGCATCATCAAAAGGGGACCCCGCGTGCCTACCCCCGGATCGATTGGCAGATGGGCCTGAAAAGCACAGGTAGTAACCCCCCCGCACGATCGTTTAGGTCAACACCAGCGGCGCACCCCACCGCCCCTATCTGCGGCCTGTAACCTAGATTCAGCCCTCTAGAGTCACCTCCCACTAGTGAGGGGGGGGAGGGGCAGATATGTGGGGGTACGTAACAGGACAGAGGGAAACACGGGATCATGAGGGTCCGACCATCCAAGGGAGGGGCCCGCGTCCACCCAAAAACCCCTCAGGGGGAAAGGGGGAACATTTTACTCACCATATCGGAACAGGCGGCGCCAACTCCTGACAGAACCCCTCTCCACGAGGTGGGGGGGCTGTCGGCCAACAAGGATGCCGCGACTCAGGCTCAGACTGGTCGAAGGTGACCTGGCAAGACGTTTAACTTGCGGGGCCAGTCCCCGTCCAGTGGGACTATCTCACGGCTGACCCAGCGCGGAGCTAGGGCCTGCACGCGCTCGTAGGCCGGCTGGGGTGACCACTGGATCTCAACATCCATCCCGTCGCCCAGATCCGGCATACTTGCTTGAAGATCTCACAGGAACAACTGGAGAAAAAAGCTAACTAAAAAAACTTGCCAGGACCAAAGATCCCTGCAAGGAACTTAGGTCTTTACTCCTGACTAGGCAGAAAAAAACTGACATCCTATAGAAGGGAGAGAGATGATATACCCCCTGGGACTGCCCATAGGTGTGGCCAGAACTTTTTTCCTGCCTAGTGTCCTACTCCTGTAGGGGGCAGTATAACCCTACGGATATCAAGATATGGATTCTGCGTCTGTCAATGAGCGACAGAGAAAATGGCCCTTACATGGTTGTATGCTTAAGTACACCCATGTGAATGAGGCCTTACACACACTCCTGTCTCTTGCAACAAAAGGCTTAAAGCCCATCTCCAGCAATCACCCACCCCCATCATCCTTTCTTTATTTTTACAGTTGTAATGTAATTTACATTTTCCAAAGGTAAAATTTATTTATTCAACCTAAAAATGAAAATTACAATAAAAAACACATTTAACGTACATGCAGAATCTACGTTAAATATAGCAATCACTTAATATTGAAGAAATATACAACAATAATGCCAGTCCTAGATGTTTAATTTGAAATGATTTAAGGGCACCTAGACATTAAGCCCGTTAAATTAACGGGCGCTAGAACATAGAGCCGCATGACGTAGCCAGCTCTGCGCATAGCGTCCCTGTTGCCCTAGAGCTGACCGAGCGGCTCTCGCGTGACATCGCTCGCCCGCCGCCACTTGTAACGGCCACTGCCACTTAGCAGTAAGTCCACGCAAGCGCGCACCCGCCGCGTGCCCGTGCACACCCATCGCTTCAACAATTTCGCCCAGCCGCCCAAAGTCTCTGCGCTCCAAGTCCCAACGGCTGTCCGTGGTGCACATGCGCAGTAGAGCAATCCCACGGACACAGGTACTTTATTATATAGGATAGAGAATGATGGTGAAGGATGATAATAGAGAATGATGGTGAAGGATGAATATAGAGGATGATGGTGATGGAGGATGACGAGGTGACAATAAAATCACATTTGCACATGCCAAGTCCAATCTATGGGGGATGGGGCGCATTTTTATTACCACATCCACCCCCCCCCCCGCCACCATACCCTGCTATGGGAAGGGAGGTCATTGCCATTATAGGTGGAGGCATCTCCCCTCCCCCACTGTGTATATGGTAACTGCTCACCCGGTGTTGATGTACACTGATAATATTATCAGGGGTGACGGTATATGTTGGAGATACAATGAGGAAGTGATTGTATACGTTGGTAATATAATAATAATTGCGTGACTTTGAGGTCGCAAAAGTGTGAAAGGGGCCTTCAGTAATTAAGGTATAGTGTGCCCCCTTTCAATGCAGAGAGACCAGCGTGCCCCCTTTCAATGCAGAGAGACCAGCGTGCCCCCTTTCAATGCACAGTGACCAGCGTGCCCCCTTTCAATGCACAGTGACTAGTGTGCCCCTTCAAAACAGTGACCAGCGTAAATGCCCCCTTTCAATGTAGTGACCAGCATACATGCCCCCTTTCAATGTAGTGACCAGCATACATGCCCCTTTCAATGCAGTGACCAGCGTAAATGCCCCCTTTCAATGTAGTGACCAGCATACATGCCCCCTTTCAATGTAGTGACCAGCATACATGCCCCCTTTCAATGTAGTGACCAGCATACATGCCCCTTTCAATGCAGTGACCAGCGTACATGCCCCTTTCAATGTAGTGACCAGCATACATGCCCCTTTCAATGTAGTGACCAGCATACATGCCCCTTTCAATGCAGAGACCAGCGTACATGACCCCTTTCAAAGTAGTGACCAGCATACATGCCCCCTTTCAATGTAGTGACCAGCATACATGCCCCCTTTTAATATAGTGACCAGCATACATGCCCCTTTCAATGTAGTGACCAGCGTGCATGCCCCCTTTCAATGTAGTTAGTGACCAGCATGCATGCCCCCTTTCAATGTAGTTAGTGACCAGCGAGTGACCAGCGTGCATGGCCCCTTTCAATGTAGTTAGTGACCAGCGTGCATGCCCCATTTCAATGCAGTTAGTGACCAGCGTGCATGCCCCCTTTCAATGTAGTGAGTGACCAGCGTGCATGCCCCCTTTCAATGTAGTTAGTGACCAGCGTGCATGCCCCCTTTCAATGTAGTTATTGACCAGCGTGCATGCCCCCTTTCAATGTAGTTAGTGACCAGCGTGCATGCCCCCTTTCAATGTAGTTAGTGACCAGCGAGTGACCAGCGTGCATGCCCCCTTTCAATTTAGTTAGTTACCGGCGAGTGACCAGCGTGCATGCCCCCTTTCAATGTAGTTAGTGACCAGCGAGTGACCAGCGTGCATGCCCCCTTTCAATGTAGTTAGTGATCAGCCTACATGCCCCTTTCAATGCAGAGACCAGCGTGCGTGCGTGCCCCCCCCAGACCAGTGCACTTACCTGGAGCCCTGGAGTAGTCCCGGCGGCAGCTTCTCTTCAGTCCCCCAGCGGCGCGTCTCATGTTGGAGGAGTGGCGGTATATGTCGGCTAAATTCCCGGAAGTGCTGTGTCCGGCATGCCCGGTAGGGGGCGGTGCAGAACCTGGCTCCTCCCCCGGGATATAGATGGATGTCGGGTGTGCAGGCCGGGCGGCAGGTAACGGGAGAAGGGGGTGGGACAGCGGGCTCATCGGATAGAAAAACTATCAGCAGACTACGCCCAATCCAACATCCCCAGTTTCGCCCGGTCGCCCGAAGTCTCTGTGCTCCAAGTCCCAACAGCTGTCCGTGGGGCACATGCGCAATAGCGCAATCCCACGGACACAGGGACTGGATGCAGAGACACTTGCACTTTATTATATAGGATGAGAGCAGAAAATTGCATATAATAAGACACAAAATCTATATTAAACAATATTTTGAAAAATTCTGATCCTAATTAGCAAAACAAATAAAACAAAAAAGACCCCAAAACCTGATTGTAGATAACTTTTAAATGTATATCTTAAAGTTAACCTGTTTTGGCCATACTATGTATAGTAACAGGTACACGTTAGTCTAAGGTATGAAAACAACAAGCATTTGTCCAATGTCGTCACTAGGGTTGGTGTCACCTGGTGCGGTAAACCATGGTGTCACCGCCCCCCGCTAGCCTGCCACATTTATCTGTGCTCTGTCCTGCCACTACAGAGTGAAAGTAGGACAGTCAGTAGGGCACTGGGCAGGCTAAGCGAATTGGCACAGTTCCCCCCAAGCCTGCCAAAGTGCTACTTTATGGGGTCACCCCTCTGGCAGGTGTCACCGGGGTGCGATCTGTATTTATCCCCTTTTCTCCCCCTCCTGGTGGCCCTTCAACAGGGTATTAATGCCAGGGGGGTGACTTCTCCATTATGTGGCTGTCATAGTGGTCACAAGATCAGAGCCCTCCCTGCTGGCTCCCAATCATAAATAGAGATCAGGTAACGGTCTACGACAGCTCGCTTGCTGTGCTGGAAGTGTGCAATGAGTACAGAAACCTCAGTTCCCATGAATGCATTAGTGTCCAACCTCCCTGCCACAGCACATATGCTTTCTGTGGTTGGCAAAAACTTAAAGCGGAGTTCCACTCAAAAATTGAACTTCCGCTTTAAGTGGTCCTGATCCCCTGACATGCCACATGTCATTTTTTTTTGGGGGGGTACCTAGTTTTGACATGTACCCACTCCCACTTCTGCTCGGGCCGCCTAGGCGGCTATGGCAGAAGTTCTCCTCTTCCCCTCCCTCCCTGCAATCTTTTGGGACACGTCACAGGTCCCAGAAGATTTCCCATCCATTCAGGACGCGCAGCGCGACTCATGCATGGGCAGTGCGCACCTAGCTGTAAAGCTGCAAGCTGTCACAGCCAGATGCCCACACTAGAGATGCCCGCGCCACAGGGAGAAGACGGAGAGAACAGAGGCTCCCCCCTGGCCGCATCGCTGGACAGGTGATTATGTGTTTATTAAAAGTCAGCAGCTACACATAAAGCCAGTGGAACTCCACTTTAAGTACTTATGTTCAATTCTGATCCATAGCCATCTTGTGAAATAATACCTGCATACTCTTGCTGCAGAACATGGAGCTTATATAGCCAACATTGAGGTCTGCAGCCTATCACACATACAGTGCATTGCGAAAGTATTCGCCCCCCCTTGAACTTTTCGACCTTTGGCACATTTCACACTTCAAACATAAAGATAAAAAACTGTAATTTTTTTTTTTTTGAAGAATCAACAACAAGTGGGACACAATCATGAAGTGGAATGAAATTTATTGGATATTTCAAACTTTTTTAACAAATAAAAAACTGAAAAATTGGGCGTGCAAAATTATTCAGCCCCCTTAAGTTAATACTTTGTAGCGCCACCTTTTGCTGCGATTACAGCTGTAAGTCGCTTGGGGTATGTCTCTCTATCAGTTTTGCACATCGAGAGACTGACATTTTTGCCCATTCCTCCTTGCAAAACAGCTCGAGCTCAGTGAGGTTGGATGGAGAGCATTTGTGAACAGCAGTTTTCAGTTCTTTCCATGGATTCTCGATTGGATATGTTTATTTGTGAACCATTCCATTGTAGATTTTGCTTTATGTTTTGGATCATTGTCTTGTTGGAAGACAAATCTCTGTCCCAGTCTCTTGCAGACTCCATCAGGTTTTCTTCCAGAATGGTCCTGTATTTGGCTCCATCCATCTTCCCCTCCATTTTAACCATCTTCCCTGTCCCTGCTGAAGAAAAGCAGGCCCAAACCATGATGCTGCCACCACCATGTTTGACAGTGGGGAGGGTGTGTTCAGGGTGATGAGCTGTGTTGCTTTTACGCCAAACATAAGGTTTTGCATTGTTGCCAAAAAGTTTGATTTTGGTTTCATCTGACCAGAGCACCTTCTTCCACATGTTTGGTGTGTCTCCCAGGTGGCTTGTGGCAAACTTTAAACAACACTTTTTATGGATTTCTTTAAGAAATGGCTTTCTTCTTGCCACTCTTCCATAAAGGCCAGATTTGTGCAGTATACGACTGATTGTTGTCCTATGGACAGAGTCTCCCACCTCAGCTGTAGATCTCTGCAGTTCATCCAGAGTGATCATGGGCCTCTTGGCTGCATCTCTGATCAGTCTTTTCCTTGTATGAGCTGAAAGTTTAGAGGGACGGCTAGGTCTTCGTAGATTTGCAGTGGTCTGATACTCCTTCCATTTCAATATTATCGCTTGCACAGTGCTCCTTAGGATGTTTAAAGCTTGGGAAATCTTTTTGTATCCGAATCCGGCTTTAAACTTCTCCACAACAGTATCTCGGACCTGTCTGGTGTGTTCCTTGTTCTTCATGATGCTCTCTGCGCTTTAAACGGACCTCTGAGACTATCACAGTGCAGGTGCATTTATATGGAGACTTGATTACACACAGGTGGATTCTATTTATCATCATTAGTCATTTAGGTCAACATTGGATCATTCAGAGATCCTCACTGACCTTCTAGAGAGAGTTTGCTGCACTAAAAGTAAAGGGGCTGAATAATTTTTGCACGCCCAATTGTTCAGTTTTTTATTTGTTAACAAAGTTTGAAATATCCAATAAATTTCGTTCCACTTCATGATTGTGTCCCACTTGTTGTTGATTCTTCACAAAAAATTACAGTTTTATATCTTTACGTTTGAAGCCTGAAATGTGGCAAAAGGTCGAAAAGTTCAAGGGGGGCGAATACTTTCACAATGCACTGTAGGAAGGCAAATTATGTGCAGCCTCTGTGTAGATTGAGCAACTCAAAAAATATGTAGAAATCTGTGAAAAGTGAAAGGAACATACTGCTGATTTTCTATGGAGTAATGTGAACCCATTTGGTTACATACGGCCAGATTTAAAGAAACTGCAGCTTCAGACACCTATGACTTGTTTCAGTTTCGCCGCCTTAAAATCAATTAACTTGCGCACTGGCGATTTGGACAGCAACAATGAATTCCGCCGTCAGCGGTATTCAGTTAAGATCGCGTCTTCGTAAATTTGCATACTTATGTCTTTGTGCTCACAGCAGTTTCACATAGCGATGTGGTTTAATGGATTAGTGCACACATCTCGTCTGTAATTCATCTCCCTCTGCTGTAGGTTCGAGGCTTACCATCTCCACCAACTTATTTTTTTTTTTTATATATTTTTAAAATGTAATGGATTGGATCATATATATTGTTAAATAATGTTACACCCAGAAGCGCTTGCAAACTTACAACATCTTAAGTGATTTTATGATCTCGTCTGTCTGTAGAATCGATCTTATGATTCCAAGTAGCAAAGGCAAGTCACCAAACCTCTACACCACTTCAGGTCAAGATGAAACCTCACAATTTTCCCATGGTCTTCTTCCGAGATTACATACAATGTTTAGTACTTTAGCTATATGTGCTTTTTAGCCTTAACACACTCCTTTATTTTCACCAAACAGCTCTATTCTGCACAATAGCTAAGTGCTTTGCAACTTCACTGCAGTTAACAACGTCATGGTTTCAAATCACTACACTTGGGATCTCTTTTCACTCTCATTTATTTTGTAGATTTTGTAAAGAATATCTAATTTTGGGGTGGGTGGGTTCTACCCAAATTTCAAGCACATTAATGGAACCAACACAATTTTTTATTCTATGAGTGTGGTCCTAGTTTTCTGGAGCTGTAATTCTTTACACATTTACCATGGTTCTTACAATTTCTGGACCAAGAAACATAGGTGTCTGATATTGGACTCTCTCCATATTTGAACAACACAGACCCTCATAGTCCAACACTACATTTGCCTCACACCTCAACCCAACACTGTCACATCCCTACCCTACATTTCAACCCCTCACATTACCAGTACAAGCAGCATGCAAAGTGCAAAGCTCCGGCCTTGGCAGCTTAATGGGCCATACACTATAAGATTTTCGCAAGACTTTTTCCTGTAGACTTCCCAAAACCATATAATATGATGTCAAACCTAAACACTTTCAATTTGTATGCAATCAGGCAGGCCCATGCACTACATAGAAAAGGTCAATCTGAAGGATAAAGTCTTCTCAAAATCTTATAGTGTGTATGGCCCTTTAGTCTGTAGCCACCCACCCCAAAAAAAAATACACATGTTCCGTTCAAAAGTGTTTATTGTTTATGGAATTACAGCATAAGGAGGGATGCAGCAATCTAATATTGACAGTCTCCAGTCCGTGTGCCTTTACAGCGCCAGCCCACGATCTTTGCTCCATGGCTACATTAGGCAAGGATACGGGATTCTGATATCTTCACCAACTTCATGCAGAGTCAAGAAGCAATTCTGCACCTCTACCAGCTCATAGGGGACAGGCATGGCCAGGTTGCTGTTCAGCTTCCAAGCCACTTCGGAAGTTCCAGGGTGTTCGTGTTGGTCATTGATGCCAGTTCTGCCCATGTGCCTCACCAAATATCCACTGACCACAAATGCAGATGAGTGGAGTACATGAAGGTGGGTTTCTACCAGCTACAACCGCAAGCAGTACCACTCCTGGAAAAATAAACCAAAGGATAAGACATTTCATTATGAAAATCACATCTTAATGCCCGTTTGCTTCATTCTGAACTTCATTAAATTTCTACATCACGAGTGAAATAACACATTTTCACACAACTTACACAAACCAGAAATCATTAAGGCAAACATTTGAATACACACCTGTGACGCCAGACAGTCCATCACCACAGGCTTCTCATGGTACGTGCCATGATTCCAAGATGTCCAGATTCTGAAACATTAGGACACCATAAGATACCAAGCAGCTGTTCATGTTATCAATAACTACACAGGTGGCATAGACACAACTGAACACCTGCCAGCTCTTCTCAGCCCTTTCCACTATTCACAATACCAACATGTTTATGGTTAGAGGTGCATGTTCTTGCTCAAGTAACACAGTTTACAAATGTTGACTACACTTTATCTACAATGGCAAGTGTCATTGGCAGATGAGAATTACCCTCTGTCTCCCTGTGAGTGGCACCTCTGCTAACTAGCAAATTAATACACATGCCCTATCTCGACCGGTTACAGTATTTACATGTAAAGTGGCTAGCAACCAGGGTATTCCGGGTGGCCATACCTGCAGCGGTGCTCCGCTGCCTGGGGGCCGCCAGCTGACGGACCTCTGGCTCCCTCTCCTCCGCCAGCTCCCAAGATTCATCCAGGGCAACGCACATGTTGTGCAACACGCAGCACGCCAGGATGATCTTGGAAGCCTTTTCAGGAGAGTACAGGAGTTCAGCCCCAGGCCGGGCCAAGCACAGAAACCGGGATTTGAGAAGACCTATGGTCAACTCTATGATACTCCGGCTTTTCCGCAAGGCCCTGTTGTAGTTCATTTCTGCTCGGCCCTGGGGGTACCTGATTGGAGCCATCAGCCACGTCAGCTGCGGGTAACCAGCATCCCCTCAAAAAAAAATATACATTAGTTCTTCATATCATGTGACTTTAGATGACTCCTCAAAATGGGAGACAATGATGCATTTTTCTAAACAACCTGCTCATCTGTGTGCAAAAACTCATATGAAACATCTCAACTCTGTCTTAAATCAGGGTGTACAACGATGTAGCTTATTCCTATGTCTATGTAATCTTACAGTTTATGTTGTTAAGACAAAATACTTTACCAATAAGCCACCCTTCGGGCATTTGGCCACTTTCAAACTCCTGGTACAGAGTACTGTTTTGTAACATCCTGGAATCATGGCACGACCCTGGGTGACCAGTGTTGGCACTCATTATGCGTTGTTTGGCGTCACACACCAATTGGACGTTCAGGGAGTGGTACTGCTTGCGGTTCCGGTACTCGATTTCGTGGCTCCTTGGTGGCCTGATGGCTATGTGGGTGTCATCTATTGCCCCAAGGATTTGCGGCATGTGTGCCCGCAGGTAGAAGCCCAACTTCACTTCATTCCACTCATTTTCATTCTGTGGCCAGTGGATAAAATCGGGCACTATATCCACTATGGCATTAATGACCAACATGAACACCCTTGAAACTGTGGGCTGGCTAATGCCCATTATACTTCCAGAAGTGGCTTGGAAGCTACCACGCCCTAAGATATACAAAGTGGCCAGCAATCTGGCCATGCCGGGCACCGCATGGCCGCGCTGTGTGACCGCTTCAATTTTGTTCTCTATCAGCTGGTAGAGGTGTATAATAGTTCCTCACTCGAACCGGAACTTCTTCCTGACATCAGAATCCCGCAGCTTGTCCAAATATATCCTTGGAGCAAAAATGCGTGGCTGGCGAGGTAAGGGCACACGGACTGGAGGTGCTGCTGCAGCTGCTTCCCCAGCACCTGCTTCCCCACCTTCTGCTGCCTCCTGTACTAAGGCTTCCTCAAACAGGGCACGATAAAGGCTAACATCGCACCATCTAAAGCGTTTGGTGGTTCGTTCTCCATTTTGAACGCGCAAATTCGCACATGCGCAGACATATATAGAAACGGCCGCTAATTGTCACACCTGTGAGCCAGCTATAAAATGAGCACATGGCCAATATGGCTGCTGGATGTTATAGATGGATGTCTGTTATGTGCTAGCAAGACCCTGTGACCCACAATGTACATTATCTTTAGGTAAGACAATTGTATCTCTCTCTCAAAAACTAAAAAAAGTATATATATATATATATATATAGATATGTCTGTCTGTGTGTTCTTGCTCACCGTTATTGTTTCCTGAAGGAGATAATTTGTACTTATCTTGGGAGTGCTTAAGTTGTCTATGGTGAATCCCCCTCCAACCCACAATACCTTGGGAACCCCTCAAGTGTCTTTTAATCATTGTCAGTTGGCCCCATGTGCATGTGGTTTTGACATGTGTTTTCGCATGTTTGGTAAAGGTGTGCAGTCTAGATTTGGCCTCTAAACCTGCCCCCTTACCTTCCCAGCTTCCAAAGACCCCATTTTTGCTTTCATCATAACTGTAATTTATTATGTGCACGTATGTAGGTCATGCGATTTCTCATGTATGTTTAATGTTTGCTGCCTCCTTTTGCCTCTAAAAGCTTCCACCACTACCACCACCAAATATAGCTCATTTGTGCCGTTACGTAAGTGTTTGTAGGGCCTCGTGTGATGTTTGACCATATGCATTTTCTAATGTTTTTTTTTTTTATTTCTTTGCAGCCTCCTAGGCTCTTTCACCACCACCACCGTGTATTTGTGCCATTAGGTAAGTGTTTGGAGGGCCTCGTGTGATGTTTGACCATATGCGTTTTCTAATGTTTTTTTTTTTATTTCTTTGCAGCCTCCTAGGCTCTTTCACCACCACCACCACCGTGTATTTGTGCCATTAGGTAAGTGTTTGGAGGGCCTCGTGTGATGTTTGACCATATGCGTTTTCTAATGTTTTTTTATTAAATTTCTTTACAGCCTCCTAGGCTCTTTCACCACCACCACCACCGTGTATTTGTGCCATTAGGTAAGTGTTTGGAGGGCCTCGTGTGATGTTTGACCATATGCGTTTTCTAATGTTTTTTTTTTTAATATCTTTGCAGCCTCCTAGGCTCTTTCACCACCACCACCACCACCACCACCGTGTATTTGTGCCATTAGGTAAGTGTTTGGAGGGCCTCGTGTGATGATTGACCATATGCGTTTTCTAATGTTTTTTTTTTTAATTTCTTTGCAGCCTCCTAGGCTCTTTCACCACCACCACCACCACCACCGTGTATTTGTGCCATTAGGTAAGTGTTTGGAGGGCCTCGTGTGATGTTTGACCATATGCATTTTCTAATGTTTTTTTTCTTAATTTCTTTGCAGCCTCCTAGGCTCTTTCACCACCACCACCACCGTGTATTTGTGCCATTAGGTAAGTGTTTGGAGGGCCTCCTGTGATGTTTGACCATATGCATTTTATAATGTTTTTTTTTAAATTTCTTTGCAGCCTCCTAGGCTCTTTCACCACCGTGTATTTGTGCCATTAGGTAAGTGTTTGGAGGGCCTTGTGTGATGTTTGACCATATGCGTTTTCGAATGTTTTTTTTTTAAATTTCTTTGCAGCCTCCTAGGCTCTTTTGCCACCACCACCACCACCAACGCGGCTTTGAAAACAAGCAGTGGCTAGCTTTGGTAAGTGTGTTCTGTAACTGTTTACTAATTATACTGTATATGAAGAGCAATCTGCAACTCATGTTTTTTTTGTTTTCTCTTTTGTCATTTCAGATTTAGGCGTTTGGGGCTATTTGCTGCTGCTGGACAGCCAGATTCTCTGCCCACCTCGTGCTCCCATGGCCCCACCCACTGGAAGGCCGAGGAGAAGTAGTAGGGTGGCCAGGGGGGGCAGGGTGGGTAGATCGTCTGGCTCTGGTGTGAGGGAGGCTCCAGCTGTATCCAGGAGGGAGTCCACCGTCCCCAGCCCGGAGGAGGAAGCCGGGGGAGGTGTTAACACACCAAGTGGACAAGCTGGCTCTTCTCACAGTAGTCCTGGAGAGGGTCCATCCACCAGAGTCAGCTTGTCCAGATTACCCCGGCTTCCACGTTTCACCCGCAATCAGTGCTGGGTCCTGGTCCAGGCCTATATGGCCAGATATGAGGCGATACATGGGACCAGGGCCCCGGCTACCTCTGGAACAGAGAAGCGAAGATTGTGGGATGAAATCCGGGATGCTGTAAATGCACTGGGTGGTCGACCTCGCCACACTGACAGTGTGCGGAAGAAGGTCAACGACATCTGTGGGTCCGTTCGGAAGAAGCTAATTGCATGGGCTGCAGAGGGTCTTTATGACCGACAAGGTCGGCTGGATCAAAGTGCACAACGTTCTCTCTGGAATTATGAAGTACCTTTTTTGCAGATTATAGGGCCCGATACCATCTTTTCCAGAGAGGACGTAGATTCGGATGCTTTGCGCCAAGGTAGGATATTAACTTGGATGTCAATTGTGTGAGTTGTTGTGAAAAGGTGAACTACTATCCTATGTGTGACATGAATAGACTTTTATACTTGGCCTTCCAATTGTCCTTTTTTTGTTTTCCCCAACCTGCAATTTGTTCATCTGTAGCACGGATCTCAGCCCCTCCACAGCCCATGCAGCTTGGCGACCCAGACGGACTCACGGGTGTTGACATCAGTGCTGACCCTTCTCCTGGTAGGTCCCATATCGTACTGTGCCAAACAATGTAGATGTATATTTTATCCTTTACAAGATAGCTCATATTGCTATGTCCGCTTTACATAAGATCAGCAGCAGGGAACACCCCCAGTGCAGCAAGGCCTGGAGGAAGGTGTTGGTATGTATAGCAAATTTATATTTTTAGGAATCTTATTAACCCAGTTAACACACATGTCTTTACTTTAGAAAGAGTGTTGCCTTTTAGATGTTTACCCTGCAAAACACCATTGACAGCATTAATGGGTGCCGTCATTAGTATTCAGACCAAGCCTTCTTAACCTTTGGGAGGGTTTTAGCAAGTGTCCTATGACCCCAGGAAAGCACTTTTGAATGTTTGGCCTCAATGCTTAATTCCTGAAGCTAGGAGGGAAATCTGGCCATAATCATTACTGCCTAAGGTTATGTACTAAACCTGTTTTGTACTTTTTTTTTTCAAAGAACATCAGGCTCCTCTTGAAGTAGCAGCTGGAGTTGGATCAGGAGCTGGCGACGATTCTGCATCCAATGCTGTGGTATGTGATATAAGGGAACAAGGTGCACATGTAACATTTCAATAGTAGTAATGTTTTTGGGCTAGATGTGGCTTACATTGTGTGTGTTAAATTTGTGCTATGACATTCTGATGATGCACCAGCACAAGAGTTAGATCTTGAACATCAGGGAATTATGTTATAATGTGGGGTGCCACAAATGTGCCAAAAACATCCAGGACCTTTAAAGTCCGGGCAGTCTTTGATTTTTCAGGTCCAAATTCATGTGTATAGTTTTGTTGGGTTGTCCTGTAGCTGATTGATGGCGAGATTTTAGACAACATACGTAGATGTAGAAAGTCATTGGTGTAGTAACAGATTTACCAAAAGCAGAAACAACCTACCACACCAGGGTTAATTGGGAACAGCTTCATGTCGAAACTTTTTTGCCTTTGTCCTATTAGTCCTACCAACATAATATGTACCCATTATCAGAGGTGTTGCTAGCTTGGATAATATTACAATGAACAAGTACTTATTAGAAGCACATCAAACTTTTCTACGTTCTGCTTGGGGTGTTAAGTTGTCAAACTAATCAGAACTATTTAGTCATGATGTTTTATAATGATTTGGTCTATTTCTTCTGCCTTGGATGCAGCGGGATTGTCACCTACCCCACCTCGTCCATCTCTGCTGGATGTGGCCGAGAGGCTGCTTGCCGAGTATCGGCTCCAAAATGAGTTAAGGAGGCCTACTCCGCAATCTAGTGAGGTAGTACGGCTGCTAGGGCTTATACAGGAATCTGTAGAAACGATGGTACGGGTTCAACAGGATATGCGTGACTGCTTGGTAAGTTTAGCAGACCAGCCTCAACGGGATCGGCAAAGTGTTGACACTCAGGTGCTGGCCACACGCCAACGCCTGGTTGGAGCTGAAGGTGCCCCATTGGCAGAGCCCTCCCAAACATCACAATCACCTGCCACTGCAGGTTGTGGTAGTGGGGGGGTAATGCCAGTGTTGGCCACTTGGCAGGCAGCTGGGGAGGGGACAATTCCTCCTGTAGCCACTCCTAGCACTTCACACTCCGTTCGGACTCCCACACCCCTCAATGAGCAATCCTCCTGCACAACCTCATTGCGCACTGGTTCCACAATACCCCTTCTACCTGACTACACTCCCTCCACACCTTTATCACTTCACTCCTCCCCAGGCCATCCCCCTTTATTGTCACCAGCCCGACATGTCGTTTGCCCCCGCACCGTGGCCCACAACATCAAACAATCAAGCACAACTCCCCACACATCTTCACAACCCTTGCACCACCAGCAGCATCAAATAGCCTCGGGGCAGCAGCCACAGCTAGAGCCGCAGCAGCAGCCTCAGCTAAAAAATCTTCTGCTAATGGCATACTATACCCAAACTCTGAGGCTGAGCCCGGAGCAGACTGTCCTATTGGCCCAAGAGTTGATGTCCGGAACATTTCCAGGGTCCACCACACTGCATCAGCCACCACCACCTTAATTTGATCTTGGTTTTATTGATTTGTGATATTTTTGTTACTGATTGATACATTGGCCAATTTGTGGGGGAATTTTTTGGTTTAATTTGAGGGTGGCAGGATATGATTTCTTATTGTGATTTTTTGGTGATGCAATAAAATTTTCTGGAAAATGATTAGTTTTGTTTGATCTTTGGTTTTTTGGGAGTGTTGGTGGCCAAGTAAGGGCCCTGGTTAATGTAGGCATTTCTACACACGTGCTTCTCTATCTCCAAACATATGGTTTCATTTACATTTCACATAATGACCCAAGAAAAGGTCTCCCTTCAAATGTAGCCTCAAAACAAGTCTCCTGGATAACATAAACCAAAGCCAACATGCTAACAATTACAGACCACACCACTCGACTAAACAAATACAACACAAAAGACATTCGATGTGTACACCAAAAAAACTACTTTTGTAAGAAAAGATAAATTTTTTTTTAATACAACATGTAGGTATATCAAAAATGTGGCATTAAAAATATATTATTTAAATATATTATTTAAATATATTAAACTTAGAAAACTTGTGTTGCAACGTGCAACATAAAAAGAAAATAACAAACATCACTCCAATGGGGTGCAGTTCCGCACAAACGGCTCTAAAGGGTCCGGATCAACCCCTAACTGGCGCTCCAAGAGGGCTATCCTTGCTGCACACCATCGTAAATATTTCAGCGCCACCTCCATGGTGAGGTGGGTGTGCCCTGGGTAGAAAAAGACATGAAAATTAGTTTTATGCAAAATGATCCAAACAAGGATTGTAATTAATGTGCCTCAACAAATATGCTTAGGAGTCTATTGGGTGGCTTTTCTCAACACTCTGAAACAAATATGCTAAATTGCTGTTGTAAACCTTGAACTCAAACTTCCACAGCAAATTGTTCAAAAGGTTACATAAGATGGCTTGGAATGTTAGTAGCAGTTCCACCAAAGCTAAGCAAAAGGCTTTTCATGTCAAGACAACCAATCATTTTGAAGAATGTAAGGTGTTGTGTTCAATTGGTCAACACGATACATGTGCACACATTTATCTCTATCACCATTGGAATTTGTGTAGAGTTCTCTCTCCCTCTTCCTGTCTATAGATTGAAACTGACACATAGTAGAGACTCACCCATTGGAATTTTTAGTACGATTTGTGGCAGGAGTTGATCCCTCTCCTCCACAGATCCCCTTTGCTCCATCACAGCTGTGTTAAGAGAGAATAAAAAGTTTCTCATCGAATGGACTCACGCTAACTGTAGGTTAGGCAGTCATGATAGGCAGTCATGAATACGGTGGTGATGCAGATTTGTACAGTGCAAGCTTCATTCTTCTGGGTAAAGCTTGTAGCATTTAGAATACGTACTCCCTGCTTTTGTGCTGATTGTGTTTCTCTGATGTTTTTTGTGCCTCAGCCCTGCCTGTTCAAAGTGTTGGGAACATCTCATTTTTGGATGGCTGGGGAAAACTAATCAGGTTAGACTTACCCACTCTAGCTTTTTTGGGACGAGAGAAATCACGATCCTCCTCTTAAAATGGCCCCTGTACACCCCTCTAGGCACCTCCCTCCTGTTGGTTGACCCCACAGCAGGCAGCTTGCTATGGAGGCACATGAGATGAAGCCAAGCACCCTGTGCCTGTTCAGGCACTAGGCTGTGATCCAGCCTTGCCCCCCTCCCTTCCGATGGTCTCAATGATTAGGAGTGACAGCATCAGGAGGCAATATTGGCATGCTGTCACCTCAGCTAAGGAGGAGGGGGAGTCCGGACCAGACAAGTATTTTGGCTAAATTTTGGACAGTAATAAAATGGTCCCGGGAAGTCTTAGGGGGAATATGCACACCTATCACTTGGAATACTAATGCATAGAATGCATTCACATAAAGAACCTGCTGCCTTTAGAACAACTTGAAGCCTGATCGGGGACATACACATGTAGCATTTCTCCACTTACTAAGTAGACACATTACTGCAAAAGCACACAACTTACCATCAACAATGTTTTGTGGGCCCCCAGAGCCGGATGGCATTGGGTCATGAGAAGCTGCACAAAAATAACACAAATTGTGAACTGGAATGTGGTACATTACCGGGGAAGAGTATTTGTGAAAGGTTGAGAAACACACACAATGTTCAAGCCAAGTCACACGCATTTTCAGTGTTGACTAAATCAGGACATGAGTTAATTAACATGGCCCCAAATAATTTAGAAGTACAAAGCACACCATTTCCAATGTAGGGAAACTAACACCAATTTAGAAGAGGGTGGCTTGAGAAAGCTTAAAAATAATAACATGTCCCGTAATGCTCCCCAATACCACCTTCCAAACATGAAGGTTAAGCAAGAGTGTTTCATGACCAACCTTCCTGTCACATGTAGCAAAACTGCACTTGCTTTGACTCCAACTTAGATTATCACAGATACACATCATCCTAGCACACAAAATACATGTGATAATCAAATTTTATGTACTTACAGTCTAGTTCAGGGGAGCCACAAACAACGGTGGAGTAATCCGCCTCCACCCCTGGAGTGGGGGAGGATGGGGGAGACCCTGCATGGGGTGATGGTGTTGTATCTCCTAGAAACACAAAGACACGAATACAATCCTTGAACAGCTATTTGATAAAGGCACACAGAAAGTAGTCCCTAAACATTGAAGGTAGTAGTTACAGTGGACTGGGTAAGCAGTGGTCCCTCTTCACCAGTCCTCCACAACAAACATCCTCAATGTCAGCTGCTACATAACCCCAATGGCAAAATATATATATTACAGCCCTTATATTTCCCAGGACACATTGAACACACAAACACATGTAGAATACTTACTTCCCATTTGAGGAGAGCCCAGGTCCTCCTCACTGAGGGACAAATCGGCCTGTTCTTGGCCACCAACTTCCTCCTGCCCCGGGTCCAGGCAACTTGGCCCTGCCTGAGGCTCCTCTCTTGCTGAAGCTAAATCAACCACAAAAGAAAACAAAACAAACAATCATTCCTCCAAGTTAGACCTAATACACAACACACCAGCACATCCACATTACTTACAGTGGGCCTGAGAAGGCTGAGCCTCCAGATCCTCGTCACTTGTTTCTAAAAAAAAAATATAAACAAAAAACATTATATACTATTTATGGACACAAATAGGCAGTAACCTCTCATCATGCTAGCACCATACTCAATGCCCCTACAATTCAGAACATAGAAGTGCACTTACACCAATGAGATGCATTGACCATGTTTCAAAACAGGAGGGTACCATGCAAATTAGGCGGTCGCCTAAGGCCTCGCACCTACAGGGAAATCTCCCAAGTAAAAGATTGCTTCTCGGATCTAAAAGTTGCAGCAGTGTGCTGCAGTCTCTTCACTGCGGCTGCCAGGTGTCTGTTGTCCGCTGACACTTACCCCTCCTTCTCTGCCTGGGGATTGGCCGTCTGATCATGTAATCCTAAGATGTTGAGGAATCGGTAGGTGTGTACCTGCACCAGTAGGAAGTGACTGCCCGGTCAACTCACTCTGCTATCATCGGTTGATGCTCTGGGAGGAGAGCACTGCCCTGGACCAGGAACATACAGGTAACCAGGGCCAGACTTGTTATTTTGCAGGCTGGTCATAGATTTGTGGTGTCTACTATGCAAAGGGGGTGAGTAGCCCCAGGGAAGTTGGAAGAGTCCGAAAATGGTTGGTGGAGGAGGAGGAGAAGAAGGCCCTGGGTGGCTGGGGGACAAGGAGAGGGCCCCTGGGTGTTTTCTAGAGGAGGAAAGACCCCCAATGACGCCAGAGTCAGTTGCCAGGGAAGAGAGTGGAGATGAGCAAGTCCTGCATATCTGATATGAAAGCCAAACATGGTGGAGATGGAGCCCTTTGCCCTACACAATGACAGCACCCGAGGTGGAAGGTGAGGGGTAGCGGGTCTTTGACATTATATAGCATATGGACTCTGTCCATTATTGGTAGTTTTGTTTGGAGTTGTCCTTTAGATGTTTAACTCTGTTGTTTTTGCCCCGAGCTGTGAGGGACTGAGGTATGACAGCCCACTATGCTGGGACTTATAGTGCCCTAGAATGTGGAGGACAGAGGAATCCTCAGTCCCTAACAGAGGGCACTACAAGTTGCAGAATAGCAGGCTGCCATGCCTTAGTCCCCACAGAGGGCACTACAAGTCTTAGCATAGCAGGCAGTAGTTCCTCAGTCCCCTACAGAGAGCAGTACAAGTTCAAGCATAGCAGGCTTCCATTCCTCAGGGAGGAATGGCAGTGCACTATACTGGAATTTCCAGTCACCTCTGTGGTGACTCAGGTATGGCAGCCTTCTGCAGTGGGACTTGTCGTGCCCTTGACTGTGGTGGACTGAGGAAGGGAAGTGTAAGGGGGTATCTGGAAGCTCTGATGCATGGGGGAGCTTTGGTGACCACAGAGTTCCCTTTTACACCAGAGTCCCCAGCTTCCCCCCTCAAATCATGGTTCCCAGGACTCTCCTTACATCAGTCTTCAGACTTCCCCCTTACAGTGTAGTAAGTCTGGAGACTCCGATGTAAAGGGGGCTCTGTGAAATGTGATTAGAGATTTGACATTTCTACAATTAAAATGTTTCTACTTACCATCCACAATTCGGAGCAGCTGTAGTGGCTCGCTCTCTGGGAACACATAGCGCAGTGTGGCAGTCCTCCTCCTCCCCTTCTTCACCAAAAGCACAAGAGGGTGTCGCCCGTCCGCTTTGGCTAGAAGCAGAAGAGAAAAAAGAAACATATAAAAGACTAATGTACATAGTAGTAATAAAGGTTGTGAAGAGACACTTGATGGAGGTAGGAAAGGTAGGGGCAAGAGGGAGGGGGGGGGTGGTGGTTGTGTTGTTGCATACCTAAACACATGTCCACCTACCCAAAAAATAGTAATCTATCTGGTCACATGTAATGTATATTTTTACTTACCGGAGATTTGCTCCACAGCCTTTTGAAGGAGCCTGGGTGAGCGCCTTTTGGCATCACTCCAGGCCCGCTGGAGATCCACCACAAGGGGCCGGAATTGGAATCTCCGCCGCAGCCTCATCCAGACACGACACATGATCTTGTGCTTTTGGTGAAGATGTGTGTTCACACGGTCATAATCCCAGAGGAGGAGGAGCTGTGGAAAGAGCAGTGTATGTTTGAGCCAAAGTATGTCCAAAAATGTACATTCTTTCAAAAACATGCTAGATCGTCTTTTAGATATTGTAGAACAAAGAATCCCATTTCTGGTGATACATATACATCGATGTCCAAATCTACCTCCATGACATAGGTTGACCCACACTGGTGATTACCTCTACATGATATTGGCATTTTCTCAATTGTCCTTTCAATACACAGATTAGAGGGGAGATCTGACATTCCCTGAATCTAATTGACCTAACAAATTTGGATCAATTTAATGTGGCAGAATTATCCACACAATCACAGTCCAATCACACATAAACCTTTTTAAATGTCCCCAGCAGAATTTGATGGCATAGTGGTTCACAGCAGTGCCATCAGATTCCAGTTAGATCTGTAAATTAACAAAGCAATGGGATCTGGGGGTGTATTTAACTTGCAATGGACACCCCCATGGATTCACATATGGCAGTGTGAGACGCATGTGTTTGGGAATGTGATCCATTAAGACGCTGGCAAATCACAGTGTTAACACATGAGTCTCAGTATCAAGTGATTATACACTCATGTGTTGCCTTTAGAGGTGATTTCTCCAATGCAATCCTTTGAAGACATGACCACTGACCAGTCTAGATTTTTGTGATCACTCATTCCATCTCAGGTGAACAAATTAGCTGCTGTCTGCACATCCATCTTATGATGGCGACTCTCAGACAAACCTTGCTGTGTGTATGTATGTATTTAAGCCAAAAAGTATTTTCACAATGTATTTAGGGGATATAATGTTTCCAATCTTGCATATATGAAAAGGGGCTATACATGTGTCTTTATCTAGACAGATTCTAAAGCGTCATGGTATTCTGTAACAGATAATTGTGTATCATTTTGTCAAAAACTCCAAACTAATTATATATATATATATATATATATATATATATATATATATATATATATATATATATATATAATATATATATATATATATATATATATATATATATATATATATATATATATATGTATCTATATATATATTCATATATATATATATATATATAAAAATATATAGATATATAAATATATATCTAAATATAAATATATATAAATAAATATATATATCTATCTAAATATAAAGAGATATACATATATCTAATATATATATATATATATATATATATATATATTAGGGAACAGGTTCACATACAGGAACTTTCTCTAACAGGAAGTTTCTATCTCATGTCTAATAGGCAGCAAGTGCATGCGCATATCACTAGAGAAAAAGTTAGTTGCACACCCGCTAGATAAGCGAAACCCCCCCCCCAGCTAACTTACATCTCGCACATTCACGCACCCACACACACACACACACACACAACACCCCCCCCTCACCTTGCAGATGAAAGCCACAATTTCCGCTGTAAAGAGAGCGATCGCCATAGTGTTCAGAAATGCGGGAGGACCTGTACAGTTTCCGGACATGTGTGCACCCACAAATAGTGTCGTTTCCGGTTGCATTTACTAATGTGAGAACGCCGTTTTTAATGTTAGCGAATTCGCAAAATACAGTCACCTTACACAACCATTCAGCATGTCTAACAAATATAACAAAAATAAAGATAAAAACATGCATTTGTGGACACCATAAAACTTTTTTATTTATAAACATGAATACATTTTGAGAAGACATTTGAAACATGCACGCACAACACCATCAATTTTTATTACAAAGAGGATACACAGTTCAAACATTTAACATGACATATTTTTGGCACAGTCTCCCCAGTATCACACTGAAGCCACAGAATGTAAATTTTTTGACAAAAACAACCTTTGTACAACAGTTATACCATATACATCGACACAGAGCCAATAATCTTCGGATACATGTGCATATTGACAGAACAATACACAATTATGTTAACACCAAAAAATACTTACAGAGAGTCAAGTGGGCTATGTGTCTTTGTACATAACAGACAACACAGCCAAATCCCACCTCCATAAATAACAAAGGCCCCCAAATGTTAAACATAAAGCATGTCACACACAAATATATTGGACCTCTTGCCAGGCCAAATCTTTGCTCCGGTCTGAGTGGTCTATATATAATCAAGGAAAACACACACCCAGTAATGGTAACTCCCAGGCAAAACTTTAACTGTGTGTGTCCTGTGTGTTTTGGAGCATGCTCAGTTACAAAAAAAGGGAAATAGAAATAAAGAGAGAGGAGAGAGAGAGACCTAAACCAACCTAATACATGTATGTATGTGAGTATATATGTGAATAGCGAAATTTTTCAGTTCAAGTTTGCTATTCATTATTTATAATGTGTAGATACAGGAATACATACATATATATACAATTACATGAGAGAGCGAGAGAGAGAGAGAGAGAAATATATATTTAGGTAAACAATTGAAACACAGGTTTTTTTTTTGTTGGGAGTTGGGATTGTGAAGATTGAACAGATATCTAAGCCAAAAATCTGATGCCACATAAAGTCAATATCTAGCAATATTGAGAGCTAAAGCTATATTTGTTTGTTGGCCAGACTTTGCTCATTAGCCAAGTATAGGGATATATACCTGCAGTTAAATGTGTACTAAAATGCTAACACTTGGCCATACCCGTATGGAAGAAATTGTATTTGTAATATATTTAGAGTAACATAATTTTTCAAGCACATAGAATATTGGCCAAATTGTGACATTTCCTATATATTTGTGAAATGTTAATAATCTTTCTTTGAAATATGTTTTACATCTATTTTTCTTCTATCTGAGTACATGTTTCCCAATGTCATATTTTGTGGGATAACCTAGATAATGTGGAGGTTCTATATAAATACTGTAGATTTCACTGTTATTACTTCAGAGTTAGCAGGAAAGGTGTATGGAACGTGATGGTGTTTACTAAGGGATCCCTTGGTAGAAGTGTGCATGTTTTTCAAATCCGCCGGTTCTTTCCATTTTATATGGGCAATACAGCGGATTTTTAGTTGGCGTTGCGCATGCGCACATTCGCGCACTTGCAGCTCGGGACTTGCGGAGCTGTTTTTACTTTCTACACTTTTGCAGATATCTTTCTTTCTAGGTCAGTTTTTGACATTTTGTAAAAGCTAGTCATCTCAAAATTTATCTCCACATCTTCTACAGTGATTTGGGATTTTCAGGGGTACAGGGAAAAATTTGGCAAAACATTGGTCGAGCTTTTAGCTGACCTGTTTTTAAGTCGCGCCCTGACATTGTAGCATCTTCATGAATCTAACACTAGGCGTTATTGGCCGCCCGCCGTACTTTGAATACCAATTTCAGACGTACAAATTCGCCGGTTCGCAAAAATCCCGGCGTTAGCCAAATAGCGGTACTATGAATTAGGCCCTTAGTATGGGCAAAATACAGGTTTACTTTAAGCATAAAACAGTTAGTAATATGATTTTGATTAGGAGTATATAACATCTATAAAAGTTCTATAAAACAAAGCAAACCTGTCATAAGGTGAATTATCATTTACTTATCAAGTGGAAAGGTAAAGTTTAAATATTTAAGCAACCCATTACTTTATTTTGTCCCAGTATATACATCCAGCGTGCGCTGCTGGTAATCATAATCCTACAAAAATGTCACGTTATATACAACAATTAGAATCCCCAGTCATAGAAAATTTGTACAAACTACATGGCACAGTGCAATAGTTTAGGACTAATGCTAGATCCATCTTCCAAACAGCACACAAATCCATTTTTCTGACAGATCCGATACTATAAGGAAGAACACTAGATAACTTGTCACTATTATTCATGCCTAGTAATGAGCGAATTTTAGCAAATTTCACAACACTTTGGTGAAGCAGATGCTAGTAGTAGCTTTGCAATCTACTCCCAGTTTAGTCAACTAGAAAATTAGTCCTTCCAAACTATGTAATAGTTCAGTTGATTGGGTTTCAGAGCTGAGGTTACCCTGCGCACATGCTGATTACCAGTAAATTGGGGCTGTGATGGCATTTATTGGCCGTACAACTGTAAGGCTGTGATCTGAAAGTCTAAATATGATTGGTGGCTGTGGTCAACACAGCAGTTCTTATTTAAGGCACATTTCAGAAGAAGGAGGACAACTCTGGACTCTGGAAGACAACATGGCTACCAGTATAGTATGGACATTTATATTGGACACATTTAATACTTCAGTAGGCATAATGGAACATGTAATAAATACTTTTCACAAAGATGACCTCAGTGTTCTGCATTACAATATCAAATCAGCAATGGATATGAAGAACCATGGAATTTCACCTCCAAAAAATGCAGAATGAATGGCTGCCACAGATCCCACCAGCTACTGAATGTATAATACTTAAAGTGTCTCTGTCACTTTATATCTGGTGTGTGGTATAGATTCTAAAATTCCCTAACCTGTCTTCTTAAAATTTTCTAAAAGTCCTAACATCATAGTAGAGCACATGATTTCTACCAACTAATTATGTTTGCATTTATACAGATTCTAGAATATGACAGGTTCTCCTTAATCACAAAGTGCGTATTTTTAAAAAGAAAGACACAAAGCTAGAATTGTATACAAATAAAGAAAACAGTCTCCATTCTTCTCCTTTGTGGACCTGCAAAGAAAAAAAAGTATATATTTATATAGTCCTATATCAGACGTTTTGTTACTCTCAGTAAATGTTTTATTATCAGTCCTATCCATAAATGTGAGGAAAGGTACAGTGTTCATCCAATGTAAAATTGAATCGTCACCCAACATGTTCTACACGCTGAAAACCTGAATCAGTTTTATTGTACTCTGGTAATACACATCCTTCCATATTTGTGGATAGTACAGCTTTTGTTAATAACACTAATTTGGATCATATAACATTTCTTAATAATAAAGTCATTAGTGCTTAGTGGTGCCGCTCCAGGCTTAGGTGTAGAGCCCCATTGGCACTCAGGATAGAAGGAATGCCAGCGTAAGAAAAACTCATCCAGTGAGCAATGAACCTTTAAGCATGAGACCACCGCTCACCATAGCCAATCCTTGTGTGGATGTATACATGTGAAATCCTCAGTCAATGCCTCTCCTCAGACAATATCCCCTGACATGTTTTGCCCATAGGGGTTATTTAAGCCCCAGTGGTAAGGGCAAAACATTTCAAGGAGCCTGGCCTGAGGAGCAGCATTGATTGAGGCTTTCACATGTATACATCCACACCAGGATCGGCTATGGTGAGCGGCGGTCTCATGTTTAAAAAAATTAAAAATTCTTTGCATACCTTGACTATTTAACATAAAATAGAAGACTTGTGAAAACTAGACAAAAAATATATAGCTTCGGAGACAGCTAAGTTCTCCCATTCGCATCACCTGAACAAGAGACCTGAGCTGTTTTGAAAGCCTGCAATTTTTATTAACTCAACCAATAAAAAAGTACCATTTAGGGCCAATTATATGTTATAGTAATGAGCGAAGTGTGGTGTGGTGCATTAAGGTGCTATTCATTAAGCAAATCACCCCAAAGCAATTTTACAATAGCAGGCATTGCACCTGCACTGCAACACACAATGGCACACTTGTCATGCACTGCATTGGAAGAAAGAGTCAGGTCACTTTTCATGCTATGGGGCACTGCCAGACTGTTTAAAATAAATGGGCTGCCCTAATGCAGTGCACCCTAAAGAATGGGTAATGCATTGCATTTACACAGTTGCATTACCACAATTCCTAGTGTGACTTGGCCCCCAATATGTCCAGGGAAATCTATAGTGATAAAATCCACTGACGAAAAATATGAGTGGTGACTGCAGGGCTGTTTTTTTAATCACTTGCCTACTGGGCACTTATACCCTCTTCCTGCCCAGGCCAATTTTCTGCTTTCAGTGCTCTCACACTTTGAATAACAATTGCGCGGTCATGCAACACTGTACCCATGTGACATTTTTATAATTTTTTTCCACACAAATAGAGCTTTCTTTTGGCAGTATTTAATAACCACTGGGGTTTTATATTTTTTCTAAACAAACAAAAAAAAAAAGACCAAAAACTTGCGCTGATGAGGCTGCACTGATGGGCACTGATAAGATGGTACTGATGAGGCAGCACTGGTGGGCACTGAATGGCTCTGATAGGCAGCACTAAAGGGCTCTGATAGGCGACACTGATGATGAGGCAATGATGGGCACTGATTGGCAGCACTGATAGGTGGTACTGGTGAGCAGTGATTGGCAGCACTAGTGGGCACTGATGAGACTGCACTGATAATCAGAAAACTGATAATCAGTGCTGACCTCCCTTTAACAGAAGAGGGTTATCAGCTTTCTTACTCTCTCCTCACGCTGAATGTGAGGAAAGAAAAGCCGATGACCGGCTTCTGTATACATCCTGTGATCAGCTGTCATTGGCCCTTTACCCTGATCTGTGAAGTACTCAGTGATCACAGAGCGCGCTGCCCGCACGCTGTGGGGGATGCGTGGGAAGCGCAGACACGGAAGGATGTCCATGTACGCCCTCCCAGCATTGTAAGCCCATGCTGTAGCCATCTTTTGGCTACAGCGTGGGCAGGAAGTGGTTAAATGGGTAAAAACTGCATTAGCCCAGGACCACCTGGGGGCCACCAAGTGACTTAGTAGGTAGAAGCAGGCGAAGATCTGAGTTTATGGACCTCTTGACTTTATGTTCACAATTTTTATAGTGAATACCATATATTATCAAAGATGGGATTTATAACCTTCCTTGGACATATGAGGCAGTATCTAGTATGTTTTCTTTGGGCAACATGTGTCAAATCAAATGTAGCAAAATTTAGAACATTGAGTACTGAAAACTTACATTCAGGCCTTCACTTCCTTGGAGTTGTCAGAAGCGGTGTCAGAAGCTGTAAAATATAAAGCAATGATTACCATGTGCTTCTATTATAGTACTAACTTGCTTGAGGTGATTGTAGCCATATTAGTGCACTTGCGACAGAAACAATTGAGTATATTAGTGCAAATAAAAAAAGTATTATGGACAGTACTAAGATGGCTATATCAGGGTTGAGACAGAACCATCCAGCATCCGGCTTGGGTGCTTCCATTAGTATACAGCTTCCTCCAGTCTGGACCCAGGAACCAGATATTATGGCTGAGCACCCAAGTAATAGACGACACTAGCTTAGGTGCAAACTGGAACTTGAACTGTTTATTGTAAACTCACACAGAATATATAGCACACAAGATCAGGTAGAGCCTAATCACATTTACGTATGCAATGCAAACTGTAAACAGGGATATAATTAACATAGCTAAGGAACAGCCAACATAAACATTAAGCTAATTAAATTGGAGCTCCAACCAAAAGGGGAAGCCCTGCTTATTTGCCACCTTCCCCCTCTGCTGCCACATTTGGCACCTTTTGGGGGGGAGCAGGTACCTGGTTTTGATAGATACCTGCTCCCACTTCCAGCTGACTTTGCTGCAGCGGACTCATCCAGAAGTCTGGCCCCCGCTCCTCCTTCCCCCGCCACTGGGCCATTCACAAAGCGCAGCGTGCTGTTTCAGGCATGCACAGTATGGAACTGGCTTTTATCATACCCAAGATGGAGGCTTCAGCATCCGAGAGCCGATTAAAAAATCAGCTTGGCCTAAAATACTGCTGGATTTGTGGACAGGTAAGTGTTTGAATATTAAAAGTCAGAAGTTACAGTATTTGTAGCTACTGACTTTTATTTGTTTTTGAAGGAGCCCGGAGCTATGCTTTAAACAACTAGTCACTTAACCCTCCTCTTATGTTAGAATTCTGTTACTATCCATGATGTTAACGGGTCGGTTTTGACCCGTGTTTTAAATCAGCCATAAAATACCCTCTGAATAATTATTTATCATCAAATTTGTTTCTTATCTCTTGGTTACCTTGTTAGGCTTCTTTATCCTTGAAAAGATTGGTTTTAATATTTTTGGTGTGACCCCTTAGACCTTTCTTTTGATAGCATACCTCTCATTTTCAAATTTAAAAAATGGTAAAATAAAGTCAGCAACTCTGAAATGTATTGGTCCTATGTTTCTTTACTTTATTTAGAGAAGCAGACAAGCAGGAAAAGAGATAGGCCCCTCCCTAACTACAGCTCACAGGGTTGAGAGGGGATTGGCTGTCAGTGTTACTAAGCAAAGAGGGTGTTTAGGATTTCAGCTTTGGCACTTATTAGTGTCCTAAAATCCTATATTATAACTGGGTCCGAATTGACCCTAACACCATAAACGTCTTAATTTTCACCACAGTATTTTATAATTTAGTGAAAAGGATTCTTTTTCTATTACATTGTTTAAATAGAGGTTCCTGACAAAGTAAAAAAATCTTGATGCAATAAACAAATTTATGTGATACTTAAAGACATTCAAAACCTGAAAACGGGTCGGTTCTGACCCTAACATAAGAGGAGGGTTAACCACTTCTGGACCAGAAGGTTTTGCCCCCTTAACGACCAGGCCATTTTTTGCGATTCGGCACTGCATTACTTTAACAGACAATTGCGCAGTTGTGCGATGCTGTACCAAAATGGTATGCTGTACCAAAATCAAATTGATGTCCTTTTTTCCCCCACAAATAAAGCTTTCTTTTGATGGTATTTGATCACCTGTGGGAATTTTAATTTTTGCACTATAAACAAAAAAAGATTCTAAAAATTCTGAAAAAAAAAAACAAAAAAACAATAATTTTCACTTTCGGCTATATAAAATTCCCAAAAAAAAAAAATGTAAAAATCAAAATTGTTTAACATTTTAGGCCAAATTATTTTCTGCTACATATTTTTGGTAGAAAAAAAAAAAATCGCAATAAGCGTATTTTGATTGGTTTGCGCAAAAGTTATTGCGTCTACTAACTACGTGAAAGATTTATGTCATTTTTATTGTTTTTTTTTTACTAGTAATGGCAGCGATCTGCAATTTTCCGTGGGACTATGACATTGCGGCGGACAGATCGGACCCCTAACTGACATTTTTGACACTTTTGGGGGGACCAGTACCATTACTACAGTAATCAGTGCTAAAAATATGCACTGTTACTGTAATAATGACACTGGCAGGGAAGGGGTTAACACAGTGGGTGATCAAGTGTTAAATGTGAGCCTAGGGGAGTGATTATAAGTGTATGGGGCTTTTGAAATGATCACAGAGACCTGTGATCCTACATAGAAGGATCACAAGCACTCTGTGATCACTCCAGAGAGAAGAATGGTCAGCTGTGTTTACAACAGCTGACCATTCCTTCTCTCTCAGTGGGGAGCGATCGCAGGTGGCAGGCGGCAATCGGAGCCACATGCCCCGTGCATCGGAGTCCCCGCTGACGAGAGGGGCTGGGAGCATGCTGGTGGCAGCGCACGCTTGCCCCCTAGCTGCAGTCCCGCGACCGACATAGACCTATGTCGGTTCGCGCAGGAGGGGCGTACTGCCGCAGTAAAACTGTGGCGGGTGGGCTGGAAGCGGTTAAACAAGCCTAGGTGTCTAGACCATTTAGCACCAAGTCCTCAACCCTGCATACACAACGTACATTACACATTATCATAAGCATAAACACATAACATTCCACAATGGTGAAAAAAGAGGGGGTTTTTTTGGTGTCTCAAGCCAAAGATGATGGGACTTTGTGGGCAAGTAAGTATCAATTGAACATGAGTAAAATTATATCTCAATTTATTAACAAATTTACATAGAAGTAAAAAATAAGAAAATATTGTAACTCAGTTGTGAGTATTGGTGTTGGGTACAGGCCCAAAGTGATAAAGATAAGAATAAGAGAAGAAGGATTCTCAGTGAATCCGTGACACATGTGATAAGTTGTGACAGTTTTATGGATCTTGTCTCTGTGTATTCCGTATGTGGGAGGTTCACAGAGTTTCATCCATAATTTCTGACGCGTTTCGGCTGTATCAGCCTTTTTCAAAGTTTTTCTGTCACCCAGCTGTAATGTATAATAGATAATATTCAATATTTCCATTTGTTGGAAATATATGTGAAATTAGTATATACAAAAATAATAATAATAAATACATACTTGTATTTTAAAATCTTGTTACTGCAAACCAAAATTGCCTCTGTCCCCTCTAAACCTGCAACAAGGAGCCGTGTGGTACCATGGTCTGAAAGGATATATTAGTTGTATTTTTTATCGTATGAAAAATAAGGATCATATACTGCCAATGTTGGCTACTCACATCCAGGTTTGGAGATGTTCATATAAAGATATTGGATTGTTGTTCCAGTAATGTCCTGGATCGTTCTGGAAGGGGTATATATATGTATATATTATATTATATTTCCCAAGGTAAGTAATTAGTGTGGGTGTCCAAGCCCAAATAAACACTTACATTTGCAGATTTATATACAGATTTAGGGGAGGGGAAGGTATCTCTCCTGATGCCGCAGTCATAAGTAGATTGCTGCCGCCAGTTAGCCGTTCTGAAAAGGGTCATATGTCCATGAAGTGTTTTGTTACAATTTGCAAGTTTGTGGGTAAAATGTATTTTATTTGTGACTTCAAGTAAAAGGACATTCGTCTAGACTTACATTTTTTCAAGGAGGTATTGCTGTTAAGAAGAGAGGTAGAGGTGATATCCTTCACCGCCGCTGGTCCACGTCCGTCCTGTTCCCTCTGCAAGAGGGAAGTGAGGGTGGACGTCGGCTCCCCGGCCTTATAAAGCCGTTCGCGCATGCGCATAGTGTGCTGCACGTCATCGGCTTCTTCCGTCAGTGACTCAGGCTTTCGTACTGCGCAAGCGCCTGGGTGATGCGCGCGCAGTACAAGCCGGTCCTGACCGCTCGGCCGCCGACACAGTGTATGGGAGATCTAGGAAACGACTCAGCCGTGGCCGGCAGGTTTCCGTCTCCATAGTAACCCCTGTCACAAGGAGGTGGCAGGGGCTTACCGTGCCGGGTGCAGGATGGGGGGAAGAAGAGAAACAAAGTGGTTTGCTCATAAAAAAACAAGATGTACATCTTCATATGAATATTACATAAAGCTGTTACATGTGGTACAGAAAAGAAGGACAATAAATAAATGGTAATTCTATATATTATATATAACATTTTTGGTTAGTTTTAACAGCAGTAATTATATCTAGATGCCCGAGAGGATATCCCCAATGGGGGTGTTGAAGGAATATCCACAGGTCTGGCACACCAGAAGGGGGTCTGGGCCGGAATTTTTGAAGGGTATTGAGTGTGATCTCAGAGTTCTAGTATCTTGGGATAAATCCCATGATATATGTATGGTCTGATTGGTGGTGGTTATATTTTTCTATGATGTTAGTCTGTTTTGCCAGATGCAAAACCCTCCAGAAATGGTCTGAAACTTTCTGTTTCATTAAGTCCTGGGTATGTGGTGGCATTTAGACGCCTGATCCATCTCATCTCCATCTGTAAGAGTTTTTTATTCCAATCGCCCCCCCCCCCGTTGCGGTATGTGCATTCTCTCTAGGGCGATGAAAGTAACTTTCGGCATTTTGTTGTTGTGCATGTTTTTGACATGTCTGCCAAGCGGTAGATGGAAATTGCATATTTCCATACTTTGGATATGCTTATTGATTCTCTTGCCCATTTCCTGTTTGGTCTTGCCAACATAAAACGACCCACATTCGCACCTCATAAGGTACACGACTCCTCTCGTCCTACAGTTGACATAGTGTCGTGGTCTAAAATGTTCACCATTGGGGAGGATGGTGTCCGTACATTTTTTTATGACACTGCACTGTGTGCAAGTACCACAAGGGTATGTACCTTTATCCTTGCATGGATCTTTCCTTTTTTCCTTAAATTCGCTATGTATTAGGTTTTGTTTGAGGGAGCCGGCCTTTTTGTAGGTCACTAGTGGGCCATCTGGTACAAATGGTTTCACCATAGGGTCTTCACTTAATATGTTCCAGTGTTTCTGGAGGATTCCTTTAATTTTGTAATGTTCATTTGTAAATCGTAGAATGATACGACTTTTTTCTCCTTGTTCTTTTATTTCGTCCATTTTTTTAGTTTGAAAAAGGAGTTCGTTCCTTTGTCGTTTTTTTACTTTATTAAATGCTTTCCTGAGAGTGCTTCTGGTATACCCTCTTTCTAGTAGTCTACCCGTAAGGAGATCGGCTTCTTTTTGGAAATCATCCTCATCTGTACAGTTCCTCTTTAATCTTAAGAATTGGCTATATGGTATAGCTCTTTTCAATGATGTTGGATGGAAACTCGTGGCATGCAGGATTGAGTTCCCCGCTGTTTCCTTGCGGTAAAGAGTGGTTTTGATTGTTCCATTGTCCTCTTTCAGTATCCAGGTGTCTAAGAATGCAATCTTACTCTTATCATAATTGAGTGTAAAATACATGTTATATGTATTTTTGTTCATTACTTTCAAACATTCTCCAATTAAATTTTCCGGACCTGTCCAAATGATGAAAATATCATCTAGGAAACGTTGCCATAGTAGTATATGGTCTACAAAAATGCTGTTTTTCTCTTCGGCTAGAAAATCAGATTCTTACCTTGGGGAATATAATATAATATATACATATATATACCCCTTCCAGAACGATCCAGGACATTACTGGAACAACAATCCAATATCTTTATATGAACATCTCCAAACCTGGATGTGAGTAGCCAACATTGGCAGTATATGATCCTTATTTTTCATACGATAAAAAATACAACTAATATATCCTTTCAGACCATGGTACCACACGGCTCCTTGTTGCAGGTTTAGAGGGGACAGAGGCAATTTTGGTTTGCAGTAACAAGATTTTAAAATACAAGTATGTATTTATTATTATTATTTTTGTATATACTAATTTCACATATATTTCCAACAAATGGAAATATTGAATATTATCTATTATACATTACAGCTGGGTGACAGAAAAACTTTGAAAAAGGCTGATACAGCCGAAACGCGTCAGAAATTATGGATGAAACTCTGTGAACCTCCCACATACGGAATACACAGAGACAAGATCCATAAAACTGTCACAACTTATCACATGTGTCACGGATTCACTGAGAATCCTTCTTCTCTTATTCTTATCTTTATCACTTTGGGCCTGTACCCAACACCAATACTCACAACTGAGTTACAATATTTTCTTATTTTTTACTTCTATGTAAATTTGTTAATAAATTGAGATATAATTTTACTCATGTTCAATTGATACTTACTTGCCCACAAAGTCCCATCATCTTTGGCTTGAGACACCAAAAAAACCCCCTCTTTTTTCAAGACTTAGGGACGGAGGCAGCACCTACTCACACCACCTATAAGATCAAAACCCACACCCCCCTCGTTCAAATAAACCGGATGGATAATACATCCATGTTCTCACTGATCTTTAGGTGGACAAGAAACCATAAACAGATAAATTATTTCTACAGGGTCGCTCAGCAGGACCCTATAATTTAATTAATTATAAGGGTTGGGCAGTACTTTCTCCCCCTTTTCAGTGATAATATCACAAGAATAAGGGGACACCACACCCCACACCCTACGCAGTCTCAACCAACAAGGCTGAGACTAATACACAAACTTCCTATAATGGAAGAGATGGCCACGGGAGACCTGATGGGAGATGGATGGAATGCCCTCATGTCAGACATTCAGAAGAGTTTTCAGGGACAGGAACAACAGGACTCAGACATTATGGCCCTATTTGGAACCCTAAGAAAATACCTAGAAAGGAAATCGGCCCTCTTCTGGCACATTAAGTCCTTTCAGAGATACATAACGGAAAACATTAACCCAGTAGGTCTCCGCATACAAATCTTCCCAACAATGGACAATATTACCACCAATATGAAAAAAGAATGGGAAGAAATTTTGAATGAATGTTCAAAAAAATTGATGATACTACTACAGGAGGAATATGCACCATCTTATGCGAACATTTATTTAGGAGCCTGGGAATCTGATTTTCTAGCCGAAGAGAAAAACAGCATTTTTGTAGACCATATACTACTATGGCAACGTTTCCTAGATGATATTTTCATCATTTGGACAGGTCCGGAAAATTTAATTGGAGAATGTTTGAAAGTAATGAACAAAAATACATATAACATGTATTTTACACTCAATTATGATAAGAGTAAGATTGCATTCTTAGACACCTGGATACTGAAAGAGGACAATGGAACAATCAAAACCACTCTTTACCGCAAGGAAACAGCGGGGAACTCAATCCTGCATGCCACGAGTTTCCATCCAACATCATTGAAAAGAGCTATACCATATAGCCAATTCTTAAGATTAAAGAGGAACTGTACAGATGAGGATGATTTCCAAAAAGAAGCCGATCTCCTTACGGGTAGACTACTAGAAAGAGGGTATACCAGAAGCACTCTCAGGAAAGCATTTAATAAAGTAAAAAAACGACAAAGGAACAAACTCCTTTTTCAAACTAAAAAAATGGACGAAATAAAAGAACAAGGAGAAAAAAGTCGTATTATTCTACGATTTACAAATGAACATTACAAAATTAAAGGAATCCTCCAGAAACACTGGAACATATTAAGTGAAGACCCTGTGGTGAAACCATTTGTACCAGATGGCCCACTAGTGACCTACAAAAAGGCCGGCTCCCTCAAACAAAACCTAATACATAGCGAATTTAAGGAAAAAAGGAAAGATCCATGCAAGGATAAAGGTACATACCCTTGTGGTACTTGCACACAGTGCAGTGTCATAAAAAAATGTACGGACACCATCCTCCCCAATGGTGAACATTTTAGACCACGACACTATGTCAACTGTAGGACGAGAGGAGTCGTGTACCTTATGAGGTGCGAATGTGGGTCGTTTTATGTTGGCAAGACCAAACAGGAAATGGGCAAGAGAATCAATAAGCATATCCAAAGTATGGAAATATGCAATTTCCATCTACCGCTTGGCAGACATGTCAAAAACATGCACAACAACAAAATGCCGAAAGTTACTTTCATCGCCCTAGAGAGAATGCACATACCGCAACGGGGGGGCGATTGGAATAAAAAACTCTTACAGATGGAGATGAGATGGATCAGGCGTCTAAATGCCACCACATACCCAGGACTTAACGAAACAGAAAGTTTCAGACCATTTCTGGAGGGTTTTGCATCTGGCAAAACAGACTAACATCATAGAAAAAATATAACCACCACCAATCAGACCATACATATATCATGGGATTTATCCCAAGATACTAGAACTCTGAGATCACACTCAATACCCTTCAAAAATTCCGGCCCAGACCCCCTTCTGGTGTGCCAGACCTGTGGATATTCCTTCAACACCCCCATTGGGGATATCCTCTCGGGCATCTAGATATAATTACTGCTGTTAAAACGAACCAAAAATGTTATATATAATATATAGAATTACCATTTATTTATTGTCCTTCTTTTCTGTACCACATGTAACAGCTTTATGTAATATTCATATGAAGATGTATATCTTGTTTTTTTTATGAGCAAACCACTTTGTTTCTCTTCTTCCCCCCATCCTGCACCCGGCACGGTAAGCCCCTGCCACCTCCTTGTGACAGGGGTTACTATGGAGACGGAAACCTGCCGGCCACGGCTGAGTCGTTTCCTAGATCTCCCATACACTGTGTCGGCGGCCGAGCGGTCAGGACCGGCTTGTACTGCGCGCGCATCACCCAGGCGCTTGCGCAGTACGAAAGCCTGAGTCACTGACGGAAGAAGCCGATGACGTGCAGCGCACTATGCGCATGCGCGAACGGCTTTATAAGGCCGGGGAGCCGACGTCCACCCTCACTTCCCTCTTGCAGAGGGAACAGGACGGACGTGGACCAGCGGCGGTGAAGGATATCACCTCTACCTCTCTTCTTAACACCAATACCTCCTTGAAAAAATGTAAGTCTAGACGAATGTCCTTTTACTTGAAGTCACAAATTTAAATACATTTTACCCACAAACTTGCAAATTTTAACAAAACACTTCATGGACATATGACCCTTTTCAGAACGGCTAACTGGCGGCAGCAATCTACTTATGACTGCGGCATCAGGAGAGATACCTTCCCCTCCCCTAAATCTGTATATAAATCTGCAAATGTAAGTGTTTATTTGGGCTTGGACACCCACACTAATTACTTACCTTGGGAAATATAATATAATATATACATATATATACCCCTTCCAGAACGATCCAGGACATTACTGGAACAACAATCCAATATCTTTATATGAACATCTCCAAACCTGGATGTGAGTAGCCAACATTGGCAGTATATGATCCTTATTTTTCATACGATAAAAAATACAACTAATATATCCTTTCAGACCATGGTACCACACGGCTCCTTGTTGCAGGTTTAGAGGGGACAGAGGCAATTTTGGTTTGCAGTAACAAGATTTTAAAATACAAGTATGTATTTATTATTATTATTTTTGTATATACTAATTTCACATATATTTCCAACAAATGGAAATATTGAATATTATCTATTATACATTACAGCTGGGTGACAGAAAAACTTTGAAAAAGGCTGATACAGCCGAAACGCGTCAGAAATTATGGATGAAACTCTGTGAACCTCCCACATACGGAATACACAGAGACAAGATCCATAAAACTGTCACAACTTATCACATGTGTCACGGATTCACTGAGAATCCTTCTTCTCTTATTCTTATCTTTATCACTTTGGGCCTGTACCCAACACCAATACTCACAACTGAGTTACAATATTTTCTTATTTTTTACTTCTATGTAAATTTGTTAATAAATTGAGATATAATTTTACTCATGTTCAATTGATACTTACTTGCCCACAAAGTCCCATCATCTTTGGCTTGAGACACCAAAAAAACCCCCTCTTTTTTCAAGACTTAGGGACGGAGGCAGCACCTACTCACACCACCTATAAGATCAAAACCCACACCCCCACATTCCACAATGGTTGGATAACAAGGTAAAGTGGACACAATATTAATCACATCTCCAAAAGATGAGCAGACAGACAGAAACAATAGGTGACTCAATTACAAATGGCAATTCACACCTAGGGGGCACACAATGGGGCAAAGGCACAGATAACCTTATTTACCAGTCATTGCTGGTTTGGGCACCAAGCACCCAAAATCTGTATCCTGGACCTGGATTCCCAAAGTCTGGAAACCACTTCAAGGGTCCCCCAGGCACAGAACTACCAAGAATAGAGCCCCCTCAAAAGCCAGTGTCCATAGAAGGCAACAGGCCACCCTGCTGTCCCCTCCAAAAGCCCCTGTCCTGGTTGGGTCTGTCACAAGTGTAATATCAGATAAATCTCACATACATGGCCAGTATACAGAGAACTTGAATGGCGTAAGAAGATGGATGGCAGAGGCGGCAATCACTACCATATCTATGGTGAGGCCCAGCAGTGACTTTAATAAAAGAACATGGGTCTCTTTCCTTCTCATTACACCAATAACAATATTAGTATGATGTGTTTGTCAGTTAGGTGATGTTTGTATGATAAAAATCTACAATTAAAAACTTTAACCATAGCAACAGATAACAGTTCCTATCCGGAATGATCACATTTTTAAAAGGAACAAATTTGTGATGGGCGAATGTGTTTGGCGTTGAATTGCAGAAAACATGGCCAAGAGTCTACAAATTGCAAACCTTAAGGCCCCCTTCACACTTATGTGACCTAAAAGTCGCGCGATTTTCCCACGATTTTGACTGGACTGCCTATGTATTTGGGCCTCAAAACGCATTAAAATCGTCCCAAAGTAGTGCAGGGACTACTTTGAAGTTGTTGCGACTTACAGTCGTACAGATATGAACAGTACTAATTGGAAATCATGGAGTACGACTTGTCATGCGACTTTGCAATCCCAAATCACAGGACAAGTCGCACAAGTGTGAAAGGGGCATAAAGCAAAACTCTCCGATGGAAGGCAAAACTTGAAAATCAATGATCTCCATTTGCTAAGCAAACAGGCAAGGGATTGTCGAATAAAGGGCATCGATAGCTGGGCACTGCCCTTGGAAATGTGTACCAATGGAAATGTAAAAAAAAAAAAAAAAAAAAACACACAGTTCCTCGGGGAGCTCTAAACATTTAGAATATAAAATTAATTTAACACTTTCAGTGCCAGTGTCATTTTTGCATTTCTTTTTAACATCTTTAAAAAAAACCTTTAAGACTTAAAGATTACTTAAAACCTCAAAACATTATACATTTTCTGAAATCAGAGACCCTAGAGAATAAAATATAGGAAGTTTTTTATGACACATGATATTAGCACAACAGTTTAGAATTAAATTTTAGTGTAATTTTCACTGACATTTTGTGATTGATAGAGTTCATTTTTTGATAAAATGTAAAATATGAGGTTGCATTTAGTAAATAGATATCAAACATGTCAAGTCTTAATATTGTGTGCGTCCCTGAAATGGCAGCAAACTTTGGTACCCTAACCTTTTCTATAGTTGATGCTTTAAAAGCCCCTACAGGTCATCAATTGAGAGTTACCTGTGAATAATGGGCCTAGAATTATTGCTCTCACTCCCTCATGAATGGCATTATATAGAATGTGTAGTGCAGTTGACAATTTCATGCATAGGCAAACTCAATTCATGTGTTTATATTATTATGTGCGTGTATGTGGGCTCAAAAATCAGGGAGGGTTGAGGTGCTTTGACAGAACTTTGTTCATTTACACTTCCTTCACTAACCTTTATTTTTATCAGAAAGGGAACAAGTCCCATATGTGATGCTTTTTTGGTGACAGGTTCTCTTTGGCGAGATATCATGGATCTTTTGGACCCTTGGTGATTCACCTGCCTTCTATTGAACCTGATCTGCCCTTCCTAATAAGAACCTTCGGGTTCTTATACCAATATCCCTTCCTTCCGCCTGGCAGTACTGCCATGCCAGTCCCAGGTCCACCAATGGGAGTGTGTAAAAACTAGCAAACAAGGCATGGACATATTCGGGGGATTGACTGTTCCTGGGATATGTGGAAGTGATTGGGCAAGTGTAAAGCTACCCATCACTTCCGTCTTACAGCTGACAGTTGGCTTGTCAGATTTAAACATATTCTGGGTTGGATAAAACCCCCGCTGTAGCTAATGTATGGCTTATGTCAATGGCAGTGAAAGGGTTAAATATTGTGCATGAGGTATGTCCTAAAACTGTCTGTGAATGGCACACCTCTAAGATGTACATAAGAAAAAGTCACATTATATATATATATTATATATATATATAATGGATTTTAAATGGGAACCCTATGTGAAAGAGGGCCCCCAGAATCCAGCCCTCCCCCTATGTGAATGAGCAAGGAATACATATTACCCCTGGCTACTCATTCACAAAAAAATCCAACGAAAATAAACACACATGACATGATGAAACAGGATTTTAAACTGGTGCTGGGTATACACAAATAGAAAATATTTAAAATTGTTTCATTTTAAGAATTTTCTAATTGTTAGTAAAATAAAAATCGATGTTTGTTTTCAACTGCAGTGATGAGAAAATTTGAAGGAGCAGGATGGAAATTTATTTCTAACAGCACGTGTTTTTTTTGTTTAAAGTGATATTAAAGGCTTTTTCTATTAAAAAAAAAAAATACCACACATGTTATACTTACCAGCTCTGTGCAGTAGTTTTGCATAGAGCAGTCCCAATGCGTTTCGAAGGTATGTCCTTCATCAGAGTCAAAACCAGGTTTTCGGCTATGATGAAGAAGGACATAGCTTTGAAATGCGTCAGCCAACAGGGACCCTGCTGAGGTCCCCCCTGACCTCGAGTCTTTGGCCAGCCTGGTATAGTGGAGCCATGATCAGTAGCCTGATTGGTGTTTTAACCACATATGTTTGTGAGTAGAATTTTATTTTGTCTTACTGTTAATATAAATCATGTTGGATAATGCACTAGGCCAGTGCGCCCTCTGTGATTATCTATTTCTTCCGAGTCTCTGAGGACAACCCCAGTCCTAGAGGGCAGCAAGGCTCCAAGGGGATTATCCATATCTACTATAAGAGACTTTTCCTGTTGGACTATGACACTTATGCGCAGAGGATTGTTATTGGATCCCCTATATAGCCCCGCCCACTACCAGCTGGCCTCAGTTTTGTAGAAAGCAATAGGAATATGAGAAGAACAGGGGGAGGGGCCTGTGTCCGGTACTGTACTCCCAGAAACTGGTTTTACAGGTAGAAAAACCTATTTTCTTAGTCACACAGTACAGCACACAGGATCTATTGTCTTTATCACAGGATCTCCAAAAGCCGTCCAACTGAGTGGTGAGAAACAGCATAAAATAAAAACAGGTCCAGGTAACAATAGAAGGCCAAGAAGGTCATTCCTCATCCCTAAACAGAATGGCCCAGGAGCACTTTCCCTTCTTTCTGTACTTTGTGTGACATTAGAGTGTATGGAAATCACTAATAACAATAATGAGGAGGTTATCATTGCAGTCTGGAATAAATTGTGTATCAGGCATAGAGGATCCTTATAAAATTCTATATAAAGATTACATTCCACAAATCATAATATAAAATACCACACAGAGGAATACAGCAAACATTACTCACTGTTGGTGCTTCTGTAGTCAGTCTTGTTCTTCTCTGAAATATGAAGACATGGAGTTAGGAACCAAAAAATAGAACTGCAACCCATAAACTGCATTTTAAAAAATTTCTACCAATATACAATATACAATAGTTGAAAAGCACAATTATCATTGTTTTGGTAATTTTGTACATGGGGGCAGCCATATGCGTCCATTAGATATTCAGGCTCTGCTTCTTGCTTTGCTCTGCTATATGATGGTTGGGCTTTAGGCCCCTTTCACAATTGTGAGACCTAAAAGTAGTGCGATTTTGTCGCGATTTTGACTGGACTTGAAGCAATGCCTGTGTAATCTTGAGGTCTATGGACCTCGAAACACATCAAAGTCAGACCAAAGTAGTGCAGGGACTACTTTGAAGTCGTTGTGACTTGAAGTCGCACATATATGAACGGTACTCATTGGAAATCACGGAGTACGACTTGTCAGGCAACTTTGCAGTCCCAAGTCGCAGGACAAGTGGCACAAGTGTGAAAGGGGCCTTTAATAATTGTAATGCCTTAGATATAACTGCAGAAATCCCAGTAGTGGATTAAGCAATGCTCCAAAATGTGGCTTCATTTTCTGGCTGTTTTCTCTTGTTGCCAAGGAAGACACGTGTCCTCAGATTTGTTTACTGAAGAAATTCAGGGATTTCAGCAGTTTTAAAAAGCTGCTGGATTATTAAGGGGCCGAGTCCAACAAGGTGAATGCCAGCTCATGGACTTATCTCTTTTATTAACAATATACAGTTTATACTGAGCTATCGCTATGGTTTTGACACTCCAACGCTGGACCTTCAGATCTCAGATATAGAATCTGCAGAGTTGTATGCAGACACTCTCTTTGTTCCTCCTCTCCACTTGTTCAGTCATGGAAGCCTTTGTATAATATGGACCCATTCACAAACTACAAAGTATTCTGTGAATGGATAATGGAGGAGGGGTGAGCACACAGCAACTGCATCTCTCCTGCCAGAGCGCTTCCAGTATAGTGATAGCTGCACTCCCGGCACTCAGTGCAACTGCAAATAGTGAATAAAAAAAGATAAGTAGATGTGGTGGCAAACAACTTGTTGGACTTAACCCCTTGTAAGTCAGCAGATTTAAAAAATTCTTCAATATGTGGACCTTTCTTTATGTACACATGAATTCTCTGTTATCTGGTCCCCGTTTCATAAAGCATGTTTCTGTTCTAAGCCTCAGATTAAACTTGGTTTAGAGATTCTCAAACTCCTCGATAAACTGTTAGAGCTCATTTACAGTTCTGTCACCCTCTGAAGAATGATCCACAGTGGAATGCTTTTCAGAGGGCATCTGACAGGTGGATATGAGGTGTTATGTTTTAACCCAGAGCCTGCACCACTGAACCAAAACTGTGTGCAATGTACAGAGATGCAGGGTTGTGTCATTACCTTCAATGTGTTGTGAGGAGGGATGATTTCTTGCTATGCCCATGATGCAAAGCACTGTGGCTGCCGCATGTGTACACCCCCCCTCCAGCCATTGTGTTAGAAAAAAGGGGTGGTCAGGGAGTGGTAAAAACATTTCTCAACAGCCTGGTATTACTGCCTGCTGGCCCCAAGTATATAGAAGGCCTTATATAACCAGTAAGGCTGGGATCACACTGGTGTGAATTGGATGCAGGTTTCCTCACATCCAATTCACATGACAGGAGAGTGTGCCCGGATCTCAATGGAGCCGATTCTCACATCTCCGGGGCGCCTGCGGAGCGGATTGCACAGGAGCCCTGTGTGTCTTTGGCTTCATTTCAGATCCAAATTTAGGCAAAAATTCAGGCCTGATTCATCCCTGAAATGAAGAACAGGGACACCCGGACCCCTGCTGTGAGCCGCATCCGTATTAAGTGTGAACCCGGCCTTAATGAAGCTTTCATAGTCACATTCTGGCTTTCTCCTTACTATCTCTCATGCCTTTGTGTTGGCCACCAATTTTATTAGTTGCCTCACTGGCCAATAAGAAGGCATGGGATGGGAAGACAGTGGGCGGGGCATGACTACAGAATCTGCTGTGACAGGGCGCTACAAGTCTTAGGAGACTCAAGAGCTTGAATGACATTTAAATGGTGCAAAGACCTAAAGGATCCTGTACTATAAACTAAGGACCAATTTAATGAGGTTTACTTCAATAAATAGTTACTGGTTCCTGGATTTAATGGGAACATTTCAGGATAGGATATGGAAGCTTCCATTACTGACATACCCAGGGGTGACATCCTTATCCTTGCTTTACTGCTTAGTGCTTCACTAAACTAATAAAATACAGCCAGCTTAGGGTTTGATTTACTAAACCCGGAGAATGCATAATTTAGTGCAGCTGTGAATGGTAGCCAAACAGCTTCTAACTTCAGCTTATTCAATTAACTACTTCAGCTCTGGAAGATTTACCCCCCTTCATGACCAGGCCATTTTTTGTGATACGGCACTGTGATACTTTAACAATTGCGCGGTCGCGCGATGCTGTACCCAAATACAATTTTTGTCCCTTTTCCCCACAAATAGAGCTTTTTTTTGGTGGTATTTGATCACCTCTGAAATTTTTTTTTTATGCACTATAAACAAAAAAAGACAGACAGTTTTGAAAAAAATATTTTTATATCTGCACACTCGCAATAGATTTTATTTATTTTTTTAACAGGTAAACTTTATATTGAGTTTCATAATAACATACAATATACTCTCAGCATTCACCATACAGTTAGCACTTTCCAGATTCATTCGAATTGCAATTACATTACATTGCCCAATCAAACAGTCTTACTTTGAAAGACAAGGATCCCATACATATCACAAGTATGTAGCCTCATTTTTCATTTTATCTCCATTACCATGTGTACATTTTATATAAAGAACCATTCATACCTTATAGTAGTTGTAAACCCCAGTCATGGAATTTGAGCAAAGCACATATATCTGCAGTTTACTTATCTCTTTCCAAAGCTCTAAGTGTCATTTCTCTCTGGTGCTTTGTTCCTTTGAGTCACTTCTTACACATGTTCCTGACACTTTGTTTTTTTTTAGATACATTTTTAGACAAGTGTTCCTGACACATGAGATACATTTGTGATGGGAGGGAGAGCTCAGCAGATGGCGGGTTGTCTATTCAGAACACAGTTCTGCTGTGTGGAGGGGGGTGTGTTTACATCCATTTATAATGGATACTGCTCTGTTTAGGTCATGTCAAAGAGGATAAAAATGAGGGTAAATAAGACACAGGGCAGGGGAGGGATAAAGACAAAATTGAAATATAAGGAGGGGGGTGTGAGCAAAATCTACAATGGAATGGTTCACAAATAAACATATACAGGTGTTTGGCCAAGTCAAAGTCCAAACCTGAATACAATCGAGAATCTGTGGAAAGAACTGAAAACTGCTGTTCACAAATGCTCTCCATCCAACCTCACTGAGCTCGAGCTGTTTTGCAAGGAGGAATGGGCAAAAATGTCAGTCTCTCGATGTGCAAAACTGATAGAAACATACCCCAAGCGACTTACAGCTGTAATCGCAGCAAAAGGTGGCACTACAAAGTATTAATTTAAGGGGGCTGAATAATTTTGCACGCCCAATATTTCAGTTTTTTATTTGTTAAAAAAGTTTGAAATATCCAATAAATTTCGTTCCACCTCATGATTGTGTCCCACTTGTTGTTGATTCTTCACAAAAAAAATACAGTTTTATATCCTTGTTTGAAGCCTGAAATGTGGCAAAAGGTCGAAAAGTTCAAGGGGGCCGAATACTTTCGGAAGGATTTACACACTGGGGGTTATTTACAAAAACTGGAGAGTGCAAAATCTGGTGCAGCTCTGCATAGAATCCAATCAGCTTCCAGTTTTTACTGCCAAAGCTTAATTGAACAAGCTGAAGTTAGAAGCTGATTGGATTTGGTTAATAAGCACAGCTGCCTCAGATTCTGGGTGCAGCAGTTTTAGTAAATCCCCCATTGGATGTCAGTCTGTAATATGCTTTGTACAGTTTGTGTGTAAACTCAGGACTTGTGGCTGTCTGCCCATAGACGTGAGATAACAAAAGGGAGATCTGGCTGGTTTTAAGATACAATTGTGTGTATGTATGTGGACAATAAATGACAGTTTCAACTGAGAATCCTTAGCGGGAGCTGATCAGCGGGTACCACGGACTTGCTGTTCGCTGTCATGAAAATAAGGCAAATTGTCGTTCTGTCAGTAGGGAAGGCATGGACATGGATCCATGTTTTCCCCTAGTAAAAGCGCCTCCCACACAGTACACAAACACTGGCTAGGCACACACTTAACCTTTTGATCTCCCCTGATGTTAACACCTTTCCAGTCAGTGTCATTAGTACAGTGACAGTGCATATTTTTAGCACTGATCACTGTATTAGAGTCACTGGTTCCCAAAAAAGTTGGGCCAGTCAGTGTCTGATTTGTCCACCGCAAAATTGCAGTTCCGCTATAAGTCGCCAATCACCGCCATTACTAGTAAGAAAATAAACAGAAATTCCATAAATATATCCCATAGTTTGAAAAAAAGGACTGAGTGCTAAGGGTAAACTCAAACTCAATCACCCAGCGCTTAATGATGAATGCAGCAGTATCACATGCGCACATAGACAATAAAACTCTAAAATGTTAAAACAGCAGCTGCCTAAAGTAGTGAAATATAAAAACAAGGTGCGTATAAACTAAGTTAATCTGCACAAGCAGCGCTACTGAACAATAAAATCACAGTTCCAAAATAAAACTCTGCATTAGCAAAGCTCTCACAATAAAACAAATGTGCAAGATATCAGAGTCCAAATAAGTGACAAAAGTCCATCACCAGCTACGCTTCCAATGGGATCATGGGGAGGAGACCACACACCAAATGTGCAACAGTTGTTGGAAATAGGCCTCCACCTCACCACGTGCAGGTTCCCCAAGGTTATGCTCTTACCAGATATCTCTGTATATAAAGCCTGTAGTTAGTGATGTTTCTCCGATACATCGTCACCAGACTCAGCATTCAATCGCACTAATTCCCAGTTGTAGTATCCTCGAACCAGTCATGCGTGTGAGAGAGTAAGAAGATGCACATAGGGCAATACCGTTTGATAAAACAATGCACCTTTATTGGTTAAAACCCTCTCCCGCTATGCAGCGTCCCGATGTGCATTAGGCCGCAAGGACATTCTAAGCAATACACCACGTGCGTCGTTAGGCACGTGATGCATTCCTTAATTTCAAATTGTTGTCCGTTGTTTCTCCACTAACGGCCGACCGCAATAGTAGCGGCAGCGCTGAAGCGGTTAAAGCCGAGTGAAGGGATCAGATAAATAGGAGTGACGCGACCGCGCAAGCACGCTCTCCGTTGAAGTCCTCTGACGAAACGCGTTAGGGCGGTGGCTTGCGCGGTCACCCAGGCAACAGGACGCCATCTCACCACGAGGAACGGTCACTTCCGGGACGCTGCATAGCGGGCGGGAGACCGAGAAGCGGCTGGATGTTAACTGTATTGCCGATATTGACAACGATATGCTGTTTGTATTCTTACCTATGTGAGTGTAATGGGAGAGGGTTTTAACCAATAAAGGTGCAATGTTTTATCAAACGGTATTGCCCTATGTGCATCTTCTTACTCTCTCACACGCATGACTGGTTCGAGGATACTACAGCTGGGAATTAGTGCGATTGAATGCTGAGTCTGGTGACGATTTATCGGAGAAACATCACTAACTACAGGCTTTATATACAGAGATATCTGGTAAGAGCATAACCTTGGGGAACCTGCACGTGGTGACGTGGAGGCATATTTCCAACAACTGTTGCACATTTGGTGTGTGGTCTCCTCCCCATGACCCCATTGGAAGCGTAGCTGGTGACTGACTTTTGTCACTTATTTGGACTCTGATATCTTGCACATTTGTTTTATTGTGAGAGCTTTGCTAATGCAGAGTTTTATTTTGGAACTGTGATTTTATTGTTCAGTAGCGCTGCTTGTGCAGATTAACTTAGTTGATACGCACCTTGTTTTTATATCCCATAGTTTGTAGATGCAAATCAATCAATATACACTTATTGGGATTTTTCTTTTTACCATAAACATGTAGCAGAATACATATTGGCCTAAAATGATGCAGAAATTAGATTTTTTATATTTTTTTATTGGATATGTTTTATCGCAGAAAATAATTTGTTTTTATTTACTAATCCTTATACTTACTTATCCAAACAACTGCGATAATTACAGCAAGAAGAACAAGGATTCCAATAACAGCACCAATGATCACTCCGAGTGAGAGGCCATTGCCTGGTGGATCTGACAGAGATAAACATAAAAATAGAAGATGAGATATTAGAGAGATTTGGGATTCTTGTATATAAATCAGTGGTCTCCAAACTGTGGCCCCTTGCTTGCCTTTATCTGGCCCTTGGGGCACTTTTCCTTCCACTGATACAATGACGCAATAGGGTACAATTTCTCCCACTAAAACCAATGATGGGTCACTATTCCTTCCAATGACACCAACAATGGGGCACTATTTCTCCCATTAATACCAATGATGGGGCACTATTTCTCCCATTAATACCAATGATGGGGCACTATTCCTTCCAATGACACCAATGGCAGGGTTATATTCCTCTCCATAATACCAAAGGTGCACTGTTTACTCCCACTGGTGCCAAGACAATTTTTACTCCTAATGGCCACAGTCCGGCCCCCCTAAAGTCTGATGGACCGCAAACTGGCACCTTATTTAGAAAGTTTGGCAACCCCTGATATAAATTATTGATTTTTCAAAATTATGAAAAATATTGGCCACCTTAAAATGAATTATTCCTGCACTATATAAAACTGTATGTAAAATGTAAAACTGGGTTAAGGAACTAATAAATACAAATTACAGGCTGAATTATTATGGGGGGTTTCAATTCAAGTTTATTAAAAATATAGAAGACGGAAGCTGCCATGAAATGAGTAAAGAAGAGAAGACAGAAATGTCCCAATACCCTCCTATACAGCGCTGTGTGATGTGTATAGACGGAGTGTACACACATAAGAGAAAACAGGAAGGTAAGAAACTTTTATGCAGAAGAGACACACTATGGAGTCTATGTATGAAAAAAATTGCTGTGCGGATGTCTTAAGCATTCACACAGGTTCAAGGAACAATCGCTGTATTGTTTGTCTCCTATGATCATCGCCTCCATCTAGAGGACATAATGCATATTTTTTGTTATTGAGCCATTTCTGATAAATACCACAATATGGCCACTAGACGGAGCTGATGATCATAGGAGATAATTATATTGCAAACAATACTGTGATCATTTCTTATGCATGTGTGAATGCTTAAGACATCCACATGACAATTTTTTTAACACATAGATAGTTACATAGTTAGTCAGGTTGAAAAAAGACACAATTTCATCTAGTTCAACCAATAAAAAACAAAAAAGAAAACACAACCATACAATCCTATATACACAATCCCACACCCACATTTTATCCAGAGGAAGGCGAAAAACCCAGCAAAGCATGATCCAATTTGCTACAGCAGGGGAAAAGAAATTCCTTCCTGATCCCCCGAGAGGCAATTGGATATTCCCTGGATCAACTTTACCTATAAATATTAGTACCCAGTTATTTTATGTACACCCAGGAAAGAATCCAGGCATTTTTTAAAGCAATTTACTGAGCTGGCCAGAACCACCTCTGGAGGGAGTCTATTCCATATTTTCACAGCTACGGTGAAGAATCCTTTCCGTCTTTGGAGATGAAATCTCTTTTCCTCTAGACGTAAAGAGTGCCCCCTTGTTCTCTGTGATGACCTTATAGTGAATAACTCAAACACCAAGTTCACTATATGGACCCCTTATGTATTTATACATGTTGATCATATCCCCCCCCCAATCACCTCTTCTCAAGAAAGAATAAATTCAGTTCCCTTTTCTCATAGCTGAGCTCCTCCGTGCCTCTTATCAGTTTGGTTGCCCTTCTCTGCACTTTCTCCAGTTCCCCGATATCCTTTTTAAGAACTGGTGCCCAAAATGGAACCGCATATTTCAGATGTGGTCTTACTAATGATGTGTACAGGGGCAAAATGATATCTCTCTCTCTGGAGTTCATGCCTCTGTTAATACAAGAAAGGACTTTGTTTGCTTTGGAAACCGCAGCTTGGCATTGCATGCTATTATTAAGCTTATGATCTACCAGAACACCCAGATCCTTCTCTATGGATTCTCCCAGTTCTACTCCCCCTAGTATGTATGATGAATGCATTTTCTTTACATTTATCAATATTAAACCTCATTTGCCACACAGCTGCCCAATAAAACAGTACATTGAGGTTGGATTGTAAGTTGGAGACATCCAGTAAGGAAGTTATTCCACTGCATAGCTTGGTGTCATCAAGACACCACATAGACACCACATCTTATCTGCAATATAAAACCTTCCAATTTGAACTTTTAAGAAAAGGACTACAGTTTTGCTTCAAGTGCAGTAACTCATAGCAACCAATAAAAATATACTTTGCTAAAGTCACACGATTATAAGATGGATTCTGATTGGTTGCTATGAGTTAGTGCACTCAAGGGTAAAAAATGTATATTTCTGCAAGTAGTACTGGGAAGGGAGTGGGACTGCTGTGTGTGGAGATAACGGAATTTTTGTAAAATCTTACCTGTAAAATTCCTTTCTCTGAGTCCTCCGACAGTCGCCGCCATCTTCATATTCGTCACAATGGGGTATTAGACTTTGCTCCGAAGGAGTAGCTAGGCAACAGAATATGTTAATATTAAAGCTTTAACACATCCCACCCCCAGGGGGTGGTCCCCTCAGTCAATACCCTCCTACTTCCTGTATCCATACTTCAGTTTCAGTGGAATAGCAGTAGAGTATACAACCAACCCAAAAAGAGGGGCGGGGGCGGCGACTGTCGGAGGACTCAGAGAAAGGAATTTTACAGGTAAGATTTTACAAAAATTCCGTTTTCTCTTACGTCCTCCGACAGTCGCCGCCATCTTCATATTCGTCACAATGGGGACGTCCCAAAGCAGTGCAAACATGAGGGGTGGGAAACGCAGCCGCGCCTAAGGCAACGCAGTCTCCACATCAAAGAAAGGAACCTTACCAAAGGAAGGAAACCAGCTGGGCAACATGAGAAAAAAAAAACTTGCTCAACAGAAGCAATAACCCAGGAAAACAAATAACCTAGGGATAAAAATATATATCCCAAACAGCCAAGGAGCCCAATACAAAGGGCTCTAAGGAACCGCCGCACTAAGAACCTTGCGGCCAAAGGAAGCATCTGCCGATGCCTGAACATCCACTCTGTAGAATTTCGTGAAGGTGTGCACGGTCGACCAAGTCGTCGCCTTACACACCTGGGCCACAGAAGCCCCATGACGACAGGCCCAAGACGTACTCAGAGATCTGGTAGAGTGCGCCCTCACAGGCACAGGGGGAACTTTCCCCTTCAAAGCATAGGCCTGTTCAACAGTCTGTCTGATCCATTTGGCGATGGTAGAAGCCGACGCCGCCATGCCCTTCCGAGGCCCCTCCGAAAGGACAAACAAGGAATCCGACTTGCGGAAAGATTCAGTAGATTTCAGGTAAACCCTAATCGCCCGAACAACATCCAAGGAATGCAGCTCCACCTCCTTCGGATGTTTGGGCTTCGCGCAGAGCGAAGGCAGGACAATGTCCTCATTGAGGTGAAAATCCGAAACTCTCTTCGGAAGAAAAGAAGGGTTAGGTCTCAAAACCACCTTATCTAGATGAATGACCAGATTCGGAGACTTGCAGGACAAAGCTGCCAGCTCCGAAACCCTGCGAGCCGAAGTGATCACCACCAAAAAGGCGACTTTTTTGGACAACATGGACAACGAGATCTTCCTGATCTGTTCAAAGGGAGCATGTTGTAGCACGGACAGAACAAGATTCAAGTCCCAAGGAGGTAAAGGTTCCCTCCTAGGGGGGACCAGATGTCGCACCCCTTGAATAAAAGTACTAACCAAGGAGTTAGACGCCACAGGACGTTGAAAAAGAACGGCCAGCGCAGACACCTGACCCTTGACCGTAGCCAGCGCCAAACGCTGGTCGACACCCGTTTGAAGGAAAGACAACACCCTAAACACTGAGTACGTGCAAGGTGAAAACCCCCTGGACTCACACCAGGCAAAATAGGCCTTCCAAGTACGGTGATAGACCTTCCCCGAGGAAGACTTCCTCGCGTTGATCAAAGTGTGAATGACCTCCGGGGAAAGACCCCTATCCTTCAGGACCTCGGTTTCAACAGCCAGGCCGTCAAAGCCAGCGACTGTAAAGCAGGATGGAATATCAGCCCTTGAGACAGAAGATTTTCTCGAAGAGGCAGACGCCAAGGAGCGTCGACCGCCAGATTCACGAGGTCCGCGTACCAGGACCGGCGAGGCCAGTCCGGTGCTACAAGAATCACCGTGTGTGGTTCCGAGTTCAACCTGCGAAGAAACCTGGACAGCAATTGAATCGGTGGAAATGCATACATCAACCGGTACTGCTGCCACGGGGCTACCAACGCGTCCGACGCGTCTGCCCGAGGATCGCACGTTCTTGCCACGAACCTTTCTACCTTGTTGTTCAGACGAGACGCGAACAGGTCCACCTCCGGAAGACCCCACTTCGCGCACAACATCTGGAAGACATCCGGGTGGAGAGACCATTCCCCCTGATCCAGGGTCTGGCGGCTCAGATAATCCGCCTGCCAGTTCTCCACCCCCGGAATGTGTACCGCCGATATCGCCGGGACATGTGTCTCGGCCCAAGAAAGAATGTCGGCCACTTCCCGAGCCGCTCGGGCACTCCTGGTGCCCCCTTGGTGATTGACGTAAGCCACCGCCGTGGCATTGTCCGTCTGCAACCGAACTGGACAGCCGCGCAGCCTGTCCGTCCAACGTTGAAGGCAAAGATTTGTCGCACGCAACTCCAGAATGTTGATCGGAAAGGGAGGATTCCTCCTCCGACCAAGTTCCCTGGGCGGACAGAACGCCCAGAGCACCACCCCAGCCCGACAGGCTGGCATCCGTGGTGATCACCGTCCATGAAAGAGGACAAAAAGACTTTCCCCCCCGACACCGCCGGGGACTGGAGCCACCACAGAAGATCCCTTCTGTTGCGATGGCTCAACGAAATCTGGATATCCAGAGATTGCGGACGCCCGTCCCACCTGGACAGGATCTCCGCTTGGAGACCCCGCGTGTGAAACTGGGCAAAGGGAATCGCCTCGAAAGCCGAGACCATCAGTCCCAGACACCGCATGCACTTCCGCAGGGACGAGCACGGAACGTCCCTGAGGGACTGGACTTCTCCCTGAAGAGTCTTGAGTTTGTCGTCCGGTAGGAAGACCTTTGCCTGGACCGAGTCCAGGATCATCCCCAAATAGGGAAGACGAACCGACGGACACAGCGTCGACTTTGGATAATTTATCGTCCAACCAAACTCCTGCAGAGTCTGCACCGTGACGGACAGATCCGACTCCAGACCCTGGCTGGTCGCAGACCGAACCAGAATATCGTCCAGATACCCCAGGACAGAGATGCCCTGGGCTCTTAAAGCCAGCAGTGGTGCAAGCACCTTGGTGAAAACCCGCGGAGCCGAAGCGAGACCAAAAGGTAACGCCACAAATTGGTAGTGATCCTCCGCAATGGCGAATCGAAGGTACCTCTGGTGACCCTCGAAAATGGGGATGTGTAGGTACGCATCCTTCAAGTCGATGGAGGCCATGAATTCCCCCGGAACCAGGGCAGCCACCACCGACCGCAGGGATTCCATGCGGAACTTGCGAACCCGCACAAAGCGGTTCAGAGCCTTTAAGTCCAGAATTGGACGTACCTTGCCCTCCTTCCTGGGCACGGTGAACAGATTGGAATAGAACCCCCGAAATCTGTCCCGATGAGGCACCGGAATCACCACTCCCTGAGCTCTCAGGTCCCACACCGCTAGGCGCAGATCCCGCAAACGCTCCAGAGACAGTTGAAGATTTGAGGGAAAAAATCTGCTCTCCGGCCGAGAGAGAAACTCGATCTTGTAACCAGATCGAACGATTTCCTGAACCCACCTGTCCCGAACACGGGTCAGCCATGGTTGCGGAAAACCGAGCAAGCGCCCCCCCACCCCAGAACCGGGTGAGGGCGCCCCTTCAGGCCGCACTGTTGTGGGTAGTGGATCCGGACTGGCCGGACTTCTGCTTACCTGTCCACGGCTTCTTTTGGGAGCCCTGACCTTTGAACGGCTTGCCCTTATAGTGCGACCAAAAGGCACGAAAGGACCCCTGAGAGGGCCGAAAGGAAGCATGCTTCTTACCAGGAGCTGCCTTAGCCTTGTGGGATTGGGGCAAGAGCGTGCTCTTACCACCCGTGATCCCCTTTATCAGTGTATCCAAGGATTCGCCAAAAAGGCGAGAACCATCATAGGGCAGATTGGCTAAGGTCTTGCGCAAAGATTGGTCCACCGACCAACACTTCAACCAAACCAAGCGGCGAGACAACACCAACACACCGTGTACACGTGCGGCCAACGGAACCATATCCAAGTCCGCATCGCACAAATACATGACACCCTGATGGATTTGATCCACCATATCCAATGTCGCCGAGGGGGCAGAATCAGCCACCAAAACGCGCCTAAGCACCTGCGTCCAGCTCGCGACCGCCTGGGCCGCCATAAGGGAAGCAAACAGAGCTTTCAGCATAGAACCCATAATAGAATAGGTATGACGGGCAAGAGACTCCAACCTCTTGTCCGTGGCATCCCGGAACACCGGGGTATCCTCAGCAGGAATCGCAGTGGACTTATTCAAAACCGCTATCGTGTGATCCACTGGAGGCGGCACACACCAACGCTCGTCAGTAGCGGGCGTGAAAGGATAACGCAGTTTGAACCTACTCGGTACAGCAAAAGGCTTGCTTATATTACGCCATTGTTCCTTAACAGCGCGCTGAAAATCATCAGTGCAGGGAAAAACCTGCGATGTTTTGCGTCTTTTCTTCGTCCCATAAGCTGCCAAGGCAGCAGGAGGACATGGCTCATCCTGTAATCGCAGCGTTTGCTTGATAGAAGCAACCAATTCATCCATGAGTGCAAGCTCTTCAGACGAGCCCGGGGGAGAATTATCAACCCCTTCAACCTCAGCCTCCACCTCGGACCCTACAAGAGCCAGGGAGGAACGGGACCCCGACAAGGAGACCCCAGCCACAGCAGCCCCATCACCATCACCCTCTGAATCAGAGGAAATTGAAACTCTGGGCCTTTTAGAGGATTGAGCAGCCACCAGCATTTGCACCTGAGCAGCAAGGCTAGCCACAACCGCAGACAAATCCCCCCCTGGGGGGGAAACAGCAGTCCCCTGGCTTCCCACCAATGTGGCAGGAAATTTGCTTTCCTGAGAATCCATGCCCCAAAGTATGTGGAAAAAGAAAGGGTTAACTGCCCCTTTAAAAAGCGCGGCGAGCGCAGCCCACCGCACACACACACACACACCACACAAGTCGACCCCCACAGGGAGAAAGTCCAACTCAGGCAAGGATACAGGGATAGGGAGGTAAAAACCTTGAAAGACCGCTGCTGCTTCTGCCTCGATCGGTGCTCCAGGAGAAAGGAAGTGCTGACATGCAGGGCGCTCTATTAAAGCCTATGGAAGGCTACAAGAAAATGGCCGCCTGCAGTGTTAACATGCGGCCGGAGCGAGCGCAGCCAAAATGGCGTCGTTTGGCGCCGAAAACGCCGCTCCTCCACCTCAGTGAAGTGAAAAACCACACCACGTTATAATAAAACATGGCGGACCGCCGCAGCGGTCGCTGTAATGTGCCCCAAACATGATAAAATCATGCCCCACAGCACACAGCCATTCACACATACACAGGCTGACACAGACAGTGCAGCACAGCCCCCCCTCCTTGCAGCCCACAGCATGCAGCCAGAGAGATAGGGAACTTAATAGTGTGAACACAGGCAGGGTTACACAGCCCCAGACTGACACCCCCCAAACAGACAGGTCCCCACACAAATACACTTACCTCCTAGATGGCGTGGGGGACCCGCACAGGCGAAGAAGCCACTGCACATGTGACAGGGAGAGTCGCATCCAGGACGCAGAAGAACTGGGGTTGAGAAACCGCACAGCGTCCAGTGAGGTAGCCACCTCACCATAGCATCCTTGCACCGAGCAGGGATGGGTCGTTCATCGTGCCAGGAGCGTTACCTGACTGAACGCTCGATGGCAGGCTGGGAAGCCACTGAACCACAACCTGCGACCAGGGGGATCAGCCCGAGACCCAGCCCGTACGAATCCTCTTCATCAGAAGAACTAACTAATGCTGACAAAAACAACAGCTAAGTAAAGATAGAGAAAAAACTCAAACAAAATCAAAAAAGAATAGAGAAAGGCTGAGACAAAATGCCCCAGCATAGAGACATCCAGCTACTCCTGACAAGCTAGACATTGAAACTGAAGTATGGATACAGGAAGTAGGAGGGTATTGACTGAGGGGACCACCCCCTGGGGGTGGGATGTGTTAAAGCTTTAATATTAACATATTCTGTTGCCTAGCTACTCCTTCGGAGCAAAGTCTAATACCCCATTGTGACGAATATGAAGATGGCGGCGACTGTCGGAGGACGTAAGAGAAAAAATGTTCTTCTATTTCAATATTAGAATCCCATAGAAAATTGATGTCACATGGAAAAAGAAAAAACTTTTCAGTTGCACTCTTTCCCCCTCTTCCAGGTTTCATTTATTCTCTGTAAATATCACTCACCCCATATCACACGGAGAGTCTCATCCCCCAGACTGCTGTGCTCCACATGACAGGAGTAAGTGTCTCCCTCCTTGGTTGGCACCTCCACACTGACTCTGATCTGATAGGTGCCATCAGGATGGGGGAGAATTGGACTCATTTCATCTGAAGGAATATCATCCTCCCCATTCCTCACCCACTTCACATACACAGGTCGGGGGTGAAACCCATACACCAGGCACTGAAGTCTGGTCACATCATCCGACTGACGATGACCCCACACCTTCACCTCTGGACGCACTGAGAGAGAGAAAGAGAAAATAACATTCTGCTGGTTGTACAGGAGGTCACATCTTCTGATCAGTTTCATATGAAGATTATATAAAAATGGTTATTTAAATCTGGGATAGATCCGTGTACATTAGGATGATCCTAGCCAACCGTACAGTGAAAGGATAAAAAAAAAAGCACAAAACCAATTCCTTTTCCTCATACAGTCATCAGTGTGAAGATATGACAAGTGAAATGTATGTCATGGATAAATGAATGTGAATGGTATAGGAAGCGGCATGTGACATCACCTATTAGAATTATACTTTACAAAGAAGTAAATCTAACAGGTACTTATATTTAGAATTATGTATTTACATCAAATATATTTGTCCATTACATATGCAAGCTGTGCTTCCTGCTTAATAAGGATGAAACCCAGAATATGAACTCATCTGGGATTAGATCATTTCCTGAATCCAGAAAACAGAATTTTTGTAAAATCTTACCTGTAAAATTCCTTTCTCTGAGTCCTCCGACAGTCGCCGCCTCTTCATATTCGTCACATATGGGGTATTAGACTTTGCTCCGAAGGAGTAGCTAGGCAACAGAATATGTTAACATTAAAGCTTTTAACATATCCCACCCTCAAGGGGTGGTCCCCTCAGTCTATACCCTCCTACTTCCTGCAACCATATCTCAGTTTTAGTGGAATAGCAGTAGAGTATACAACCAAACCCCAAAAGAGGGGCGGGGGCGGCGACTGTCGGAGGACTCAGAGAAAGGAATTTTACAGGTAAGATTTTACAAAAATTCAGTTTTCTCTTACGTCCTCCGACAGTCGCCGCCTCTTCATATTCGTCACATATGGGGACGTCCCAAAGCAGTGCAAACATGAGGGGTGGGAAACGCATCCGCGCCGAAAAGGCAACGCAGTCTCCGCATCAAAGAAAGGAACCTTACCAAAGGAAGGAAACCAGCTGGGCAACAGGAAAAACAAGTGCTCAACAGGAGCAACAACCCAGGAAAAGACAAATAACCAGGGGATAAAAAGCTTATCCCAACAGCCAGAGGTCCCCAACAAGGGACCCTAGGGAATTGCCGCACTAAGAACCTTGCGGCCAAAGGAAGCATCCGCCGATGCCTGAACATCTACTTTGTAGAATTTTGTGAAAGTGTGCACGGTCGACCAAGTCGCCGCCTTACACACCTGGGCTACAGAAGCCCCATGACGACAGGCCCAAGACGTACTCAGAGATCTAGTAGAGTGCGCCTTCACAGGCACAGGGGGAACCTTCCCCTGCAAAGCATAGGCCTGTTCAATGGTCTGCCTGATCCATTTGGCGATGGTAGAGGCCGACGCTGCCATGCCCTTCCGAGGACCCTCTGGAAGAACAAACAAGGAGTCCGTCTTTCGAAAAGACTCAGTCGATTTAAGGTAAACCCTTATCGCCCGAACAACATCCAGAGAATGTAATCTCACCTCCTTTGGATGTTTAGGCTTCGCGCACAGCGAAGGCAAGACAATATCCTCATTAAGATGGAATTCCGAAACTCGTTTCAGAAGAAAAGAAGGATTAGGTCGCAAGACCACCTTATCCAAATGAACAACCAGATACGGAGACTTGCAGGACAAAGCTGCCAGCTCCGACACTCTGCGAGCCGAAGTGATCGCCACCAAAAAGGCGACCTTTTTGGACAACATAGACAACGAGATCTCCCTGATCTGTTCAAAAGGAGCACGTTGCAACACAGACAGAATGAGATTCAAGTCCCAAGGGGGCAAAGGATCCCTCCTAGGAGGAACCAGATGCCGCACACCCTGAACAAAATTGCCAACCAAGGAGTTGGAAGCCACGGGACGTTGAAACAGAACGGCCAGCGCAGACACCTGACCCTTTATCATAGCCAGCGCCAAACGCTGATCGACACCCGTTTGAAGGAAGGACAGCACTCGGGAAACCGAGTACGTGCGGGGTGAAAACCCCCTGGACTCACACCAGGCAAAATAGGCCTTCCAAGTACGGTAATAAACCTTCCCCGAGGAAGACTTCCTCGCGTTGATCAAAGTATGAACGACCTCTGGGGAGAGACCCTTCTCCTTCAGGACCTCGGTCTCAACAGCCAGGCCGTCAAAGCCAGCGACTGTAAAGCAGGATGGTAAATCGGTCCTTGAGACAGGAGATCGTCTCGAAGAGGCAGACGCCACGGGGCGTCGACCGCCAGATTCACGAGGTCTGCGTACCAGGACCGGCGAGGCCAGTCCGGTGCCACAAGAATCACCGTGCTGCGTTCCGAGTGTAACCTGCGAAGGAACCTGGACAGCAACTGAAGCAGTGGAAATGCGTACATCAGCCTGTACTGATGCCACGGGGCCACAAACGCGTCCGACGCGTCTGCCCGAGGGTCGCGCGTCCTTGCCACGAACCTTCTCACCTTGTTGTTGAGACGAGACGCGAACAGGTCCACATCTGGAAGACCCCACTTCGCGCACAACATCTGGGTGGAGAGACCATTCCCCCTGATCCAGGGTCTGGCGACTCAGATAGTCCGCCTGCCAGTTCTCCACCCCCGGAATGTGAACCGCCGTTATCGCCGGGACATGAGTCTCGGCCCAAGACAGAATGTCGGCCACTTCTCGAGCCGCTCGGGCACTCCTGGTGCCCCCTTGGTGGTTGATGTAGGCCACCGCCGTGGCATTGTCCGTCTGCACCCGAATCGGGCAGCCCTGCAGCCGGTCCGTCCAGCGATGAAGACAGAGATTTATCGCACGCAATTCCAGAATGTTGATCGGAAGGGAAGACTCCCCCTCCGACCAAGTCCCCTGGGCGGACAGAACGCCCAGAACACCACCCCAGCCCGACAGGCTGGCATCCGTGGGGATCACCGTCCACGAGATAGGACGAAACGACTTGCCCCCGGACACCATCGGGGACTGGAGCCACCACAGAAGGTCTCTTCTGGTGCGATGACTCAACGAGATTTGAAGATCCAGAGATTGAGGTCGCCCGTCCCACATGGACAGGATCTCCGCTTGGAGACCCCGCGTGTGAAACTGGGCGAAGGGAATCGCCTCGAAGGCCGAGACCATCAATCCCAGACATCTCATGCACGTCCGCAGAGACGAGTGCGGAACGTCCCTGAGGGACCTGACTTCCTCCTGAAGAGTTCTGAGTTTGTCTTCCGGCAGGAAGACCTTCGCCTGCACCGAGTCCAGAATCATTCCCAGGTAGGGAAGACGAACCGACGGACTCAGTGTCGACTTTGGAAAATTTATCGTCCAACCAAACTCCTGCAGAGTTTGCATCGTGACAGACAGGTCCTTCTCCAGACCCTGGCTGGTCGCAGACCGAACCAGAATGTCGTCCAGATACCCCAGGACAGAAATGCCCTGGGCCCTCATTAATGCCAGAACCGGTGCAAGCACCTTGGTGAAGACCCGCGGAGCCGAGGCGAGACCAAAAGGCAACGCCACGAACTGGTAGTGATCCTCCGCAATGGCAAATCGAAGGAACCTCTGGTGACCCTCGAAAATGGGGATGTGAAGATACGCAGCCTTCAAATCGATGGAGGCCATGAATTCCCCCGGAACCAGGGCAGCCACCACCGACCGCAGGGATTCCATGCGGAACTTGCGAACCCGCACAGAGCGGTTCAGAGCCTTCAAGTCCAGAATTGGACGAACCTTGCCCTCCTTTCTGGGCACGGTGAACAGATTGGAATAAAACCCCCGAAACCTGTCCCGATGAGGCACCGGAACTACCACTCCCTGAGCCCTCAGGTCCCGCACCGCCAGGTGCAGGTCCCGTAAATGCTCTGGAGACAGTTGAAGATTTGAGGGAAAAAATCTGCTCTCCGGCCGAGAGAGAAACTCGATCTTGTAACCAGATCTAACGATCTCCTGAACCCATCTGTCCCGCACGCGGGTCAACCAGGGTTGAAGAAAACCGAGCAAGCGTCCCCCCACCCCAAAACTGGGTGAGGGCGCCCCTTCAGGCCGCACTGTTATGGGCTGCGGATCCGGATTGACCGGACTTCTGCTTTCCAGACCAGGGCTTCTTCTGAGAGCCTTGACCTTTGAACGGTTTGCCCTTGTAGTGCGACCGAAAGGCACGAAAGGACCCCTGAGGGGGCCGAAAATTAGCATGCTTCTTCCCAGAAGCCCCCTTAGCCTTGGGGAAATGGGGCAAGAGAGTGCTCTTACCTCCGGTGATCCCCTTAATCAACACATCCAAGGACTCCCCAAAAAGGCGAGACCCATCATAAGGCAGATTGGCTAAGGTCTTACGTGAAGACTGGTCCACCGACCAACATTTCAACCACACCAGGCGGCGAGACAACACCGCCACGCTGTGCACACGTGCAGCCAACGGGACTAGGTCCAAGTCCGCATCACACAGATACATGACACCCTGGTGGATTTGATCCACCATATCCAGGGTCGCCGGCGAGGCCGAATCGGCCACTAGGACGCGCCTAAGCATCTGCGTCCAACTTGCGACCGCCTGGGCCGCCATGAGAGAGGCAAACAGAGCCTTAAGCATAGAACCCGTAACAGAATAAGTATGACGGGCAAGAGACTCCAATCTCCTATCCGTGGCATCACGGAACACAGGGGAATCCTCTGCAGGAATCGCAGTGGATTTGTTTAAAACCGCAATTGCGTGATCCACTGGGGGTGGCACACACCACCTTTCATCAGTGGAAGGCGAGAAAGGATAACGCAGCTTGAACCTACTTGGTACAGCAAAAGGTTTGCGTAGATTGCGCCATTGTTCCTTAACAGCGCGCTGAAAATCATCATTGCAGGGAAAAACCTGTGGCATCCTGCGTTTTCTCTGTGTCCCATAAGCCGCCAAGGCAGCGGGGGGACACACTTCATCCTGCAAACGCAGCGTTTGTTTTATGGAAGCAATCAATTCATCCATGATTGCAAGCTCTTCAGGCGAGCCAGGGGGAGAATTATCAACCCCTTCAACTTCAGCCTCCACCTTGGACCCCACTAGATCCAGGGAGGAGCGGGACCCCGATAAGGAGGCCCCCGCCATAACAACCCCATCACCTTCACCCTCAGAATCAGAGGAAAGAGCAACTCTGGGTCTTTTAGTAGAATGAGCAGCCACCAGCATCTGCACCTGAGCAGCAAGGCCAGCCACAATAGTGGCTAAATCCCCCCCTGGGGGGGAAACAGCGGTCCCCTGGCTTTCCACCAAGGCGGTAGGAAATTTGCCCTCCTGAGAATCCATTGCCCCTATAACAAATGCCGGATAATAAAGGGTTAACTTCCCCTTTAACAAGCGCGGCGAGCGCAGCCCACTGCACCACACACAAGCACAAAGAGACCCCCACAGGGACAATAAAACTGACACAGGCAATGGATAGGAAGGATATAACCTGAGGAGACCCTCGCCACTGCTGCTGCCTCGATCGGTGTTCCTGGAGAAGAGGAAGTGATGCTGCCAGGGCGCTCTATGAAAGCCTATGGGAGGCTACAAGAAAATGGCCGCCATGCATGTAGAACATGCGGCCGGAGCGAGTGTAGGCAAAATGGCGCCGTTTGGCACCGAAACCGCCGCTCCACAGTACAGTAATGCACACATGTCTGTATATAAAAAAACATGTCAGATCGCCGCAGCGATCGCTGTATAATGCCCAAACATGCCACAAAACATGCCCTACAGCACACAGCTTCTCACACTGACAAGGCTGACACACACAGTGTCACACAGCTCCCCCCCCCCCTTGCAGCCCACAGCATGCAGCCGAGAGATAGGGAGACAAACAGTGTGAATAGAGGCAGGTTACACAGTCCCAGACTGACACCCCCCCAGACAGACAGGTCCCCACATAAATACACTTACCTCACAGTGGCGTGGGGGACCCGCACAGGCGAACAAGCCGCTGCACATGAGGCAGGGAGAGTCGCATACAAGACGCACAGAATGGGGGTTAAGAAACCGCACAGCGTCCAGTGAGGTAGCCACCTCACCAATCATCCCTGCACCGAACAGGGATGGGTCGTTCACTGTGCCAGGAGCGTTACCTGGCTGAACGCTCGATGGCAGGCTGGGAAGCCACTGACCCACGACCTGCGACCAGGGGGATCAGCCCGAGACCCAGCCCGCATGATCCTCTTCATCCGAAGAACTAACTAATGCTGACAAAAAGAACAGCTAAGTAAAGGTAGAGAGAAAACTCAAACAAAAAATCAAAAAAGAAGAAAGAGTCTGGGGCACAAAGCCCCAGCACAGAGAGAGCCAGCCACTCCTGACAAGCTAGACATTAAAACTGAGATATGGTTGCAGGAAGTAGGAGGGTATTGACTGAGGGGACCACCCCTTGAGGGTGGGATATGTTAAAAGCTTTAATGTTAACATATTCTGTTGCCTAGCTACTCCTTCGGAGAAAAGTCTAATACCCCATATGTGACGAATATGAAGAGGCGGCGACTGTCGGAGGACGTAAGAGAAACAAATATTTCATCCCTTGTATAAACTCTGCAAAAAAAAATGTCCAGGTAGACTCCTCCCACAAACACCCAAATGTGACCTAATGGGTGAGATTAGCAATCCTACCAGATGAAGAAATCCACAATGATTACACAAGAGCCAGACAAACATTGGGAAAGTCATGTAATGTTAGACTTGGTGAGATAATAATAATTCATGGGGTCTGATATGCTTTCCACATTCAAATGTATAATAGAATATCAGACCCCCAATGTCTCTCTGTGTGCACCAAACAATACCAGACCAAGGCTGACCTAAACCCCCTGCTATGGTAATGTCCCTATAATGGTGGATGTATACAGAGCAGTGTGTAAAGCTTAGTGGATTCATTTATTAAAAGGTATAGAGGCTGATCACCTGGCAAAGTCAAAGTTTATTTTTCAAAGTTTAAGTAAAACTAAAGTCAAAACATTTTATTTTCCTTTGTAATGGAGGGTTTGAACCTCTCTCAGGGTTTTGCTGTGTGTCCCATTGGGGACGTTTTTCCTCACTTCCTGTCCCATAGCCAAAAATCCCTTCAAAGTGAGGAAATCCCTCGTTGTCACCTGTTCTAGTGTTCCCATTGGAAGATTTATTCTCCATTCGTGTTCTGATGACAACCCAAAGTTTGGGGGTTTTCTTTCACTCTTGGTTCATAGTTGTCACCTGAACAACTACAGAAAGTGAATCTCCCTAACAGAGCACATAAACAGCAATTAAATCCTGACAGGGGTTCTAATCCACTTCCACTCTATCCAAAACTAAATGAAATCGTTGTCTTTAGTTATACTTTAATGGTAATAAATAAGATGAAACTGATCTCTCTGAATACCCAATAATGTACAAGGAATATTAAAGAAAACATGATTTTTGTCAGCACGTGATTGGAGTTTTAGGGTCCTTCTACACTGGCTTTCCGCCCGACGGACTCCACTCTCTGCGTGGAGGCCGACCTTGCAGAGCCCCGCTCTCCTCTATGGGAGATTGGATGAAAACGGACCACCTGTCTGTTTTCCCTTTATGACCAATAAAGGTAATCCCTTCCCTGCCAGTGTCATCACCTTCTTCTTTGTCTATTGCTGCAACACATTTACTAAATGTTCTTTTCAAATAGTTCAACTTGAAGGCGGCTAGGACACATTGATCCATTGGCTGTAGTAGTGAGGTGGTATTTGGTGGTAGGAATTGCACTTGAACGAGGGTGTCCAGGGGCATTATCGACAAGCAGCAAAATGTGGAAAGGGACACTGTTGTCCTTGCAAAAGGCTTTCACTTCTGGAACAAAACAGGTGTCAAACCAATCTTCAAAAAGGGTTGCAGTTACCCATGCTTTTTTGTTAGCTCTTCAGTGCACTGGAAGTCTAGTTTTAACGTAGTTCTTCAAAGCTCTCGGATTTTGCCATTGGTAAATTAGCAAAGGCTTTAGCTTTAAGGTACCAGAAGCATTGCCCCCTAACAGAAGGATTATTCTATCTTTAGCTGGCTTGTAGCCTGGCATTGATTTTTCCTGACTTGCGATGAAGATTCTTGCAGGCATCTTCTTCAAAAATAGCCCAGTCTCATCCACATTAAAAATTTGATCCATGGAGTAGCCTCCATTGTTAATAATTTTGGCAAAATCTGAGTATCTGCAGCAGCTGCCTCTCCTTGTATTTTAATGTTATGTAGGTTAGACCTCTTCTTGAACCTATAAAACCGTCAACGGCTTGCAAAAAACTCTGCATCCTTTGCTGCCTCACCTTTCTTAGCCTTCAAGTCATTGAATAGGGTTAAGGCTTTACTTTGTATAATTGCCTGGTTGACAGGAACATGGCGTGTAGTCTGATTTTCTATCCAAAGTGTTAAGAGTCTCTCCATGTCTGCAACAATGCTATCTTTTTTTCAAATTGTTGTTGTGTTAACAGGTGTAGCACTCTTAATTTCTGCAAGAATTTTTTCTTTGTTTTTCATGATGGTGTTAACTGTAGTCCGAGTGAAGCCTAGTCTTCGGCCTATTTCAGCTTGAGGTACACCTTCATCATTCAATTTAATAATTGGCTGGCAGGCAACTCTGAGCTGGCTGTGGGCTGGCAACTCGGGGCTGGCTGGTGGTCAACTGCAAGCTGGCTGTAGGCTGGCAACTCCGGGCTGGCGGGAACTCCGGGCTGGCTGGCGGCAACTTGGGCCTGGCTGGGGGCAACTCGGGCCTGGCTGGTGGCAACTCGGGCCTGGCTGGTGGCAACTCGGGCCTGGCTGGCGGCAACTCGGGCCTGGCTACTCCAGGCAGGAACCTCTTCACTCGCGGCCTCGCAACTCCAGGCGGCAACTGTGGGATGGCTGGCAGGAAACTCTCGCAGCTGGCTAGTGGTCAACTCCAAGCTGTCTGTGGGCTGACAACTCATGGCTGGCTACTGTACTCTGGGCAGGAACCTAGCCTCTCGCAAATCCGCCTCTTCCAGGGTATACTGCGGCTGCACGGGCTACGCGGCATGGGAATTTCGGAATGTCCGTACTTGCGAGGCACTTTACGTACACTCTCGGGGTATGTCCGTACCCGCGAGTGTATGTAAAACAGGGTAGGCTTGTATATGGTTAGGGAACAAAATCTCTACTCCACTCTGAGAATAACAGACAGAAGAGATATACTGTATATACTATTAGAGGTTGGATCTGGTAAATATCATCAGACTCAGAGATCACATTTTTTATTTAAAGAAAAAAAAATGAAAGACTGCTTTATCGATTTTCAGTCAGAACTGTGATATATTATGTATGACAGACTCCCTTGTCATAGGCCGGGGGATTGATAAAAGCTCCCAGCGCCTGCTGTCATATATGCTGCTCATACAGAAACAATGTCTTCCTTCAAAAAAAATTTCATTTAAAGAACGTTCGTTTTATTTTCAAATTCGTTAGTGGGGTCAAATTGACGTTCTTTTCAACCACAGTGACGGGAAAATTGGAAGGAGCAGAATAGAAAACTTCTTGGTCAAAGGAATTATCAGACAGTGTGTGTGGTTTTCGTTCATTCTTTTAAAAACTGAATGTTAAAAGCAAGTGAAATTTTCAAACTACATTTTTTCATTCAGTGAATGTACAAAGATTTTTCGTATGAATATTTTCATCCTAAAATGAATACATGTATGGTCAGCTGAGGCTTGATTCACACCTATGCATTTTGCTTTTCATCCGTTTCTGCAGTGATTTTTGCACATGCGATTTTGCTGCGATTTGAGTTTTTTATGTTTTTTGGCCAATTTGTTGTTGGGCAGATTAAAAAACACGAAACGCAGCAAAAACGCACTAAAATGCTTTTCTGCAGCTTCTCCACTAAAGTCTATTGAACCAAAAAAAAGCACCGTTTTGCATTGAAAAAAGTCCTTGACCCTTTCCATATACGCTGCGGCTGAAAAAAGCATAGATGTGAACGTGTCCCATAGGAAACCATGTTAAATGAACTGTTGTGCGTTTCTGCAAAAAGCACCAAAAAAATGCATAGGTGTGAACCAGGACTAAGACGTTTAGTAGCAGCAGCATGCTTTTTTTTTTGTATCTCCTGTCATAATGGGGTTAAAAAACTGAAATGAGCCCTTTATAGTACAAAAGCAGATAATCGCTACTATAAGGGGTTAATTTATACTGTGAAACAGTGAAAGTAATAATATATATTACTTAGATCATATATATATAATAATACATACACCCAGAAGTAGGATATATGGGAATTTTACCTAGGAGTCAGATATGAAGCTATAGGAAGGGTGGAAGGGAGATATAAATCTTTTATAATAAAGTAGTACTAAAAGCTGAGATTTTCATTGATATGATCATTTAAATATAATGCACAATACTGGTAAAAGTTTACTTTAAATGTAATTATAATGCCTTCCATTACCTCCAGTCTATCAGCCTCCACCTTCTCTGGGGTCAGATGCCGATCTTCCCTGCACAGAGTCTTTCAAGTGATTTTTTTTTTTTTAAACAACAAACATGTTATACTTACCTGCTCTGTGTAATGGTTTTGCACAAAGCATCCCCAATCCTCCTCTTCTGGGGTGCCCCACCGACACTTCTGGCTCCTCCTGCCTTCAGAGTGACCCAATAGCAAGCTGCAAAATATAGTATAGAGCGCCCCTATAGCAAGGTAAAAAACGTATGCCTTTAGAACCACTCACTTCCTTCTCCTGCCCAGGACTACATGTCCCATGAGGCATTGCTTCTCATACATTCACATTCAAAAGTTCTCAGGCACTTCCTGATATGTATGGATGGTGTACTGAGCTGTATGTGTGCTGCACTGTGTATACTGACATGTATGGATGGTGTACTGAGCTGTATGTGTGCTGCACTGTGTATACTGACATGTATGGACAGTGTATTGAGCTGTATGTGTGCTGCACTGTGTACACTGACATGTATGGACGGTGTACTGAGCTCTGTGTGCTGCACTGTGAATACTGACATGTATGGATGGTTCCATGCTTTTGTCAGTAAACATCTGGCCAGCACGAGAATTGGCAACCTCTACCTGCCCTTGGGCAGACATGTTGCCTGGGACCACCAATATCGTATGCCCCTGGTCAACTTCGCGGTGTTGGACCGCATTCACATTCCACCAAGAGGGGGTGATTGGAACAAGCTATTGCTCCAGAGGGAGGCCTGTTGGATTCGAACTCTCAATTCGACGGTTCGGCCAGGCCTCAATGAAATGGAAAGCTTTTGGCCATTCCTACAGAGTTTCAGCTCTGGCAAGACTGACTAATGTCCTCCCTAGCAGTTCCCCCATTTATTATTATTAATAATTTATTTATTTATTTTTTATGTGTTGGTTCTTGTCCATTTATTTGTTTCATGACCCCCTATGACTCTTTCAATATGATTGTTAACAGGGTTTTGTTATTTATGTTCATGTTGTCTATTTATGTATATTAAGGGTCTGAAAGTGTATCCGGGTTACCCACTCCCTATTGGGATATATCAGACATTTATTATTGCATCATCTATACTTATGTAATTAACAATTTTTTCTTTTTTTTTGGGTTACACCCTCATTTTACTGTGATGGGTCCCCCAACACACACACATGGCTTGAGTGTCCATAGTTTCTCCCCTCCTTATACTACAGTATTAATATTATCCTAATATTTCTATTATAGTTAATTTAATTTGCTCTGCCATCACATTGTCAGGGTTTGAATTTTCCCACACCCCGGCCCAGGCACAGACAAGCCTGCCCACTGGTCGTGGGAGGCGTTATGTGACAATTCAGGCCATGGGGACAAAAGGTCCTTGCCTTTGTTGCATTGGGTGTCCAATCTGTGTTGGAGGCCATTGGTCCTCATAGGTTCCCCACTTGCGGCTGTGTTGTGGAGGGATCGGCGTCACTTTGTTTACTGACTTCCGGTCGGTTGTTTTTTCCCAGGCGGCCACCTACTGATAACAACATCCGGTCATCACTTTAGGGGGAGGTGTCTGTGCGGCTTTCCCGCCGCGCATGTGCCTCATATTAGGACGCCGAGGCCCGCTACCGGCGCCATATCTTTTTGTTCTCACCGTGAAAAGGAGCAATTTCCTCCTCTCCCGTGGGGACCGTTGTTGTACCTATAATCATCAGGCTTCTATCAGATCTATTTGGAAAGTCTTCCGGATTGGGACACTTTAGTATGCCCGTTATTTTTGTAAGTATACATATATGTAATCTTAAATTACTTTTTTGTCTCCATCTTTGAATCATCTATTTCAGATGTTTTTCCTTATTGGATATTAATATACACATATACATATTCTGGTTTATTACAAAGGTACCAGTCAATATTGGGTGAAAAGGTTTTCCATCCTGCGGTCCTGCTGGGATGTGGTGTTATCTATTGGAGGGCTGAGTCCCCCTATATCCCTTGTTTTGGCAGAAACATATCCTTTGAGCTTCTTGAATATGCGGTCAAATATTGGAGGGTTTTCTGCTTCCATATGGCAAATGGACATTTCTATTATATGGTTAGTGGCATCTTGGCTCTGTGTGTGTGCTCTTTTGGGGGGGCCCACAAATGAGGGTTTCTGTGATAAACATAAGATGTTTTATTTCCTTTGTTTCTTATCACAGAAATGGGACAACAATATCTTCCCTGAAGAAGAATTGAACTACAAGTTCACTTAAACATTCGAAACGCGTTGGCACTTCCTCCTGTTGGAGGTGTATTGGGTCCCTTTCAATCTTTGGTCTAAGTGTTTGTTATGCCTTTTGTTTGTATTACAATTGGTGTCTTTGCACTGTTTTTACTATTTTTTGTGATTTATGTAACTTTGGAACTTTTATGAATAATCTCAATAAATATTAAAAACTGAATTTTTGTAAAATCTTACCGTAAAATTCCTTTCTCTGAGTCCTCCGACAGTCGCCGCCCCTCATAAGTCATCACTATTGGGTATTGACTTCCGCTCCGCAGGAGTAGCAAGGCATAAGACTTAGTTAAAAGAACAAAAGCATTTAGCATAGACACACCCATGGGGGCTGTCCCACTGGTTAATACCCCCCTGCAGTAATCCCTCCCAACTCAGTTTGGTAGAATAGCAGTAGGTATACAAGAAAAAACCCCAAAAGAGGGGCGGGGGCGGCGACTGTCGGAGGACTCAGAGAAAGGAATTTAACAGTAAGATTTTACAAAAATTCCGTTTTCTCTTACGTCCTCCGACAGTCGCCGCCCCTCATAAGTCATCACTATTGGGATGTCCCAAAGCAGTGTAGACATGAGGCGTGGGAGACGCAACCGCAGAAAAGGCAACGCAGTACCCACATCAGAGAAAGGAACCTTACACACACAGTAAGAGAACCTTCTGGGCAACGGAAAAGGCTCAACAGGAGCAACAGCCCTGGAAAGCAAATAACCCAGGGATAAACAACCCCAACAGCCAGGGACCCACAAAAAAACAAGGGTCCCCTATGGCACTGCCGCACTGAGAACTTTGCGGCCAAAGGAAGCATCAGCTGATGCCAGAACATCCACCTTACAGAATTTGGAAAAGGTGTGCACCGATGACCAAGTCGCAGCCTTGCACACCTGGGCCACGATGCCTGATGCCGGTAGGCCCAGGACGTACTCAATGACCTGGTAGAGTGCGCCTTAACAGAGAAGGGTGGAACCCGTTCTTTCAAGGCATAGGCCTGTTCAATGGTCTGTCTGATCCATCTGATCTGAACAGATTGGAGTAAAACCCCTGAAACCTGTCCCGATGAGGCACCGGGACAATTACCCCCTGGACCAAGAGGTCCTGCACCGCTTGATGCAGGTCCTGTAAACGCCCTGGGGTCAAATGAAGATTTGAGGAAAAGAATCTGTCCGCCGGCCGTGAAAGGAATTTGATCTTGTATCCAGATCGAATGATTTCCTGAACCCACCTGTCTGGAATACGGAGCAGCCAAGGTTGGAGGAAACCGTGCAAACGTCCCCACACCCCTGAAATGGGTGAGGGTGTCCTTTCAGGCAGAGGCGGGCTGAGCCGCCGTGCCAGCATGGCCGGACTTTTGCTTACCCACTCAGGGCTTCTTCTGGCCGCCTTGGCCCTTGAAAGGTTTGCCCTTGAATTGTGACTTAAAGGCACTAAAGGACCCCTGCGTGGGTCTAAAGGCGGGACCCCCGCTTGCCGCGAAAGGACTTGTTCTTCGGATTTTGGGGCAGCAGAGTGCTCTTACCCCCAGTGACTCCTTTCACCAAAGTATCCAAGGCCTCGCAAAAAAGGCGAGACCCAGCATAAGGAAAGTCAGCCACCGTTTTCCGTGACGTCTGGTCAGCCGACCAGCTCTTCAGCCAGATTAGTCGACGGTTAAGCACCGCGACACTAGACAGGCGTGCAGCCAAAGGGGCCTCATTTAAGGCCGCATCGCACAAAAACATGACCCCTTGATGAATTTGGTCCACCATTTCTAGCGTGGCAGGCGGGGCAGAATCCGTCACGAGAGTGCGCCTAAGCACCTTAGTCCAGTCCGCCACCACCTGAGCCACCATGACAGAAGCAAAAATAGGTTTGAGCATAGAGCCCACCACTGTAAAGGCATGGCGGGCAAGAGACTCCAACCTCCTGTCCGTAGGATCCCGGAACACCGGGGTATCCTCAGTAGGAACCAGAGTAGCCTTGTCCAACATGGCCACAGCGTGATCCACCTTGGGGGCCACGCACCAGCGCGCATCCGTAGAAGGCGCAAAGGGGTACAGCAGTTTAAACCTACTATGCATCGTAAAGGGGCGTTTTAAACTGCGCCATTGTACATTCACTGTGTGATGAAACTCAGCGGGGCAGGGAAAAACCTGCGCCGACTTTCGGGCCCTATGTGTACCAAATGAGGACACAATGGCCGGAGGAGTGGGCTCATCCTCCAAATGTAGTGTTTCTTTCACAGAAGAAATCAAATCATTCATGTGTGCGCGTTCTTCAGGTGACCCCGGGGAAGATTCATCAACCCCCTCCACCTCTGCCTCCCCCTCAGACCCCAGAGGGTCCAGGGACGAGCGAGACCCTGAAAGGGCCACGCCAGCCACAGCAGCCACATCACCATCTGAATCAGAGGAGAAAGATAATCTGGGCCTTTTCCTAGCAGCACGTTCAGCCATCAGCACCTCAATTTTTGACACCAAAGACGCCACCACAGCAGCCAAATTAGGTATAACGGGGGGTTCCGCAGAACTGGGGTCCCCCACCAAGGCTGAAGGGAATTTGCTGTCTTGAGAATCCATTGCCAAAATCAATAAGCAAAAGTACTGGCCCTTTAAAAGCGCTGCAGATAGCGCAGCCCACCGCTATAAGCACTGTGTACACAGACCTCCCAAAAGGGACAAAACTGAGCCAGGAAGGATAGAACAGAGAGATATGGAAGAGACAGTCTGCAGAGCCCCACAGAGTGTTACCACACTGATCGCTGCTCCAGAGGAAAAGAAAGTGAGGTCACCAGAAGCTGAACTATATGCTGCAAGGCCCAGGGAAAATGGCTGCCTATAGGAATGACTGGATGGCTTCGGCAAGATGGCTGCCGACATGTGCTCGGAAGGATTGTTCTGCCACACACACAAGATGGCGCCGGATGGCATCAAAACCACTACATAGCAAGCTATAGTAAAAGCCCACAGTGAAGCCAGACATGCTGCCCACATCCAAAATGGCGGACCGTGCGGTTTTTAGCCGCAGCGGTCGCCTCAAACACAGTCTGCACCTCCCAAATAATAAAAGTGACACAGGAGAGGGGTCCCCACACCACACAGCCAGTAGTGTATTAAAGAAGACTCCCGCAGGGATCGCATCAGGGAGCCCCATAAACGCACAGACATGAGGGGACACACAGCAACACAGGACTGCCATCCCAGACAGAGGTCCCCACAAAGAAAGTACTTACCTGTACTGGATGGCGTGGGGTGCCTCTTTGAACGGAAAGCCTCTGTCCTCAGATGACAGGGAATGCCGTCAGCCAAAAAACGCAGGACACCGCAGCACAGAACCGCATATGTGTCCAGTGAGGTAGCCACCTCACAGGCTGCATCCCTGCTGCGAGCAGGGATGGGTCGTTCATAGCGCCAGGGAGAACAATAGCCGAACACTCGATGGCGGGCTGGGGATCCATCTGACCTTCTGCCCTGGAGAGCCAGGGCTGCCAGTCTGATTCCCAGCTCCGCTTGATCCATCTTCATCCGAAGAGCCGACTAAACTAAAGCTGACAAAATAAACAGCTAGTAAAGCAAAGAAAAAACTGACATTTTGCAAAGAAAAATCAAAGAAAAGATTAGAAAGGCTGAGACTGAAGCCCCAGCACAGGGAAGCCTGACTACTCCTGACGCTAGGCAGAGACTGAGTTGGGAGGTATTACTGCAGGGGGGTATTGACCAATGGGACAGCCCCCATGGGTGTGTCTATGCTAAATGCTTTTGTTCTTTTAACTAAGTCTTATGCCTAGCTACTCCTGAGGAGCGGAAGTCAATACCCAATAGCGATGACTTATGAGGGGCGGCGACTGTCGGAGGACGTAAGAGAAATCTCTTTTTTTACATTATGTGTAATAATTGCCCTTAAAATCACAATTCAGAGGAGAAAATTCTTGTATTTGTAATTGTATGGATGGTGTACTGAGCTGTATGTGTGCTGCACTGTGTATACTGACATGTATGGACGGTGTACTGAGCTGTATGGGTGCTGCACTGTGTATACTGACATGTAAGGACGGTGTACTGAGCTGTATGTGTGCTGCACTGTGTATACTGACATGTATGGACGGTGTACTGAGCTGTATGTGTGCTGCACTGTGTATACTGACATGTATGGACGGTGTACTGAGCTGTATGTGTGCTGCACTGTGTATACTGACATGTATGGACGGTGTACTGAGCTGTATGTGTGCTGCACTGTGTATACTGACATGTATGGATGGTGTACTGAGCTGTATGTGTGCTGCACTGTGTATACTGACATGTATGGACGGTGTACTGAGCTGTATGTGTGCTGCACTGTGTATACTGACATGTATGGATGGTGTACTGAGCTGTATGTGTGCTGCACTGTGTATACTGACATGTATGGATGGTGTACTTAGCTGTATGTGTGCTGCACTGTGTATACTGACATGTATGGACGGTGTACTGAGCTGTATGGGTGCTGCACTGTGTATACTGACATGTATGGACGGTGTACTGAGCTGTATGTGTGCTGCACTGTGTATACTGACATGTATGGACGGTGTACTGAGCTGTAGGTGCGCTGCACTGTGTATACTGACATGTATGGACGGTGTACTGAGCTGTATGTGTGCTGTACTGTGTATACTGACATGTATGGACGGTGTACTGAGCTGTATGTGTGCTGCACTGTGTATACTGACATGTATGGAGGGTGTACTGAGCTGTATGTGTGCTGCACTGTATTTCCTGATATGTAAACAAATAATGCATTCTGTATGCAGGCCAACTAATCAGCTGACCAACTAATCGGTTCTGAAAATAGCTGACAATTCTTTTCATAATTGATTAGTTGTTTCGGCCCCAACACATTCCCTTATAAAGTATATCTATAGTGTACGGTGTATATACCATGTGGTGTGACTACATACAGAAGTGTGTACATAGAGCCGTATATTTACAGTGTAATAAGTATTTGTACTGTATGCAGAGTGTATATACAGTGTGTAGATATAATATACAGGATATAGTGCAGTGTGTATATATGGTGTGTAGATATAACATATATGATGTATATAGTGCAGTGTGTATATACGGGGTGTAGATATAACATATATGATGTATATAGTGGAGTGTGTATATACGGGGTATAGATATAACATATATGATGTATATAGTGCAGTGTGTATATACGGTGTGTAGATATAACATATATGATGTATATAGTGTAGTGTGTAGATATAACATATATGATGTATATATTGTAGTATGTATATACGGTGTGTAGATATAACATATATGATGTATAAAGTGTAGTGTGTATATACAGGGTGTAGATATAACATATATGATGTATATAGTGTAATTTGAATATACAGTGTGTGGATATAACATATATGATGTATGTAGTGTAGTGTGTATTTACGGTGTGTACATATAACATACGATGTACACTATATTACCAAAAGTATTGGGACGCCTGCCTTTACACACACATTTACTTTAATGGCATCCCAGTCTTAGTCCGTAGGGTTCAATATTGAGTTGGCCCACCCTTTGCAGCTATAACAGCTTCAACTCCTCTGGGGAGGCTGCCCACAAGGTTTAGGAGTGTGTCTATCAGAAGGATTGACCATTCTTCCATAAGCACATTTATGAGGTTAGGCACTGATGTGGACAAGAAGGCCTGACTCACAATCTCCCCTCTAATTCATCCCAAATGTGTTCTATCACGTTGAGGTCAGGACTCTGTGCAGGCCAGTCAAGTTCCTCCACCCCAAACTCACTCATCCATGTCTTTATGGACCTTGCTTTGTGCACTGGTCCAAATCATTTGGTGGAGGGGGGATTATGGTGTGGGGTTGTTTTTTAGGGGTTGGGTTTGGCCCTTTATTTCCAGTGAAAGGAACTCTTAAGGTGTCAGCATACCAAAACATTTTGGATAATTTCATGCTCCCAACTTTGTGGGAACAGTTTGGGGATGGCCCCTTCCTGTTCCAACAGGGATGGAGGAACTTGACCAGTGCACAAAGCAAGGTCCATAAAAACATGGATGAGTGAGTTTGGGGTGGAGGAACTTGACTGGCCTGCACAGAGTCCTGACCTCAACCCGATAACACCTTTGGGATGAATTAGAGTGGAGACTGTGAGCCAGTCTTCCCGTCCAACATCAGTGCCTGACCTTCCAAATGCACTTCTGGAAGAATGGTCAAACATTCCCATAGACACACTCCTAAAGCTTGTGGACAGCCTTCCCAGAAGAGTTGAAGCTGTTATAGCTGCAAAGGGTGGGCCAACTAAATATTGAACCCTACAGACTAAGACTGGGATGCCATTAAAGTTCATGTGCGTGTAAAGGCAGGCGTCCCAATACTTTTGGTGTGTAGATATAACATATTTGATGTATATAGTGCAGTGTGTATATACGGGGTGTAGATATAACATATATGATGTATATAGTGCAGTGTGTATATACGGGGTGTAGATATAACATATATGATGTATATAGTGTAGTGTGTATATACAGTGTGTAGATATAACATATATGATGTATATAGTGCAGTGTGTATATACGGTGTGTAGATATATATGATGTATATAGTGCAGTGTGTATATACGGTGTGTAGATATAACATATATGATGTATATAGTGTAGTGTGTATATACGGGGTGTAGATATAACATATATGATATATATAGTGTAGTGTGTATATACGGTGTGTAGATATAACATATATGATGTATATAGAGTAGTGTGTATATACGGGGTGTAGATATAACATATATGATGTATATAGTGTAGTGTGTATATACGGGGTGTAGATATAACATATATGATATATATAGTGCAGTGTGTATATACGGGGTGTAGATATAACATATATGATGAATATAGTGTAGTGTGTATATACGGTGTGTAGATATAACATATATGATGTATATAGTGTAGTGTGTATATACGGGGTGTAGATATAACATATATGATGTATATAGTGTAGTGTGTATATACGGGGTGTAGATATAACATATATGATGTATATAGTGTAGTGTGTATATACGGGGTGTAGATATAACATATATGATGTATATAGTGCAGTCACCTCTCTTCTCCAGATCTTCTCTCCCATTGTTGATGTGTTTCTTCAGCCATGGAATACAGATATTTTCCAGATAATTCTTGTCTCTCTCCCCCAGTCTGACCTCCGGACTGTTCCATCTCTGTGTGGTGATCTGAGCCTCATTCATGGTCGGGATATAGATCCAACTCTGTGTGTCCAGATACACAAAATCTCTCCCATCATATCCGTGCTGACTATACCCCGCAGTGGTGCCGTCATCTCTCAGCTCACAGCCGAACATCCTCTGGTAGGAATGGAATCCTGCAGAGAGAAGAGGAAGATGTGACCCGGGATCAGAGGTGTGATGTGTGTAATATGTGATGATGTAGGAGGTGATGGTATATGGAGGAGATATGTATAGGGATAGATGTGTGTATACAGAGTGTACATATACAGCACAGCTCTCCTTATAATGGCACGGCCAGTACTACAGATATATATCCTCTACTATGGCAGAAAACTCCGATACACATCCTCAGTATGGAGGAAGAAGAAGATCGGATCCTAGCGACACCCCAGAATGTTCTACAGAGGGGTCACCGACTCATCCCACCACTGAGGAGATGACACTCATCACTGATAATGGGGTGTTTGGTGTCTCAGGCCAAGGTAGTGGGACTTTTAGGGAAAGTAATAATATTACTACAAGTAAAAGTAAAAAAAATAGAGTATCGGATTTATTCCGTTGTACTTAAGGCATAATGATATATACATACATTCCAATAAGGTGGAGATATGTGTTTTGGGTATAGGCCCAATGTGATAAAGATAGAAAAAGAAAAACGATTCGAGGGAATCTGTGACATATGTGATAGTTTGTGACAAAATTAGGGATAATAATCTCTGTGTTTCCTGTGTAGTCCAGGAAGTAGTAGTTCACAGAGTTTATCCCTTAAACTGACGCGTTTCGGCTTTCTTTAAGCCTTTCTCAAAGATTTTTGTCACCCAGCTGAAATATATAAAATCAATAACATATCTGTTATTGTAAATATTCATGTAGAAAAATACTGGAGTTTTAGTATAAAATATTTAAGTACATACACTATGGGACCTTGCTTCAATAGACCAATCTCTGTGTCCTCTGAGCCTGCTACAAGGAGTCGTGGGGTACCTCTGTCTGGAAGGATATGTGAGTGTAAGTATTATTTTTATTTTGGATATTGATAGCCTGAAGTTATTCAATAATTACCATTTACTCACGCATTCAATATAGGTGTTCATATATGGTGGCTTGGTGGTAATCCAGCAAAGTCCTGCGTGATCCTTTTCTAAAAAGTCATAATGTATATATATATGTATGTAAGGAGGGTTTTTTCACAATAGTAGTATTTGTTTATTTATGCAGAATTTTATATCCGCCTGGACCAACTTACATATGGTGGATTGCAGGATGGAAGATTCCAATGCCGCGAGTAGGTTTGCAGCCTTGCTTCAATATGCCATTCTAAAGGAATTATAAATAATATAATTCCTATTATATACATTGGTGGTCAGTGGTGAGTATTTTATTAAAGGTGACTTTGAAGGCTTATGGATCCATGAGGTCCATTTAAAGACTTACATTTGAGCAGATGTGGTAAGGTATGGTAGGAATTTCTCCACCGCAGCGGTCCGTGTCTCTCCTGTTCCCTCGCTAGGAGGGATGTGAAGGGAGACGCCGGCTCCCCGGCCTTTTAACGCTGCTCGCGCATGCGCAGAAGGCGCCGCACGTATGCAGCTCTTCCTTGTCCGTGACGTAATGGTCCCGTACTGCGCAGGCGCCTGGGTGTTGCGCACGCAGTACGAGCCTGTCGGGCAGGGAAAGCGGCCGCCGACACGGAGTGTGAGACATGGAGTTGTCTGGCCGTGGTCAGAGGCATGATGTTTAGCCCTTCCATGTCACAATTGCCCCTATCCTCGATAGGGGCAGGGGCTTACCGGGCAGGGGCTTACCGTGCCGGGAGCAAGCTCATGAGGATCAGGATGTCTGTTTTGAAGCAAAGTATACATTACACAATATACATGCAACAATATATGCAATATTAAATTATTAATTCATGTGTACATAATTTTTGCGTAGATCATAGTTTTAACAGCAGAAAAAAATATAAATAAATAATAAAAGAGCATATCCAAAGGGGAATGATGTTCCCGTGGGGGATGTGTCGGATATGTCCCAAAGTCTGACATACCAGAAAGGATGTTTATATCTGGGATTTGTTTCCAAGATGATTTTAAAGGTATGGTCACTAATTAGTTAAGTGGGGGAAGTTTCTATCACAATTTTACAAATAAATAAATGGGGGGATGGATGGTTTAGAATTAGAGTTTTAAAGCTATAGGTTGCTACTTTAAGGACAATCCTCGTTTCAGGTATCATATTTAATTTTAGTCCGTTTTCCCAGAGGCAAAGCCTTCAAGGAATGGTCTAAAACTTTCCGTTTCATTTAATCCAGGATATTTGGTGGCATTCAGACGTCTAATCCATCGCATCTCCATTTGGAGAAGCTTTTTGTTCCAATCGCCTCCGCGCTGTGGTATGTGTATTCTCTCTAAAGCGATGAATGTCACTTTTGGCATTTTATTGTTGTGGATATACTTGACGTGCCTACCAAGTGGTAAATGGAAATTACATATTTCCATACTTTGTATGTGCTTGTTGATTCTTTTGCCCATTTCCTGTTTGGTTTTACCAACATAATATGACCCGCATTCGCACCTCATAAGGTACACGACCCCCTTAGTCTTGCAATTTACATAGTGGCGGGGTGTAAATTTCTCACCGTTTGGGAGGATGGTATCTGTGCATTTTTTAATTACTTTGCACTGCGCACAAGTGCCGCAGGGGTATGTGCCCTTATCTCTGCAAGGGTCCTTCCTTTTTTCTTTGAATTCGCTATGTGTTAGATTTTGTTTGAGGGAGCCGGCCTTTCTATAGGTGACCAACGGGTTGTCTGTCACAAAATGTTTTACCACAGGATCTTCGTTTAGGATTGTCCAATGCTTTTGAAGAATTTGTTTGATTTTCTGATGTTCGTTTGTAAACCGCAAAATAATGCGGGTTTTTTCCCCTTGTTCCTTATTTGTGTGTGCCTCTTTAGATTTAAAGAGTATTTCTTGCCTCTCTTGCTGTTTGACCTTATTAAAGGCTTTTCTAAGTGTGGTTTTGGAGTATCCTCTTTCCAATAATCTTCCTTTTAGGAGGTTGGCTTCTTTCTGATAGTCGTCATCTTTGGTGCAATTCCTCTTTAGCCTTAAAAATTGGCTATACGGAATTGCTTTTTTTAAAGATATTGGGTGGAAACTTGACGCATGTAGGATTGAATTTCCTGCTGTTTCCTTACGATAAAGGGTCGTTTTGATGGTTCCATTGGGTTCTTTTAATATCCACGTGTCTAGAAACGCAATTTTGTTTCTATCATAATTGAGTGTAAAGAACATGTTATAGGTGTTATTGTTCATCGTTTTAAGACACTCCTTAATTAACTTCTCTGGTCCTGACCAGATAATGAAGATGTCGTCCAGAAATCGCTGCCACAGTAATATATTGTTTACAAAGATGTTATTTTTTTCTTCCGCCAGGAATTCCGTTTCCCAGGCTCCTAGAAAAATGTTCGCATACGATGGAGCACAACTAGTGCCCATCGCGACACCGCAAGTTTGCAGATAATAAGTACCATCGAAGGTGAATACATTATGATTTAGAATGTATTCCAACATCATTATAATAAATTCATTGAACTTATTGTCCCGTTCACTCTGTTGCATAAGAGCTTGTCTAATTATCTCTATTCCTTTTTTATGAGGGATGTTATTATAAAGAGATTCGACGTCAATGGTAATAAGGAGGGCATCTTCTGGTACTGTTAGTCCATCTAGAATTTGAAGTAGGTGTACTGTATCTTTTAGATACGATAGAAGTTTAGTCACATGGGGTTTGAGGTATGCGTCGATGACTTTACTAGTTGTTTCTGTGAGATTACCATTTCCCGATACAATTGGTCTCCCGGGAGGGTCGTCTCTGCTTTTATGTATTTTGGGTAACGCATAAAAAGTAGGGGTCCTGGGGTGTTCGGTCCTCATATATGACCATAATGTTTCTGTTATTGTGCCCTCGTTCAAGGCCCTGTCTAATTTTTTATAGAAATCTTCTTTGAAAGTTTCCAAGATTATAGGTAATATTTTCTTATAACATTTGTTGTTATTCAGGATTTTTTGGCACATCATTTTATATTGCTCATTATCCATTAATACGATGTTGCCTCCTTTGTCCGAGGGCTTTATTGTGATTTTCTCATTTTCTTGTAATTCTTTTAATGCTTTTCTCTGTGATTCCGTGAGGTTTTGTGTTTTTCCTCGGTCTTTCAATTGGTTGATCTCCTTGCTGGTTTCTCTCACAAATAGTGCAATTGCCGGATTTGTGTTCAAAGGTGGAAAGAGGTGTGATTTTTTCTTGAATTTTTTTAGGGATGTTTCCTGTGAAGGATTTGTTTCCTGATCCTCCTCTTCGCTATCTAAGTTGGTGTCATCATCCGTCCAGTCCTCTAGACCCCCTTCCTCCAACAGCAGGTTTAGATCACGGATGGCTCTAAATTCTGCTGCGGATAATTTTGTCTGTGGTTCTTCAGTTGTAGGCTTTTTGCTATACATAACTTTTAAAAGTAATTTTCGTGCAAAAAGGTTTATGTCCTTTATAGTTTCAAATCTGTCCGTTGCCTTATTAGGGCAAAAGGATAGGCCTAATGTTAGAACCTCCGTCTGGTCATCTGTTAATTTATGTTTGGACAGATTGATGATGGTGAGTTCCCTAGTTTCAATTATGTGGCTTGGGTCTGCTTCTTCTGTTGTTTCCCTAAAAAAGCCTTTTGTGATTTTGGACCACCGTCTTTGTTTATTCTTGGTCTTAAGAAAATTTTATGATGTTTAACCGGGACTATGTCCTCTTGTCCATGCGAAATGTTTTCTTTCAGCGTTAAAAGGCCGGGGAGCCGGCGTCTCCCTTCACATCCCTCCTAGCGAGGGAACAGGAGAGACACGGACCGCTGCGGTGGAGAAATTCCTACCATACCTTACCACATCTGCTCAAATGTAAGTCTTTAAATGGACCTCATGGATCCATAAGCCTTCAAAGTCACCTTTAATAAAATACTCACCACTGACCACCAATGTATATAATAGGAATTATATTATTTATAATTCCTTTAGAATGGCATATTGAAGCAAGGCTGCAAACCTACTCGCGGCATTGGAATCTTCCATCCTGCAATCCACCATATGTAAGTTGGTCCAGGCGGATATAAAATTCTGCATAAATAAACAAATACTACTATTGTGAAAAAACCCTCCTTACATACATATATATATACATTATGACTTTTTAGAAAAGGATCACGCAGGACTTTGCTGGATTACCACCAAGCCACCATATATGAACACCTATATTGAATGCGTGAGTAAATGGTAATTATTGAATAACTTCAGGCTATCAATATCCAAAATAAAAATAATACTTACACTCACATATCCTTCCAGACAGAGGTACCCCACGACTCCTTGTAGCAGGCTCAGAGGACACAGAGATTGGTCTATTGAAGCAAGGTCCCATAGTGTATGTACTTAAATATTTTATACTAAAACTCCAGTATTTTTCTACATGAATATTTACAATAACAGATATGTTATTGATTTTATATATTTCAGCTGGGTGACAAAAATCTTTGAGAAAGGCTTAAAGAAAGCCGAAACGCGTCAGATTCAGGGATAAACTCTGTGAACTACTACTTCCTGGACTACACAGGAAACACAGAGATTATTATCCCTAATTTTGTCACAAACTATCACATATGTCACAGATTCCCTCGAATCGTTTTTCTTTTTCTATCTTTATCACATTGGGCCTATACCCAAAACACATATCTCCACCTTATTGGAATGTATGTATATATCATTATGCCTTAAGTACAACGGAATAAATCCGATACTATATTTTTTTTACTTTTACTTGTAGTAATATTATTACTTGCCCTAAAAGTCCCACTACCTTGGCCTGAGACACCAAACACCCCATTTTCTTGTTCAAAATAGGGACAAGGCAAAACCTACTCTTACTATCTAGAGAAAAAAACCCCCACCCCCTCGTTACACTCATCACTGATTGGCTGTTCTGACGCGACAAAAACATTTCTATTCACCAACCAGGTGTGACATCTTCAGATCATCATCTCATTGGCTGCTGTTTCCCTCCATTTTCTACCAGCCAATTACTCACTGTGTACAGTGCCTTGCAAAAGTATTCGGCCCCCTTGAACGTTGCGAACTTTTGCCACATTTCAGGCTTCAAAACATAAAGATATAAAACTGTAATTTTTTTTTGAAGAATCAACAACAAGTGGGACACAATCATGAAGTGGAACTAAATTTATTTGATATTTCAAACTTTTTTAACAAATAAAAAACTGAAAATTGGGCGTGCAAAATTATTCATCCCCCTTAAGTTAATACTTTGTAGCGCCACCTTTTGCTGCGATTACAGCTGTAAGTCGCTTGGGGTATGTCTCTATCAATTTTGCACATCAAGAGACTGAAATTTTTGCCCATTCCTCCTTGCAAAACAGTTCGAGCTCAGTGAGGTTGGATGGAAAACGTTTGTGAACAGCAGTTTTCAGTTCTTTCCACAGATTCTCGATTGGATTCAGGTCTGGACTTTGACTTGGCCATTCTAACACCTGTATATGTTTATTTGTGAACCATTCCATTGTAGATTTTGCTTGATGTTTTGGATCATTGTCTTGTTGGAAGACAAATCTCCGTCCCAGTCTCAGGTCTTTTGCAGACTCCATCAGGTTTTCTTCCATAGTTACATAGTTACATAGTTAGTGAGGTTGAAAAAAGACAACAGTCCATCCAGTTCAACCTATGATGTGTGTGTGTGTTTGCTTTTAACCGTACATTGTATACCCCTGTATGTTGTGGTCTCTAAGGTGTCCATCTAACAGTTTTTTGAAACTATCAATGCTCCCTGCTGATACTGAAGAGAATTCCACATCCTTACCGCTCTCACAGTGAAAAACCCCTTACGCATTTTAAGGTTAAACCGCTCTTCCTCTAGTTTTAGTGAGTGGCCACGTGTCTTATTGTATTCCCTTACTCTGAATAGTTTGTTCCTTATGCTATGGTCGTCAGTACAGTATTTGTACATTGATATCATATCCCCCCTCAATCGTCTCTTCTCCAGAGAGAATAGGTTCAGTGCTTGTAGTCTTTCCTCATAGCAGATGTCCTCCATTCCCCTAATTATTTTTGTTGCCCTTCTCTGGACTCTTTCCAGTTCCAGCACATCCTTCCTGAGGACCGGTGCCCAGAACTGGACAGCATACTCCAGATGTGGCCGGACCAGAGTCTTGAAGAGTGGAAGAATAATCTCTTTATTTCTGGAGTGAATCCCCTTTTTTATACATCCCAGTATTCTGTTGGCTTTACTTGCAAGAGCTTGGCATTGCATGCCACTGCCAAGCCTGTTGTCTACCAGTACCCCCAAGTCCTTTTCCATCCTAGACTCACCCAGAGGTTCCCCCCCTAGTGAGTAGCTTGCTTTCTGGTTTTTGGCCCCCAAGTGCATTACTTTACATTTATCAACATTAAACCTCATCTGCCATGTAGTTGCCCACCCCGTTATTTTGTTCAGGTCCGTTTGTAAGGTTTCTACATCCTGCATAGAAGATATCGGCATGCCTAGTTTAGTGTCATCTGCAAATACTGAGATTGTACTCAATATCCCCTCCTTCCAGAATGGTCCTGTATTTGGCTCCATCCATCTCCCCATTAATTTTAACCATCTTCCCTGTCCCTGCTGAAGAAAAGCAGGCCCAAACCATGATGCTGCCACCACTACCATGTTTGACAGTGGGGATGGTGTGTTCAGGGTGATGAGCTGTGTTGCTTTTACGCCAAACATAACGTTTTGCATTGTTGCCAAAAAGTTTGATTTTGGTTTCATCTGACCAGAGCACCTTCTTCCACATGTTTGGTGTGTCTCCCAGGTGGCTTGTGGCAAACTTTAGATAACACTTTTTATGGATATCTTTAAGAAATGACTTTCTTCTTGCCACTCTTCCATAAAGGCCAGATTTGTGCAGTATACGACTGATTGTTGTCCTATGGACAGAGTCTCCCACCTCAGCTGTAGATCTCTGCAGTTCATCCAGAGTGATCATGGGCCTCTTGGTTGCATCTCTGATCAGTCTTCTCCTTGTATGAGCTGAAAGTTTAGAGGGGACGGCCAGGTCTTCGTAGATTTGCAGTGGTCTGATACTCCTTCCATTTCAATATTATCGCTTGAACACTGCTCCTTGGGATGTTTAAAGCTTGGGAATTTTTTTGTATCCAAATCCGGCTTTAAACTTCTCCACAACGGATCTGCCTGGTGTGTTCCTTGTTCTTCATGATGCTCTCTGCGCTTTAAACGGACCTTTGAGACTATCATAGTGCAGGTGCATTTATACGGAGACTTGATTACACACAGGTGGATTCTATTTATCATCATTAGTCATTTAGGTCAACATTGGATCATTCAGAGATCCTCACTGAACTTCTGGAGAGAGTTTGCTGCACTGAAAGTAAAGGGGCTGAATAATTTTGCACGCCCAATTTTTCAGTTTTTTATTTGTTAACAAAGTTTGAAATATCCAATAAATTTCGTTCCACTTCATGATTGTGTCCCACTTGTTGTTGATTCTTCACAAAAAATTACAGTTTTATATCTTTATGTTTGAAGCCTGAAATGTGGAAAAAGGTTGCAAAGTTCAAGGGGGCGCCCGAATACTTTTGCAAGGCACTGTAGATGACCCCTCCCCCAGTGATGGTGACACGGGATGTGTGGATTATGGAATAATTAGAATATTTTCCCTGCTCATGGCTGCAGATTGTACAGAGAGATCATGTGACAGGAAATCCAGAAAGAGAACCGACATCTCCTCAATAATCACCTCTTGGTGTCACCTGAGAGACAATACACGGCCATTGTACACCTTCCTCATCCATCTTATACTATTCATACATAGACAGTCCCAAATCCCAATCACAGAATGCTTCCTGTAGAAGACTGACTAAATATGTCTGTAATACTCCCCCCCCCCCCCCACAGAACAGGAATGGGAGATTCCACATTATACATCTGCTGGGGGGAGCAGTCTATGTTGTGTCATTTCTGGGGGTCCTCCATGTATAATACACACAGGAGACCTGACAGGGGACCGACATCCATACTTCTCTATGGAGGCCCCAGACTGGAAGTCAGCTGTGCATGGAGGAAATCATTCCCCTCACTCTACAGTGGGTGTGTCCTGTGTTTGCAAGCATGTGATTGGTTGCTTAAAGTACACACTGCTTCCATTCATGTAATAACTTTCACTTTGCTTAGTGAATAACCTCTACTATTTGTGTAAAACCCAATCAAAATGTCCCATAAACAGAAGCACCAAGAGGGGTCACACACCATAATCACAATCAGAGGTCCCTGGGACCCTCAAATGTGACATCCCAATTCCCTGGTATTGGAGGAAATGCATGTACCCTCCCACAATGCATTGCTCTGTGCATCCTATCCATAGGTCAGGTGAGAGGAGCGATGTGTATTCTCCAACTATGTCACATTAGAATTGTAATATGGATTTATCCCCGGCTGGGTCACACTTGTGTGACATGAAAGTCGCACCATTTCCAGCGTGACTTTGCTGTACCACTTCCCTGCGACTTCAACTGATAAGAAGCATTCCTCTGCGACTTTGATGGATCAGTGTTTTTTTTTTTACCCTCACCTCTCCTCCCTGGTCATCCTTGCTGCCTAAAAACTTTCCTCCCAAGCACATTCCATTTACACCTGAGTGTAGCAGAATCGCATGTTCCCGCTCCCATTTTTGCATGTTTTTGAAGAGTTTGAATGAACTGCCCGACATGCGTGACAAATGCCCCAAAGTAGCTCTAGAACATTGTCAGTCATGAAGTGTCACATTTTTACAGATCTCATTTTGCACGCATCTGCTAACTCTGATGGGGGGGCATTAACAATTAGGCCGCATTTACATCTGCATGTCACCCGCACAGAAAACGCATGCTTTACCACACATTTCAGAAATGTACATCACACTTGTTTCCATGAAATCAAAGCAATTGTGATGTGCGTTTCTGAAACGTGCGAAAAAGTGCATGTTTTTTGTGCGAGTTGCTGTGCATTTGGAAACGCACAGATGTGAATGCAGCCTAAATGGTAACGCAAGCATGACACACATTGCCGCACATTTTTGAAATTCAAGGCAAAGCATGATTTTTCTTGCAGGTTGTCGTGTGTTTGGAAAAGGTGTAGATGTGAATAAATGGTAACGCAAGCGTGACGCAAGTTGCCACGTGTTTATGAGACACAAAACAAAGTTCACGTTTTCTGTGTGGGTTGTCATGTGTTTTGAAATGCGCAGATGTGAATGCGGCCTAAATGGTACCGAAAGCGTGGCGAACATTGTTGCACATTTTCTAAATGCATGACAAAGCATACATTTTCTTGTGGGTTGCCATGCGTTCGGAAACACGCAGATGAAAACACAGCCTAAAATGGTAACACAGACATGATGCACATTGCCGAGTGTTATGTAAATGTGCAGCAAAGCGTACTTTTTTTTTGTGCGGGTTGCCATGCGTTTGGAAATGCGCAGATACAAATAGTAATGTAGTTGTGATGTGCGTGTGGCAGATTTTCAAAATACGTGGCAAAGCATGCGTTTTCCTGAGGGTTGTCGTGCGCTCAGAAAGGCACAGATGTAAACAAATGGTAATACAGGAGCGACACATGTTTTGGAAGTGAGCGGCATAACGCACATTTTCTATGCGGGTTGCTGTGCATTTAGAAACGCTCAGATGAAAACGCAGCCTAAATGATAATGTAAGCTGGAGGCACATTTCCACACATTTTTGATATGCACAGCAAAGCGTGCATTTTCCATGATGCTCACTGCTGCATGCTTGGAAACACGCAGATGCAAATGCAGCCTAAATGGCAATGTAAGCACAACATGCGTTTCCACACATTTTGGAAATGCACAGCAAAGCACGTGTTTTCTGTGTGAGGTGCTGCGCTTTCAGAAACGAGCAGAAGCAAATGCGTGCATTTCCAAAATGCGCAGCAATGCACACGTGTTCCTATTTAGCAGTGTTAATTTTGTCAACTAAAATGTTTTTGTCGACTAAATTAACACAATTTTAGTCGACTAAAACAATTCAGATGACTAAAATACGACTAAAACTAAAATGGCATTTTAGTCATAAGACTATAACTAAAACTAAATTGAAAATTGACATCAAAATGAACACTCCTCTGCTGGCCATTTCTAAATCGGCAACACAATTCCATCCAGAGCCTGTAATAATCGCACATTAAAGTTTAACCACTTTACCACCGGAGGATTTTGCTGTCTTACGTCCAGGCCACTTTTTGCGATTCGGCGCTGTGCGACTCTAACTGACAATTGCGCGGTCGTGCGGCGCCGTACCCAAACTAAATTTATGTCCTTTTTTTCCCACAAACAGAGCTTTCTTTTGGTGGTATACTGGTATTTGATCACCTGTGCAATTTTTACTTTTTGCGCTATAAACAAAAAAAAGAGCGTTTATTTTGAAAAAATAACAATATTTTTAACATTTTTTTATATGAAATTTCCCCCCCAAAAAATGTAAAAATCTAAATTTTTTTAAATTTTTGGCTAATTTGTTTTCTGCTACATAGGTTTGGTAAAAAAAAAATCACAATAGGCGTATTTTGATTGGTTTGCGCAAAAGTTATTACGTTTACTCACTAAGGGAAAGATTTCTGTCATTTTTGGTGTTTTTTTTTTTTTTTTAAAGAGTAATGGCGATTTTTTTTTGCAGGACTGCGACATCGCGGCGGACAGATCGGACCCTTGACTGACATTTTTGGCACTTTTGGGCTTACCAGTGACATTACTACAGTAATCAGTGCTATATATATGCACGGTTACTGCAAAATGACACTGGGAGGGAAGGGCTTAATTTTATTGGAGAGGGAGGGGTTAATGTATGCCTGGTGCTTACTGACGTGTGTGGGGGGAGGTTACTGAGTGAGTCAGGGACAGATCGCATGTTCAGCTATGCTGAACACTGCAATCTGTCACTCCTTGTCACTGAGGAGATCCGCCCGCTCTGTTTACACAGGCGGGCGGATCTCCAAACTAGATTCCCCGACGATCGGGGAAGAGCAGCGGCCATTGCCGCCACTCCTCTCCTGGACCGACTCCCGCTGTGAATGAAACCTACAGGGGGAGGAGTCCAGTGATGTAGTACTATGTCGCTGGACGATAACGAACCACTTTGCCGCAGTACGGTCAAAGTGACCGGTCGGCAAGTGGTTAAACATGTATTGCACCACCGCATAAGTAAGGGACATCTACTAAGCTGCTGAAAACTAAAAAATTAATAAAAAAGGCTTTTCTTATATTCTTCCCTAATATTTAATGTTGATAATATATTCAGGTAATTTGTGCAATGACATTACAGTCAATGGAGTTTATAGTTTTTTTGGGTTTTTTGTATTTTAAAGTTGCACTTCAGTTTGTCAAAAAGCAATATTTCTGTTTGTTTATGAAGCTTGGTTTTATTTATAAAGATGTTATTTATCACAATGGCTAAGCCCCCGTTCACACTAAGGTGACCTGTGAGGCGACCTGGTCGCCTCACAGGTCGCCTCCCATAGGGAAGCTGCGGACCCGTTCTAATAGGAGTGACACAAGTCAGCACCTGCCTCTTGGGGGCTTCTCGGCCTTTTGGCTAAGATCAAGTGTAGTATCTGTTCTTATCAGTTGGTATGGACCCTGATGGTTAGTATCGGCAGGGGCTGAAATGAACCGGGGCGCTCCAGACGTCACTGGGGGACCGGGAAGTAGGCACTGTCAGAGAAAGCCGGATGGGTCCGTTGCCTTCTGATTTGAATGGGTCCGCCCCTACCAGTTTGAAGGGAGCGAGAAAACTGGATCTGCGGCCAGTTAGTACTGCTCCTGGATGTGATTGGTAAGGAACGGCGGTGGCGGTGGGGGAGCCTTTCCTCCTGGGTTGAATCTGGCCTTGCAAAAGGCTTGTCCCCAGTCGAAGGCAGGTTCTCCCTAAGCTGTCCAAAGTTCTGATGCCTCCTGGTAGGATAGGGCTACGCTTGGTCTGGCCTTTGGGCCGGGGTAGAAAAAGCCCGTAGTGTATGTGCCCCTGGGGTGGCAGCCCAGGGGTGCCTTAATTCTCACTGGTGAGGGGCAGCTCGCCTTGAGTTTTTTCGGCACCATGGTCACTGCACCTACGCACACTTTTTTAAGCACCTGCCTCTTGGGCAAGGCCTTTTGGCTTCGACCAGAGGAATTTTTATTCCGGCCGGAAGGCCTGCCTTTGTATTTTCACAAGGGCACTAATTCACCTCTCCACTTCCCCTCCCCCACCTTTTTGTTTGTGTGTGCCTTTTCTTTGTGGTTTGTCACCTTTCTATCACCTTTTTTTCACTTTGCACGACTTGTAGGGTGTGGGTCCTCGGGCCCTACCTTGAGTCTTGGGAGGGGGTGGACATGGCCTTTTGGCTTGGTCCGCCCTCTCTCATGGGGTCTCCCTTCGGGGGAGCCCCACTTAGTACTCGGTGGGGGCTGTTTCGGCAGTCCCCCTGAAGAACGGGGTCAGTCTGGTTCCGGCCAGACAGACCATGAGTACCTCAAATCCCTGTCAGGAGTCTTGCGCCCCGGGGGATCGAGGTTCGGGTCCTACCTCTTCGGAGGGAAGACCACTTTGTTCGCACACCCTGTGCACTTTTTGTGTTCCTCACGTTTGTGTGTGTGCACTTTTTTATGCACCGGGTGAAGTCTTTTGAGTGTGTTTCACACGCTACGGGCTTTAAAAAAAAAAAAAAAAAAAAAAAAAAAAAACCTGCCTCTTGGGGTGGGCCTTTTGGCCAGCACCAGAGGAATTTTTTATTCCTGGCCGGGGGGCCTGCCAAGGTCCTGCACTTTGGCACTACCCAGCACTTCTCCACTTCCCTTCTCCACTTCCCTTCTCCACTTCCCTTCTCCCCACTCTGTTTTTCTTTGTTGTGTGTTACGTTTGTCCCTTTTTGGTTGGATCACTTGCACGATGAGTATGGCGTAGGTCCTCGGGCCTGCCCTGAAAGTCTTGGGAGGGGGTGGATATGGCCTTTTGGCTTAGTTCGCCCTCTCTCATGGGGTCTCCCTTCGGGGGAGCCCCACCTAGTACTTGGGGTGGGCTGTTTCGGCAGTCCCCCTGGAGAACGGGGTCTGCCTGGCTTCGGCTGGGTGGACCTAAGTGAGTACCTCAGTCCCTGTCAGGAGCTTCGCACCCTGGGGGATCAGGGTCAGGGCCCTTCCTCTTCGGAGGAGGGCCATGTGTGTACGCCTTGTGCACTTTTTTGTGTGTCTCACGTTTGCGTGTGTGCACTTTTTTATGCACCGGTGTTAAGTCCTTTGAGTGTGTTTCACACACCACAGGCTTTAAAAAAAAAAACAAACAAGTCGCTCCGACTTAGAAAAAGGGTCCGGAGCTTCTTTGGGGCGACCAGGAGGCGACCGCCATAGACTTCAATGTTATGAAGTCCGTGGCGGCCGCTCCGAGGTCACGGCGCGAAGTAGCGTCGCTTGCATGTGAACGGGGGCTAAATCTGTGTCTGTAGTGCGTGTTCAAACCTTATAATAACATATTATTAGTGCTCCAGGAGTATACAATTTTTACTCCAGGAGTATACAATTAATTTGGAAATGCTTAAATAATGCATTACAATTAACCTAAACCCATTCCATTTGTAGTTGACTAAAATGTACTGGAGATTTTAGTCGACTAAAATATGACTAAAACGATTCAAATGACTAAAATACGACTAAAACTAAAATGGCATTTTAGTCAAAAGACTATAACTAAAACGAAATCGAAATTTGATGCCAAAATTAACACTGCTATTTAGACTGCGTTTGCATCTGCGTATTTCTGAATGTGCGGCACCCCGTACAGAAAACGTGGATTGCAATTTAGGTTGTGTTCGCAGCTGCGTGTTTCTTAATGCGTGTCGTGCGTTTACTGTGTGGGTTGCCATGCGTCTGAAAACACACAGATGTGAACACAGCCTAAATGACAAAGCAATGTCTGCTTGCCGCGCATTTCATAAAAATGAGGAAAATTGCACGTGTTCTGTGCAGGTTGCGGCACGTTCAGAAATGCACAGCTGTGAATTCAGACTAATTGTTACTGACACCCCAATGGTGGTTAGCAGACGCATGTTCTGCTGTGTAACAAAATGTGCTACAAACAATCCCAAATGTGTGACACTTCACAACCAAAATGGTTCTTGAGCTACTTTGGGGCGTTTGTTCTGTGTAGGGCTGCCCATTTAAGTGAATGGGTTGCTCTATGTGCGATGTGTTTTTAGGCGTGAAAAAAAAGCACAAATAAATGCGAGCAGGAAGATGCGTTTCTGCTATGCTCAGGTGTGATTGAGATTTAGGCAGCAAGGATGACCAGGGAGGAGAGGGGAGGGTTGAAAAAAAAAAAAAAAGATCCTTCAAAATGCCATTCTTATCTATAATGATGCGACTTCTGTGAGAGAACATAAAAGTCTATGGGGCCAGATCGCATTGAAAATCATACAAAAGTAGTGCAGGAACATTTCTTTTTTGTTACTGCGACTTGAATTTTGGCAATTAAGATCCACTGATTGAAATACATGGGATGCGACTTGTCATGCAACTTTGAAGTACAAAGTTGCATGACAAATTGCATTGATGTGAACCGGGACTTAGAGTGGGTGGCCCCCTGAGAGCCAGGCTGATAAGGCTGTGATATGTACTGGCACCTCATCATACCTTCATCTAATTAAAGTGTATGTATAGATGAAACTATTTTAGTCTTTAGATGGAGTAGGGAAGGGTTACACCCCCATTAGGGGATTTTTGCTGTCTTGGTCATTGTAATATTTCCCCTCACTTTCTGATTGGCTGATAAAGATTACCGGGACTAATACAGAGGAGAACAGAAACTGATCACAACTGTTATTGCAGCACTGAGCGCGTTTTACCCCTTAACTGTCATCATGATGATTCTGTACTGCATTACATCTGTATGGCTGTCAAAGGGTTAAATAAGACACACAGCCTGTACTGAGAGAAGTCTGCTGCCTCCCATTGCTGACATTCTCCTAGAACTGTTGGCTGGCTTTCCTTTGTCACTAATACTCTGATTCACTCACAAAAAGCATGCAGCAAGTGAAGTCACAGCGAAGTCTTGAAGTATAAGTCGGCCAATAACCTTTTTTCCCAGTTTTGGAGAGAGTGAAGAAGGATTACAACTCCTGCAGAGTTTTTATTGCTCCCCAGGGCTCCATTACAGAGAATTCGGCTCATTTCCTGTCCTGCTGACAACCAAAACAGGAAGTGAGGAAAACTCTGCGACAGACAAAGACAGAATGAAATATCTGACATGAGTTCTATCCTTCCTCTACTCTAATAATAAAATCATACTTATCTATAACTGTGTTGCTGTAAGAGATTTCCCTGACTTTTGGTTTGGTAAAATGTAGTCAGTAGGACAGGAAGTGAGAGTAAAAACCTGGCAGGGGTACTTACCTTTCCACACCTTATTCAAAACTAAGAAAAAAGCTTTGACTGGACTTACACTTTAATCTAGCTTCTTGTTCTGGGGTCATGACCCCAAATATATGGAAAGCAATGAATGAGGATGAGAGGCGGGCAGATAGGGAGCCGAGTATAGGCCTCATCCACAATGGATGTTAGCAAAACTCCATAGAAAGCTGTAGAAGGAGTTTGTCAGCATTTTTGCAGAAGCGTTTTTTAGATTTTTTTTTTAGCAAAACTAAATTCCCACAAAAAAAAAAAGAAAAAGGATTTGAGTTAACAGGCCATAGTCTGTCAATCTCAAACAAAGAAACCAACTAAGGGCACTCCAGACTGTAAGTGAATATAAAAAGTGATACATTTTATTTGGCACGTATGCCTGAAAAAGCAAAATGAATGAAGACAAATCAGGGTGGCATAGGAGACACTGGATAACAATACAATAAAAACCATTAAAATACACACAAGCACATGTGCAGTGGGGACTCACCACACAATATATTATCACAGAACCAGACAGGCATCAACATACCATGTAGGTTGATTGCCGTGTATGGTGATGTGAGAGGACCTCACATAAATAACCTAGGAGCTCATGATCCCACTATATTGCAGACTGATACCAGGATGCAGGCACGGTGAAGTGCAAAGTAATGTGACTTAATTGAAGTAAAATGCTGATATTCAATGCTGGAGCAAACGAAATCTGTGCTAGATGGAGGTGAAGAGTGTACAGGGCACTGTTAGTCCATAAAATAGAAGCCCCTCAGTAGCAATCACAGAATACTATGGAGTGCACAGTTCCCGTTGAAGGCTTCGGGAGTCACAATAGTGATGATATAGATCGAGAAGATCGTTTTGAAAACCGAATCCTGTATTCAGCAAATTTCAGTTGATAAATGTCCACCTACTAGCGGAGAGGCCGTACTGGTCCCAGTGGCGGGGCCGAATCACCAGGGTGACAAGTGTACAGTCGGCAATTACCTGTAATGGTGGTGGCTAGATGAGCTGGACGAGTCGTGCCATTGGGTCAGGCAAAGAGGTCATGTAGGTCAGTGGTGAAGTCCCGTTGCCCGGTTTGTCAGGTCCAAGATGCCGTCATTCGGGCGTTCGACCCAAGCGTTAAGCTACACCGGCGGCTGGGGATGGACTTCCAGGTCGGAGGTGACCGGCTGGCGTCACATCTGGTTTAGCGATCTGCCGGGTGCGTGCAGGGGAACAGCCCAGTAGTGGATAGACGGAGGATCCTGAGTCAGGAGGCAAACAATCACACGATGTGCAATGTGGTAACGCTGGACGCTGACGCGTTTCACCGACTGCAACGTCGGTTTCCTCAGAGCTAGTGTGGGAATAGATGGCGCCATGTTTAATACCATCAATGATTGGTCAAAATTGGTTCATTCAATACTGGTGTGTATATCAGGCAAATCTGATGGAGCTAAAGGAACATCATTGCTCCATGCTCCACCAGATGTCGCTGTGCTAACACAGCACCCAAGTGTATCTTTATGGCGAGATCTATTCCCCCAGCGTTATGGCCAAAACTTCCCATGGTTTACAAAGGTATACACAGGTGTTTGCTACACAAAGGTAGGCAGGAAAAGGATGTAAATCCCCCTATCACAGTGATCATAATAAACCATATGGGGAAATGGCCAAAATAACAAGTGAAAAACAGTACAGATTAAGAATGCTGCAACAGTGACAAAACGTAATAGGTATATGCATAAAAAAGAAGAATATGTATAAAAAAGTACATCGCTGTTTCCATTAAGGTTCTATACCTTAGATTTGAGGTGGAACTGATTATTTCCTATAGATATGGCCAGATTGGGGCAGTACAAAGAACAGTAGAGGCCACTTAGGAGTCCCTAATTTATGGAAGCCCTGAACCAGGCATAGTATATAGAGGTGACTCGGGAGAACGGAGGACAAGACTTAGTGGGTAAGGGCAGAGAGAAACCAGAGGTATCCCATGTTTCCCACAGGGGGAATGAAAATGTATTGTGTATATACCGGAATTTTACAAGGATGTTATAAGGGTCTATATTGCCAGAATGGAGATGGCCTGTGGGGGGAAAAACAGGTGTGAATTCGGGGTACCATAGAGACAACAGGGATGTTATCAGTTATGTCTCCGTGTCCCATCATTTTCAGTACAGCACACACGATGCCAACCCCGAGAGTTACGAGGTCAGAAAAGGATGTAGGCTAAACTCGACGTTTAAACCTTGGGGTACCAGGGATCCCATTTTGTAGATCCACATTTTTTCTTTTTGTAGAAGAACATTATCGAAGTCCTCTCGTCTTGCTGGCAAGTTTAAAGCATAGATGCCTCTAACCCTTAGGCCCTCGGGGTTGGCATCATGGTGCTCAAGAAAATGAAGGGGCACCGTTTTGTTGTCTACTTTCTTTTTGACGTCAGCGATATGTTCCGCAATACGTGTCTTTAACTGGCTTTAGTCTTACCAATATAAGACTTATTGCAGGGACAAATTAGCTGATTTATCACTCGCTCAGTCTGGCAATTTATAAAGCTATTAATTGTGAATTCCTTTTGTCCGTTGCAACTCATAAAGGATTTAGATTTGATTACTGATTTGCATATGGAACAACGTCCACATGGGAACATCCCTTTCAGACGTGGCAAGGATGTTAGCCAGCTTTCACCACTTTTTGAGTGGACGAACTCTGAGTGACATAAGGTGTCCTTCAGATTTTTGGCCCGTTTGGCCGTGAGCAGGGGCCGTGGGCCCACTATTCGCTCAATCAGTGGCGACACTGTCAACACTTGCCAATGTCTCGAGAGGACTGTTCTTACCTGTTCCCATTGGGTACCATAGGGAGTTATAATGCGTGGATATGCAATTTCATCAGAACATGAACTTGCAATAGTGTTATCCTGGCCACCCAGTAAGGTTGATCTTGGTTTAAGGGCCACCTTTTTGCGTGCCTTTCTTATTGTTTTATGTGTATATCCCCTCTCTCTAAAACATTTATGCAGCTGCCTGGCCTCCGTCTGATAGTCTGCAGGATCGGAGCAGTTTCTTTTCAACCAAAGGAACTGTCCTACGGGTATACTCTCGATAAGGTGTCTGGGGTGGTGACTGTCAGCTACCAACAATGTGTTGGCAGCCGTGTCTTTGCGGTAGGTCGTGGTTTTAATCCTTCCATCCTCTAACGAAATTAACAAATCTAAAAAGGGTAGATGATTTGGGGTCACGGTGTAAGTGAGTTTAATGTTCCGGTCGTTTTCGTTCAGCTCATTGATAAATTGGTCAAGTTCAGAGGGGGTTCCTCCCAAGAGGAGCAGGACATCGTCAATGTACCTCAGCCACATAAGAGAGTGGCTGAGGTACATTGGGGATGGATATACTACCTGCTCCTCCCAGAGTCCAAGATGGAGGCACGCGTAGGCCGGAGCCCACGGGGCCCCCATCGATGTGCCTCTGATCTGTTGATAAAATAAATTCAGAAATTGAAAATAATTATGATGTAGCAGGAAATCCAAGAGTTCCACAACGAACTCGTTGTGGGCCCCAAGGTCCGGAAATTTGCATTCAAGGAAGTGAGTGACAGCCCTAAGACCCCATTCGTGAGGGATCGACGTGTATAGACTTTCCACGTCTATACCTACTAACAAGATGTTGTGCATAGCAGGGGTCATTGACAGTCTCCTGAGTACATCCCTCGTATTCTGCACGAATGAGGGTAGGCTAGTCACCAGGTCCTTAATAAGGGCATCTATAAACTTCCCTGTTTTTTCAAGGGGACCCCCTATTGCCGAAACAATAGCTCTCCCTGGGGGATTGCTTAGGGACTTGTGTGGTTTGGGAATAATATAGAATGTAGGGATGTTGTAGTTTTTAACCGTCAGGTGTTCGGCTCTTTTTTGGAGATTAGGTCAGCTTCTTTCGCGAGAGAAATCTTGTAGTTAAGGGCAGAGACAAGGGAGGGAAAGGGACTATTTCTGAGCTTCTTATAAGTGCTGGTATCACTCAGCTGTCTCTGAATTTCCTTAACGTACATGTCTTCGCTCAGTAGTACCACATTTCCTCCCTTGTCACTGCCCTTTATAACAACATTGGGTGCCTCTGCCAATTCCCTCAAGGCTATTCGTTCCTCCTTGGACATGTTATCGGTTCCGTCCCTCTGCCACCTAATTTTACCCAGGTCCTCACGGACCAAGTCCAGAAAGACCTTAATATTTCTGTGTTTAGAGAGGGAGGGCATTTTTGTGGATTTTATACGTAAATTTGCATCTCTTCTGACTAGATCTTTGATTTTAGTTTCCTCATCCGTCTCTTCACCTTCCAGAAGTAGGGAAGTGAGTATTTCTATTAACTCGGTGTCTTCCTCAGATAGGGGAACATCTTTATCCGAGTTTTCTCTTTCCCCACTATGCCAAATCTTAAAAATAACTTTCCTAAGGAAGAGAGAGACGTCCTTGAAGACCTCGAATTCGGTCATCGCGGAGGTTGGTGCAAAAGATAGTCCCTTGCTTAGTAGCCTAACAAATCAAAATCAAAATCGGAGAGGTTTACGACTTTGAGGTCACCTGGAGCTGAATTTATCTGTGTTTTTTGAGGCTGTTGGACCTCGTGGACCTTAGTGGACCCACTTTGTGTTGGCCCTCTCCGCTTTTGATTTTCGGATTTACCTTCTCCCTTTGGGGACCCCTTGGTGGTTCTAGTTGCTGGGGATGTATATCGTCGGGTTGTAAGTCTGTTCCCGGTACTAAAAAAGACACAGATTTATCACCTGTGTCCGATTCACTTCCGGATGATTGTCCCCTGTACCAGCTGGGGTTTCTAATTCTCCTAGATTTTCCTCTAGACCTTCTCCTGCTTCTATTTATGGTTGGATTGAAGAGATCTTCACTCTTGCAATCGATAATATTTTGTCTGAATTTATTCTGTTTGTTGGTTTTTAGATTCTTCTGAGTTTTTTCTACCTCTTTTTTAAGATTATCGTTGAGTTTGTGAAACTCATCTTTATCTTTGTAGTGTTCAAGGGCAGCTGAACTAGCTTCTATCTCGGTTTGAAGATCCTGTAACTGTAGTTTCTCCTCCTCTATGATTAAATTCATCACCTGTATGCCTCTGGCAATACAGTCCTTTTTCCCCACTTCCAGGAATCTGGGGGTATGCAGGTGTTGAGCGGGGATTAGTCTCTCCCTAAGTCCCCTGGGTATAATCTGGTGTGAAATATGGGATTGGAGGGACGCAGTGTCCCATTTTCTATTTAGGGATTTTAGCACCAATTTTTTATGTTGTTTAAACAGGTTGCTGAGTGGCTCTAAGGAGGAGGGATCAGGTTCCCCCTGGTTGTTAAAGGCTACCTCTATTCTCATCCGATGCCATCCGATCCGATCCGCTGGACGGATGGAAAATAGGGTTTCCATCTGTCCAGATTTGACGGATCGGGTCGGATGTCAGCGGACATGTCTCCGCTGACATCCGATGCCCCATAGGAATGCATGGGGGGACCGTTCAGATCAGCCAAAAAAACGGACAGGCGTATCTGAACGGTCCGCCTGTGTGAAAGGGGCCTTAGAGCGTTTTTACAGCTGAAAATCTCCTCTCAGATCCCACTAATTCTGGGATTTTTTCCAGCCAGAAAACCCCCCTTGCCAAAAACTGCTGATAAGAGGCTGTGTGTGCATGGAGACAAAGGAGAACATGGGGGGAGATTACTGGCTGCAGGAAGAAACATCTGACACCAAAAATATATGCTGTAAAATCGTCCCGTGTGCATGAGGCCTTAGAGGTCAGCTATGGCGGCCTCCATATCTCTCTCACTCCAGGATTCCTAGAAGTAGTTTTGTATATTTTATAGATGTGATGATAATTCTGATCAGAGGAGGGAGGAATTTATTCATCAAGCTGTGATCTTCTATAAATCTGTCTCATAGAATGTCTCATCTCTCCCCTCCCCCCCTGTATCCTGTCTGCAGAGTTTGTATTCGGTGTAATAAAGAAATAGAAATGTAAGAATTGTCTCACCTCCAGTCTGGTTGTATCTCTTCATCAATGTCTGTACACTGTATTTGTAAACAGCCTCAGCACCCCGACTTATCTGTGTGTTCTCCTCCCAGTATTCAGGTCCCAGTTTTTTCATCCACTCAGTCTTGGGAAGACGCTGCCGGGTGTCACTGTTATAATTTGTTATCTCCCGATCATCCACATATCCGACAGAAGAGAACTGAGGGAGTCCGGATCCCGGAGAGGAGACTCCGGTTCTATAATATCGCAGAGTGTGACTGTCTGATAGAGAGACATACAGACGGTTATATATACATCCTCTACACATCACACACTAGAATGCTGGGAAGAGAACAATGTACTGAAATAATCCCTCCAATGTGATAAAGATGATATGAATTTATTATTAAATACAACAATCCCATCTATGAACTGTCATTCCATTTATCTCTGATCTCCACTCACCATCATGTATGATGTAATGGCAGCCAGTCCTGTCCCAGTACAATACCATGGGGGGGGGGGGGGGGGGAGTACTGGGAAGAGGGATTGGGTCTTGTAGTGTCACAATGATGTATGACAGTAACATTATACAATTGGCAGCATTGCAGCTTTATTATACCTGCTGTACAGAGAGACGGACACTTATAGTGATTTATGAAAGTAAAGAGCAGAGATAAATCCTTGCCGTACTCCTGCATTGTGGCCCTATGAGTGTGCAGATGGTTGCACACACAGAGCTTGCAATCACTGAGGGACAATTTATGATAATAAATGGTGGGATTGCATGCAATAACTCCCAACAGCTGAATGTAATAGAAGAATAATGGTGAGTATGGTGCAGTAAATTGCGCTCTGTTTTAGGCCTGTATCACACGTGCAATTTCACATCCAACCTAAATCACACAGAATTGCATGACAATGGAAATCATTCACATCAATGCAACTCTGTGTGGTGCGATTTTGTAAAAGGTTCTTGTACTACTTTGATGTGAATAACAGCGCATTTTTTCCCCATTCAATATGCAAATCACATCCAAAACACAAGAAAATTGCAATCGTACTGAAATCAGATCAAAATCAGATTGCAGTAGTGTGACCCGAGCCTTACAGTGCGTTTTTTATTCTTTATTTTGTTTGCAACAACATGTAAAATAAAGCAATACAGAAGAGCACTAAAACATAAAGATGAGTTATAAAATGTCTAATTTCTGTAAGGGTGAATTCACACATGTACAATGCTAAATCGCAGAGCAACCAGAGTGATTCAATGTTCTGCCCGCGCTGCATTGCCCACTGGCTAGTGTGGTGCATGATTCAGCGCAGCACGCTGTCCCTTTTTATTGCACCAGTTTCATTTAAAGTGTACAAAATATACACTTCATTCTCTGCAATGTCAGGCGGCACGATGCATTGGAATGAATTGTGATTGCAGTGTAATTTGGGTCGGTGTGGTGCAGTAAAATGCAGCATGTTGCAGTACAGGGGTAGCCTGTGTTGCAGTGAGAATGGGACACTTAGGAAACAATTGTCTCCGGTGTCTCCCTGCAGTGACAGAAGTTTTACCATGCGGTCACCACACATAGTGTGAAATGTCCCCGAGTCTTTTTAGTGTGGATCCGGCCTCATCCTGTGAAGGAATGTGATGAACACTTGTGAATTAAGCAAAATGTCTATTTTTCTATACATGTACATTTCTTTTTCTGTCTTCCTTACTCAAAATGGCCGTTACTAGATACACCCCCCCCCCCCCCCACCACCACCACCACCACCGACGATGGAATGTTAGAAGAAAGATGGATCCTTGGCACAGTGCCTTCAAGAGAAGATAACATTCATAAACTCAAAGGGGACCACCTTGTAATGGACCTGACTAATCAGAAAGCTGCAAATAATCAGTATTATGCTAATATTATGCTTATGACGTACTAACATATGACACCGCCTACTAACTATATAATAGGCTGTCCATTAGGAATAAACAAGAAGTATCATTTACCTGAACAATGCGTCAGTCTATGATATCCTCGTGCATGCACTCTAATTACCTATCTAATCAGATCCAGCAGCAAGGAATCTATTTTGAACCTGATTGAGGTTCCGAAACCATTACAATCCAAGCCAACATGCAGCTTCCGGGAAACCTCTATGGTGTAAATGGGTCCCAGGTGTGCCTAATCCTGACACTTCTTATCAATGAGTGTCCACAGTGGCATCGCTATGGGGGTTCAGCCCACACCCAGGTGATACCCACCGAGGGGTGACACCATCCCGAGAATAGCGGAGGGTCCTGGGTCCCGAGGTAAGGGCTCTTTTCAGCCAGAACATGCCAGAGCCATGCTAGCCCTGAGTGGGACTCCTCAGTCTCACTGCTGCGGCTGCCTCCTGTCACAGGCCCGCTGCCCAGGGCGTGAAAGTCTGAGCAAGCAACTCTCAGTGGGGGAGTGGCTGCACACCGAGCTGCCCAGGTGCATAAGGGGAAGGAAGATCTATACTGATGGGGGTTTGTACTAAGGGAGGGGGGTCTGTACTGAGAGGGACTAGATTTGGTGTAGGGAGTCTATACTGAGGAAGGGCGGTCTATACTGAGGGGGGACTATACTTGCGGGGGGGGGGTCTATATTTAGTGGAGGGGGGTCTCACGACTACTCATTAAAGATTTGTGATCCTGATTCACCCCCCCCCCCCCCACAATCTTAAAACAGCATTTCCTCGATTCTTACAGAGCCGTTCTCTGCTCATTTACAGTTGTATTCAAAATTATTCAACCCCCACTGAAATTGATTGTTTTGGCCAGTTTGACATTGATTTTGATCATTCAGTCATCCTGCTTACAATTAAATCAAAGAGGCACCTGTAGGTCAGACAAATATAACATAATATTTATAGTGAAATAACCACAAATGTCTTTTCTGTGCTCACATCATTATCAGTTTTATTCAACCCCCAAGTGACATTCAATCTTAGTACTTAGTACAACATCCTTTTACAGTTATAACAGCTTTTAAATGTGAAGCATAGCTTGACACAAGTGTCTTGCAGCGATCTACGGGTATCTTCGCCCATTCGTCATGGGCAAAAGCCTCCAGTTCAGTCACATTCTTAGGCTTGTGCACTGCAACTGCTTTCTTTAAGTCCCACCAGAGGTTCTCAATCGGATTTAAGCCTGGTGACTGTGATGGCCACTCCAAAATGTTCCAGCCTTTAATCTGCAACCATGCTCTAGTGGACTTGGAGGTATGCTTGGGATCATTGTCCTGTTGAAAGGTCCAACGTCTCCCAAGCCTCAGGTTTGTGACGGACTGCATCACATTGTCATCCAATATCTCCTGGTACTGAAGAGAATTCATGGTACCTTGCACACGCTGAAGCTTCCCTGTACCTGCAGAGGCAAAACAGCCCCCAAAGCATGAGTGACCCCCCGCCATGCTTCACAGTAGGCAAGGTGTTCTTTTCTTCATAGGCCTTGTTCTTCCTCCTCCAAACATAGCGTTGATCCATGGGCCCAAACAGTTCTAATTTTGTTTCATCAGTCCACAGAACACCATCCCAAAACTTCTGTGGTTTGTCCACATGACTTTTGGCATACTGCAGTCGACTCTTCTTATTCTTTGGAGACAGCAAGGGGGTGCGCCTGGGAGTTCTGGCATGGAGGCCTTCATTGCGCAGTGTGCGCCGTATTGTCTGAGCAGAAACTTCAGTACCCACATCTGACAAATCTTTTCTCAGTTCCTCAGCAGTCACACAGGGACTTTTCTCCACTCTACGCTTCAGGTAGCGCACAGCAGTCGAGGTCAGCATCTTCTTTCTGCCACGACCAGGTAGCGTTTCAACAGTGCCCTTTGCTTTGAATTTGCGAATGATGCTTCCTATGGTGTCTCTTGGTATGTTTAACATCTTTGCAATCTTCCCTTAGCCATTGCCCTTCCTGTGAAGAGTAATCACCTCTTCTCTTGTCTTCCTGGACCATTCTCTTGACTTCACCATGTTTGTAACCACACCAGTAAATGTCTAGAAGGAGCGGAGTATCACAGTTATTTTAAAGCTGCCTAATTGGTGCTTATTACGCTTTATTGCTGCTCCCTGACATCCACAGGTGTTTTCAATACCTGATTGAAAACACTTCAATGAACCTCTGTTCTTCAGAGTGGTAGTCTTTAAGGGGTTGAATAATTGTGTCAATGAAGAATTCACAAAATAAACATTTACTACTGTATTACAAAACCAATTGATGTCATTTTAGTTGCATATGGTTCTTTAAGAAGTCCTTGTAGGATTTCATTATGAATACAATTACAAATGTACACTAAATTCCCTAAAACCCTTTACAGCATTGGGGGGTTGAATAATTTTGAACACAACTGTACATGTTTAAAAAAAAAAAAAAGTGCATCCAGCAAATGATCAACATTGTTAAAGCGGTTTTATCCAGGACAATGGCATAATGTGCTGGTATGCATCGCAGACTAACACATTATGAAATACCTTAGAACAAAGCCCCCACACGGTCGCCCCGGACACCGCTGAGGGAGCTGTCATGTTCCTTCGGTGTCTCTTCTGGGTGTCACTTGCAGGTTTAAGAGATATTTATTTTACCTACAGGTAAGCCTTGTTATAGGCCTTATTATAGGGCTTACCTGTAGGTAAAAGTTAAAAAGCGGAGTATACTAGCAGGCTGCGAGATAACTATAAACACAATGTATAATTTCCTTCTTTTAGATCAAAGGAATGAACTTCCGTCTATAAGGCCTCATGCACACTGGACGTTTTTGGAGCTGCTGTTAGCAGCGTCAGACATTTTTTTTTGCAGCTGCAGAACGCCCATCCATGTTATTCTATGGCCTCATGCACACATAGAGCTTTTAGGAGCTCCAAATGGCATAGGCGTTTAATAGCTGCAAAAAAACCCCAGGACCAGTGCATTCTGGAGCTGCAGCGTCAAGCTGTAAAAACGCCTGACGCTGCAAAAGGCTGAATAACGTTGCTTAAGGTGCGTTAAGCCACGTTATACGTTTTTTTTCTTCCATTCAAAATCAATGGTTCCCTATGGTAGCCTATTGATTTGAATGGAAGGCGCACCGCAAGTCGGATCAGGATGATCCGACTTGCGGTGCGACTTGCACTGTGAGAATCTTGAGGGGGAACTCCACGCCAAAAAAAAACGGCATCTGAAAAAAAACGGCGTCTGGTATGGTATGGAATTTGAGGGTAGCCCCACTCTGGTCTTCTCCTCTCCGCTCTTCTCCCCTCTTCTGCTCTTTAGCTTCTGCTCTTTTGCCTCCTCTGGTCTTCTTCCTCCGGTCCTCCTCCGACGCTGTCCCGGTGATTATGCCGGTCTCCGGTCTCTGCAGCCTATTATATAGCCATTAGGGGCGTGGCCTCCTGGTGACGTCATCGGAAGGCCACGCCCCCTTATATCACCGACGTACAATGTACCCCATACCCATTCACATAGGGAGGGGGTCCGGGATCTGGGGGGGCTCCCCTTGTCAAAGGGGGCTTCCAGATTCCGATGAGCCCCCTGCCCACAGACCCCCACAACCACCGGCCAGGGTTGTGGGGATGAGGCCCTTGTTCTCATCAACATGGGGGCAAGGTGCTTTGGGGTGGGGGGAGCAGAGACCCCCCCTGCCCCAAAGCACTCACACCCCCCATGTTGAGATCGTGTGGCCTGGTATGGTCCAGGGGGGTGGGGCCGCTCGCTCGTCCCCTCCCCTTTCCTGGGCTGCCGGGCTGCATGCTCGGATAAGGGTTTGGTATGGATTTTGGGGGGGACCCCACGCCATTTTTTCGGCGTGGGGCTACCCTCAAATTCCATAGCAGACCCGAAGGGCCTGGTTTGGAACCTGGGGGGAACCCCACGCCGTTTTTTTCCCCATATTGGCGTGGAGTTCCCCCTCAAGATTCTCACAGCGCAAGTCGCACCACAAGTCGGATCATCCTGATCCGACTTGCGGTTTGCCTTCCATTCAAATCAATAGGCTCACATAGGGAACCATTGATTTAGAATGGAGGCAGAAAAAACGCTGCTAAAAGCGACGTGGCCAAACGTGCAATAACGCAAATGGAAAAAGCTACTAAAAGCACGTTTTTACAGCTGCTTTTTCCTGGCGTCAAGAAACAGCTTTGGGGCTCGTTTTTATGATGCCCTGTGTGCATGAGGCCTAAGGGAGGTCAGTTTAACCCTTTCATGCCTAAGCCTTTTTCTGACAGTTGTTGCTTACAAGTTAAAATCAGTATTTTTGCTAGAAAATTACTTAGAACCCCCAAACATTATATTTATATATATATATGTATATATATATATATATATATATATATATATATATATATATATATATATATATATACTGGGAAAGATATCCCAAAGGATGAAACCCACAGCTAGAACCTGAGGTGTGCAGGTAAGTGCTGGGGTGAAAGGACAAAAGAAAAACCAGAGTGTGAGTAAGAGAAGAGAAGAGGGGAGAAGAAAAGGGGGAAGGGGAGGAAAAAGGAAGAAGATGAAAAAGGGGGAGGGAAAGAAAGGGGAAAGTAAAAAGGGGAAGGAAGAGGGGAACGGAACAGGGGGGGGGGGCAGGAACCAAGGAAGGATAGGGCAGGGAAAAAGGGAGACAAATGAAGATAGGAAGGAAAATGGGAGGGCTAGTGGGACTTTTAAGGTACCAGATAATTCAAAATGATAGATACATGGTTAAAAACTAGAAATATTTATTAACATGACATCTTTAAAATCAAAAACAAATAATACAACATTGATACATGTATTTTGACATATACAAGAAGAACAAAGTGTGAGACATAAGGCAGTAAATAAATGATGAAGATGAGTGGGTCCAATGATGAACATCAGACCAATCCCGACATGTTTCGCGGGCAACAGTGCACCGCTTCTTCAGGGGAATAAGAACATATCAGTGTACAGTGCCTGTATAATACAGCGACAACAAACATTTGTTATTAGTTCAAATACATATATGTATAACATCAAACAAAGTGCATGCCAATATGGAACATCAAGATGCATCCAAGACCGCCACCATAGAGAGATCCACTACCAGACCAGTTGGATAGAAAACTCCCCAAGGAAAACGTCTCACCCGCGGATGTGGAGAGGCATATGAGGTAGGATAAAGATGTAAGTATAGTAAACTGAAAAAACCTCCACCGCCAAGAAAAGAGGAGGAAGGCAATAAAGAAAAACCTGTATATAAGGCTAGCATATATACCTTATTCAGTGTCTGAAATAGACACGTTTATATAGTCAAAAATGAGCGGGGTTAAAAGCAGGAGGTATCAAGTATGGCGGCCAAGTTGGAAAACAATCGGAGACTTTCAAGAAAGAATGGGAGAGTATACTCAATACATGTAGTCAAGACTTGATGAAATCACTCGTGATCCAGTATAAGGTGGATATGACAGCATTAGATACTGAAATAGATCAAAAAAAATATTAAATACAAACAGGTCTTTGAGGCCCCCAACTTTGCTCCAGCCTGGACAGAAGTGAAGGCTAAACTAGAGGTTATGAATAAAGAAATTATTCATAAAAAACAAGTTAAATTCCAAAAAGACAAACAAGCCTTCAATGAAGGCTATGCCTATAAATGGAATTTCAAAACCCGTCTCACACGCACACACCGAACACGCACTATTAACCACTTAAGCCCCGGAGGATTTGGCTGCTAAAGGACCAGGGTTTTTTTTGCGATTTTTTACTGCGTGACTTTAACGGACAATTGCGCGGTCGTGCGACGCTGTACCTAAACGAATTTGACGTCCTTTTTTTCCCACAAACAGAGCTTTCTTTTGGTGGTATTTGATCACCTGTGCGATTTTTTGATCACGCGCTATAAACAAAAAAAGAGCGTAAATTTTGCAAAAATAACAATATTTTTCACATTTTTTTATATGAAATTCCCCAAAAAAAAAAGTAAAAATCAAAATTTTTTAACATTTTTCGGCCAATTTGTTTTATGCTACCTATGTTTGGTAAAAAAAATCGCAAAAAGCGTATTTTGATTGGTTTGCGCAAAAGTTATCGCGTTTACTAACAAAGAGAAAGATTTTTGTCATTTTTGGTGTTTTTTTTTTTAACGCGTAATGGCGGCGATCTGCGATTTTTTTTTCGGTACTGCGACATTGCGGCGGACAGATCGGACCCTTGACTGACATTTTTGACACTTTTGGGGTTACCAGTGACATTACTGCAGTAATCAGTGCTATACATATGCACTGTTACTGCAAAAATGACACTGGCAGGGAAGGGGTTAACTTTATTGGACAGGGAGGGGTTAAGTGTGTCCTAGGGGCGTGCTTTCTACTGTGTAGGGACATTGCTATTGGTGTAAAAGCAAAGATCAACCGTTCTACATAGTAGAACGGTCAGATCTTTACTTTTACACAGGGAGAACTGACAGGCAGCTTGTTTACACAAGCTGCTCTGTCTTTCTCCCTTCACAGAAGCGATCGCAGTGTGACTGGCGGACATCGAGTCCGCCGGTCACACGCACTGACTTGCCTGTGAACAAGCCGCGGCGGGCGCGCGCCTCGGCGGGCGCGCGCCCGCTCGCTATAGGCTCGCAAGTCAGTGACAGGCGAGTGACGTACCGATACGTCACTCTGCCTGGCCGGGGCTGACCGCCGCAGTATATAGTCGTGCGGCGGTCGGCAACCGGTTAATCACGCAGAAACCACGGATGATAACTTAGAATCTGATTCTAGCTTGGCTAGTTCCCTTTCGCACAAATCACGAACATCACGATCAGGTCCACCAGCCCCTAACAAACGCACCAAGGCCCAGAAACGAGGACGAGGCAGTGCTGGTCCCTCACCCACTTTACCCTCGAGTCAAAATAAGAAAAAACCTGATACACTCGCCAATCTAAACACATCCACTAATTTATCTAACATAGCTCCCACACTACAGAAAGTATTAGCTAGAAACACTTCACTCCCCTTGAACACTAGTGATTCCGCATCCGCCACATCGGATGACGGTTTTTTAGAGCTACCCACCCCCCAAACACCCAGGAACACCAAACAGGGCAACCTAAACATGTATGTGAAACCCAAAACAACTTAAACAATTTCAATACACATACCAATTCCTCAAATAGACTTAATATTATTAACCTAACCTCGATTGACTTGACCCCTGTCCAGGAACAAGTGTTTGGTCTGGGTTTAGGCTTTTGCCCCTCCAGGGCTATTGATACTTCTGAAACCATAAAAGACTTGCATCTTTTTGCAAGAAATCTTACTTTCAAGTTTATGTTCGATGAAGATAGGAAACAAAAAAATTTAGAAAAACAACTGGCCGAACAGACCAAGCACTTTACCATGGCTGAGAGCCGGGCTATCAAAGACCTAGTCTTACTATATGAAGAAGGCAACACGGAAGTTGTATCCATCATTGATTTGATGGATTCACCTGATGAAACCCTTCCCCCTCCTATTTCCCAAATTTCCTCAAAAAAGGTTTTCAAACCTAAATCAGAAAAATTTCCAGATCTATACAACAATGCTTTATCTTCACTTCAAAACAATAAAGATATTCTTATAAAACAATCAGATAAAGGGGGCAACATAGTTGTTATGTCTCCCCCCCAGTACGAAACCATGTGTTTAGAAGTCTTATGCAATCGGGAATGGTACCTCCCCATTGAGCCTGATTGTATTAAGGACTTCATTTGTGAATACAGATCCCTGTGCTTTGAGGCCTTTACCCAGGGCCTTATAGACAGGGATACGTATAACTTTCTGTCCAACAAACATCCGAAAACTCCCACTTTTTATACCTTGCCCAAGGTGCACAAGAGCCTTGTGCACCCCCCTGGTAGACCAATTGTCTCTGGCAACGAGTCGCTCACGGAGCACGCCAGAAAATTTGTGGACTCATTTTTACTTCCTCATGTCCTTGCACTCCCGTCCTACATTAGGGATACTACTGATCTTCTTAAACACCTTGAGGAGATTCAGGTCCCTCCGGATGCCCTGCTTGTAGCAATTGATATTGAGGCATTATACTCCAGTATCCCGCACGACCAGGGCATCCGGATGGCCGAATCTTTCCTCAAGGAACAGGATTATAGAACCTGGCCTTTGATGGACTTTGTCCTCCGGTTGCTAAGATTTATTCTCACGAGAAACTATTTTATCTTTTTGGAACAAACATACTTGCAGGTCCAGGGGGTGGCTATGGGCACTTGCTGCGCTCCCTCTTATGCCAATTTATATTTGGGTGCCTGAGAGAGGCTGGTCTTTTCAGATGAGAGAATGGAACAATGGATGTCTCACATTTTAATTTGGTACAGGTTCATTGATGATCTGTTGATCATATGGACAGGTACAGTAGATGAACTTTCACTTTTTTTGAAAGCTATTGATAACAACAATTTAAATCTCAAATTTACCCATACGCATGACAGGCATTCAATCTCGTTTCTCGACCTGAACATCAGCCTCTCCCCAGATGGCCTCATTGATACGGACCTTTATCGCAAACCGAGCGCGGGCAATACCATTCTTAGCGCAGCAAGTGCCCATCCCGCCCCCTTGATCGCAAGTATCCCTTATGCCCAATATTTAAGGCTCCGCAGGAATTGTTCCACGGAGGCCAGGTTTTATGTCCAAGCTGGCCTGATTCGTGAGCGACTCCTTGCCAGAGGATATTCTAAGACGTTGCTCAGGAAGGCTTACAATAGGGCCATTACCTATTCGAGAGCTGATTTGCTATACAAAACCACCTCAAAAAAAGATGATAAAAGTGTCAGGTTTATTACCACGTACTCTGCACACGATGATGTTTTGCGAAAGATCCTGAAACGTCATTGGCCGATTCTTACTCAAGACTTTACCCTTCACAAATATCTAAGTGCTAGACCTAGTCTGGTATTTAGACGATCAATGTCCCTCAGGGACTGTTTAACTAAAAGTCATTATATCAAAGAATCTACCTATGCAGGTCCCCAAAAAGGTACATACCGCTGTGGGTCTTGTGACAAATGCCCTTGGGTAAAAGTTGGAACAGGTATCCGCTTGCCCAGTGGGAAATGGTTTCAGTCCAGACATTATGCCGACTGCGACACTCAGGGGGTCATTTACCTCATGAGTTGTCGCTGTGGGGCATTTTATGTCGGCAAAACCATTCGGAAATTGAGCAAGCGCATAGATGACCATATTTATCATTCTGAGGGAGGTACCATACAAACGAGCGTCACACGTCACATAGCATTCTGCCATAAGTATGATAACTCTATGGTTTCGTTCTTTGTCTTGGAGGTCATCCCCCAGGATCCCCGTGGGGGAAACTGGGACAAATGAATCCTACAAAGGGAATCGTATTGGATAGAATCCCTAGAGGCTATTATACCTCCTGGGATCAACGAGGTTTTGACTTATAAACCATTTCTGGGCTAAAAAGGTTTTTTCCCCATTGCCCTATTTCCCTTTCCTCCTCCTTTTCTATCTATATTTCTGGAATACCCTTGAGTCCGATTGATGTGAGTTGCTGGGCGTCCATGCCTTCACTTTGCCCACAATATGTTCCTGGACCATCCACTTCCTGCGACACCGCAGATGTGACTTTGGAGAATGGTAAGTTTGTCAGTTATTCCAATTATTGGAAACACTGCTTTTTTCTATATTTAAATTCCTGAGTTTGTGTCTCTCCGAGATTTTATATCCTTAATTGCTGCAGCATTTAAAATTACGATATTTCTTACTTTTGTGGTGTTAATTTTCCCATGTGTTGGAGGATTTCTGTACTCCATAACAGGGTATCCATTTGTAGAAACTAAGGGGGACTTCTTGTTCCCTATAAGTTTCTTCTATAACGATTATTCACATTTAGGATTGTAACCCTATATTCTACATAAATGTTAATAGGTGTTTTTTGCTATCATCCTATTTCTTAATTGTGTCTATTGGTGTTTTTCTGCATATGCATGCCATGATCTTTTTGGTAACCGAATTGCATCCAGAACGTTATCCACCCTTGTGATTTCCCCTCTGACCACTGGGTGGTGTGCTCCCCAGACGTCCCAGCGGATGTGTGGTCCTCTCACACATCGCTGGCCGGATGTTTCCTCTCTGTCCGGCGCTGTTGTGGCCGTTTCCGGGCTGCCGTCTGTGGCCCGATCAGAACGACACTGCGCATGCGCCTCCCCAGATGCGCGCGCAGTTGAGGACCTGACCCGCCCACGTTGCGCATGACGTCATGCGCAGCGTGGCGTCGGGTTGAGAGCCATATTAGGTGGGATCAAACGCATCATTCACTCACTCAGGAGTTGGCGTGTGTGGGTATGGCGGTCCCACGCGGGTAAGAATTTCGGACTACATTGGTGCATTTGTTACTTGGTGATAGATGGGTTCTCTAACTCCTGAATTTTTTCATCTCTTCGGTAATGTTATATAGAAGTCTTTGACGGCTGGTCTTATTCCCTCCCTGACCGAGCGATACAAGTATAATAGCCCATACTTGGGCTCTATCTAGATCTCAAGCTACCTATCCTTACCAGGAAGGGCTTATCTTCCATTTTGCAGGTAAAGCTCCCTTCCACCCATTTTTTCCAATCACCTAATGGAGATACACTTTATTGATTCTGGATTACAGGTATACTTTTTGATTTCCATCCCAACAGATCATTACCCCGCGTGGTTGGTTTCCAACTTGGCCACCATACTTGATACCTCCTGCTTTTAACCCCGCTCATTTTTGACTATATAAACGTGTCTATTTCAGACACTGAATAAGGTATATATGCTAGCCTTATATACAGGTTTTTCTTTATTGCCTTCCTCCTCTTCTTGGCGGTGGAGGTTTTTTCAGTTTACTATACTTACATCTTTATCCTACCTCATATGCCTCTCCACATCCGCGGGTGAGACGTTTTCCTTGGGGAGTTTTCTATCCAACTGGTCTGGTAGTGGATCTCTCTATGGTGGCGGTCTTGGATGCATCTTGATGTTCCATATTGGCATGCACTTTATGTTTGATGTTATACATATATGTATTTGAACTAATAACAAATGTTTGTTGTCGCTGTATTATACAGGCACTGTACACTGATATGTTCTTATTCCCCTGAAGAAGCGGTGCACTGTTGCCCGCGAAACATGTCGGGATTGGTCTGATGTTCATCATTGGACCCACTCATCTTCATCATTTATTTACTGCCTTATGTCTCACACTTTGTTCTTCTTGTATATGTCAAAATACATGTATCAATGTTGTATTATTTGTTTTTGATTTTAAAGATGTCATGTTAATAAATATTTCTAGTTTTTAACCATGTATCAATCATTTTGAATTATCTGGTACCTTAAAAGTCCCACTAGCCCTCCCATTTTCCTTCCTATCTTCATTTGTCTCCCTTTTTCCCTGCCCTATCCTTCCTTGGTTCCTGCCCCCCCCCCCCCCCCCCCTGTTCCATTCCCCTCTTCCTTCCCCTTTTTACTTTCCCCTTTCTTTCCCTCCCCCTTTTTCATCTTCTTCCTTTTTCCTCCCCTTCCCCCTTTTCTTCTCCCCTCTTCTATTCTCTTCTCTTACTCACACTCTGGTTTTTCTTTTGTCCTTTCACCCCAGCACTTACCTGCACACCTCAGGTTCTAGCTGTGGGTTTCATCCTTTGGGATATCTTTCCCAGTATATATCTTATACAGATTAGGGATGTGGTACCTTTTGTTTATAATTCTATAATACAAACACACTCTCTATTTGAATATATATATATATATATATATATATATATATATATTATATATATTATATATATATATATTTTTTTAGCAGAGACCCTAGAGAATAAAAGGGCGATAGTTGAAATCTTTTATGTCACACGGTTTTTGCGCAGAAGTCTTTCAAACGCAGTTTTTTGGGGGAAAATACAATTTAATGAATTAAAAAAAAAGCTAAACAGTAAAGTTACCCCAATTTTTTGTATAATGTAAAAGATGATGTTACACTGAGAATCGTGATCTTTATTCAGTGCCATCTTAAGAGCATTAAAGGGCCCCGGGCAATGCAGTGCACCAGGGCCCCGCCTACACAATCACCCACGAGAATAAAAATGCAAATTATCGATAAGGGGATATTTATTGGTACAGCAGTGCCAGGCTAATGACAGCTTCCAAGTTTGGCGGCTGAGTCACACACACATGGACGGGAGGCAGACTTGACTGTCCTGTGTGCGCCTGGTCCTGTGGAGGTGGACAGGCATTCCTGCAGTTATGGGCTCTCCCTCCATGGCCCAAGTGGCCTGACAGCAGCGCAGGGCCGACAGGCGCTTGTCACCTGCTAAGTTCACAGCAGGATGCACATGGGAATCAGGTCTAATGCTTGGCTGGGGCTGGGTTGTTGGGGGCAGGTGGGGCCCCCTGGGCAAGAGGGGCCCCTGGGCAACTGCCCAGCCTGCTAATTCAGTAAGATGGCCCTGTCTTTATTCTTAACAAAGAAATCGTGACTCTCATTTTATCCAGAATTGTGCCGCTCTAGGGGGGGTCTTTACTTATTGGAAAGGGGGGGTCTGTAATGAGGGGGACTATGCTTGGTGAAGGGGGTCTGTACTGAGGGAGGGGAGTCTGTGCTGAGGGGGGGTCTGTACTGACAGAAGGGGCCAATACTTAGTGTAGAGGGATTATTTACTGGGGGGGTCTGTACTGGCAGAGGGGGGTCATTATTAGTGGAGAGCGGGGTCTGTACTGAGGGGTGATTATAGTTGGTGGAGGTGAGGGGGTGACACCATGTTTTACTGCACCGGGTGACACCAACCCTAGTGATAACACTAAGTACCCACACTATGACTTGTCCTGTACAAGGGATGAGATCCCATCTTCTACTATAATAAAAATGATAGAAAGATAAATGATTGTGGAGAATACATTACACATTTTATAGAAGATTGGAACCCATTCACACCAGCAGCCTAAGGGTCCTTTCACACGGACGTTCCGTATGTCTGTTTTTCACCGCATCCGTTTGCGGATGAAAAACGGACATAATGCATGCCAATGGGCTAACGGACGTTAGCGGATGTACATCCGCTGACATCCGTTTTTGGTCCGTTCCGTTAATGTCCTTTTTTTCGGATGGAGGAGAACCCTATTTTTTCATCAGTTTAATAAACGGAACTGATGAAAAACGGATGTCAGCGGAGGACATCCGCTCCGCTCAGATCCGTTTTATTTTGCACAAAAAATACAGTATTTACATGTACCCTTTGACCCAGGTAGTGGTCTATTTGTCCAGGAAGTGACATCCACACCACACCCCAGTACATGAACAAGTACAGTCTTTAATCTCAAGTTGTGTCATCCACCACTGCAATGGCTCGAGACGTCTCCCATGAACGCCTAATCCAGCTGGTTCATGCCAGGCTAGGGCTATGGGATAAAAACTGTACAGAGTACAGTGACAGAATAAGTAAAAGTCAACTGTGGGATGAAATATTAATTGAAGTCACACCAAACTGGTCAATGATACTCACCAATGTCACCATTGCGTGTGTAAGGTCTGCACTAGCTGGGGAACCCCTGCCAGACTTCAATATACCACCCAGGCCGTACCACCATACATCCAACCCATCTGCCCATCATGGGTATGGGTATCAGGCATACCCCCATGCTAACCCAATGCAGCCGTATTACAGACCCACAACCCCTAACCTCCCAACATTTGGACCCCCGAGTCACCTACCATCTTTTAGCCAGCCAAACCCCTCCAGCAGCCAGCAAAACCCCTCCAGTTGCCAGCCAAACCCCTCCAGCAGCCAACCAAACACCCCCAGCAGCCAGCCAAACCCCCCAAGCTCACTTGACTCTTTCAGTTCCCAGGCCCACTCATTTACTTCATCCCAAGCTTCTACTCAATTCGGTTCCCCTAGTCCCTACTATCATGACCTGTAATGTATCAATCTATTATAATATGTCTGTGTCTCTTAACATGTTAATGTTGTGTTGCTAGACACCTTGCACTCAAATTGTGTTTCTGTTCTAAATACATGTTTGCACTTATGGTGTTGTTGATTATTTTTGATGTTAAATAAAAATAATTTTACTGAGAGGAAAAGTGTTTTTATGCTTTTATTGAACAAAAGGAAAAGTAATTAGCAATTGACAATCTTGACACTGATTAAATATGGGCATACTGCCATGGAACCTCTCCTTCAGGGCACATAAAATAATCCGAAAATTTTTCTCTTAGAGCAAGAGCAGAGTAGTTTGGCCGCACTCCACTATATTGCACAGAGGGCAAATGTGTTTCATCATCCTCTTCCAGGCTGATGCCTTCTTTATCACGAATAATATTATGGAGCACACAGCATGCTTTGATCACTTCTTCTGCATTCTCCACGTTAAGTTGGATGGCACTATGGAAAATGCGCCACTTACTTGTTAAAATTCCAAATGTACATTCAACATACCTCCTTGCTCTACTAAGTCTGTAGTTAAAAATTCTTTTTTGTGTTGTTAAATTATGTTTGCCATATGGCCTTAAAAGATGACTTGAGAGCGAAAATGCTTCATCAGCCACTAAGACGTGCGGCATATCCGGTCCAGATGTTCCTGGCAGTGGCTTGTCAACAGGTAGGTTTAGATGGCCGTCTAACAACCTTTTCCCCTTTGTGGATGTCCTGAACACCCGGGAGTCAGCAGTGCTACCATATGCCCCAACATCCACTATAACGAATTTGTAATTACTATCACAGATAGCCATCAACACCAATGGAAAATATTTTTTATAATTAAAATATCTGGAGCCTGAACCAAGAGGCATTTTAATACGTATATGTTTTCCGTCAAGAGCTCCAAGGCAGTTGGGGAATTGGGTCTTCATCAAAAAACCGTCGGCTATTTCCAACCACACATGTTCATCAGGGACAGGCATCGCAAGTGGACTTAGCTCCTCCCATATGGCCTTGCAGGTGTCATGAACAGTAGTTGATATTGTGGAGATCCCCAATAAAAAGTAATGGTTTAAAGACGTAAATGACTGTCCTGATGCAAGAAACCTAGTCAGAAGAAAAATAGACAAGAATTAATGGAAAAGTAAAATTTCAAGAGCAATTACATGTTTTTTTTTGGATTAGTGTCTGGGGGGGGGGGGCTTAAAAGTGTCCCTGTGAAGTTTCATCTCTGTAGCATGTCCAGAACCCCCCCAAAAATTATCATTTTTCTTATCATTTTTATTCTAACATGAATACAGCTTCTCTCCGCCTTGCTTTTTTTCTTGCAGGCATTTATCAGTCATTTTTTTGAGGCAGGCATGACATTTTTTGGATTTAGTGTGTGGGGGGTCAAAAATCCAAACAAAATCATGCCTGCCACAAAAAATGCCCGATAAATGCCTGCAAGAAAAAAAGCCAGTTGAAGAGAAGCCGTATTAATGTTCTAATACAAATTATAAGAAAAATTATAATTTTTTGGGGTTTTGGACATGCTACAGAGCTGAAACTTCACAGGGACACTTTTTAGACCCCCCCAGACACTAATCCCAAAAAAGTCATGCCTGCCTCAAAAAATGACTGATAAATGCCTGCAAGAAAAACAGCAAGGTGGAGAAAAGAAATATTCATGTTTTAATAAAAAAATTATAAAATGCTCTTTGTTCAATATTCAAATTATTCAATATTACTCGCAGAAAATAAGAAAACATTTTTTTCTTTCAAAAAAACTGAATTTTTGTAAAATCTTACCTGTAAAATTCCTTTCTCTGAGTCCTCCGACAGTCGCCGCCTCTTCATATTCGTCACAATGGGGTAATTGACCTTTGCTCCGTAGGAGTAGCTAGGCAACAGAATATGTCAATATTAAAGCTTTTAACATATCCCACCCCCAGGGGGTGGTCCCCTCAGTCAATACCCTCCTACTTCCTGTAACCATACCTCAGTTTCAGTGGAATAGCAGTAGAGTACATAACAAACCCCAAAAGAGGGGCGGGGGCGGCGACTGTCGGAGGACTCAGAGAAAGGAATTTTACAGGTAAGATTTTACAAAAATTCCGTTTTCAGTCGCCGCCTCTTCATATTCGTCACAATGGGGACGTCCCAAAGCAGTGCAAACATGAGGGGAGGGAAACGCAGCCGCGCCTAAGGCAACGCAGTCTCCACATCAGAGAAAGGAACCTTACCAAAGGAAGGAAACCAGCTGGGCAGCATGAAAAAAAACTTGATCAACAGGAGCAACAACCCAGGAAAAAACAAAAAACCTAGGGATAAAAAAACATATCCCAAACAGCCAAAAGCCCCAAAAACAAGGGACCCTAAGGAACCGCCGCACTAAGAACCTTGCGGCCAAAGGAAGCATCTGCCGATGCCTGAACATCCACTTTGTAGAATTTTGTGAAGGTGTGAACGGTCGACCAAGTCGCCGCCTTACACGCCTGGGCCACAGAAGCTCCATGATGACAGGCCCAAGACGTACTCAGATCTGGTAGAGTGCGCCTTCACAGGCATAGGGGGAACTTTCCCCTTCAAAGTATAGGCCTGTTCAATGGTCTGTCTGATCCATTTGGCGATGGTAGAAGCCGACGCCGCCATGCCCTTCCGAGGACCTTCTGGAAGGGCAAATAAAGAATCCGATTTGCGAAAAGATTCAGTCGATTTTAGGTAAACCCAAATCGCCCGAACAACATCCAAGGAGTGCAAATCCACCTCCTTCGGATGTTTAGGCTTCGCGCAGAGCGAAGGCTAGACAATGTCCTCATTGAGGTGAAATTCCGAAATCCTCTTCGTAAGAAAAGAAGGGTTAGGTCGCAAGACCACCTTATCTAGGTGAACCACCAAATACGGAGACTTGCAGGACAAAGCTGCCAGCTCCGACACTCTGCGAGCCGAAGTGATCGCCACCAAAAAGGCGACCTTCTTGGATAACATAGACAACGAGATCTACCTGATCTGTTCAAAAGGAGCATGTTGCAACACGGACAGAACAAGATTCAAGTCCCAGGGAGGCAAAGGTTCCCTCCTAGTAGGGACTAGATGTCGCACCCCTTGAACAAAAGTGCTAACCAAGGAGTTAGATGCCACAGGACGTTGAAAAAGAACGGCCAGCGAAGACATCTGACCCTTGATCGTAGCCAGCGCCAAACGCTGGTCAACACCCGTTTGAAGGAAGGACAACACCCTAGACACCGAGTATGTGCGAGGGGAATACCTCCTGGACTCACACCAGGCAAAATAGGCCTTCCAAGTACGGTAATAGACCTTCCCAGAGGAAGACTTCCTCGCGTTGATCAAAGTGTGAATGACCTCAGGGGAGAGACCCCTATCCTTCAAGACCTCGGTTTCAACAGCCAGGCCGTCAAAGCCAGCGACTGTAAAGCAGGATGGAATATCGGTCCTTGAGACAGAAGATCTTCTCGAAGAGGCAGACGCCACGGGGCGTCGACCGCCAGATTTACGAGGTCTGCGTACCAGGACCGGCGAGGCCAGTCCGGTGCCACAAGAATCACCATGTGCGGTTCCGAGTTCAACCTGCGAAGGAACCTGGACAGCAGTTGAATCGGTGGAAATGCATACATCAGTCGATACTGATGCCACGGAGCCACCAACGCGTCTGACGCGTCTGCCCGAGGATCGCGCGTCCTTGCCACGAACCTTTCCACCTTGTTGTTCAGACGAGACGCGAACAGGTCCACCTCTGGAAGACCCCACCTCGCGCACAACATCTGGAATACATCCGGGTGGAGGGACCATTCCCCCTGGACCAGGGACTGGCGACTCAGATAATCCGCCTGCCAGTTCTCCACCCCAGGAATGTGAACCGCCGTTATCGCCGGGACGTGCATCTCGGCCCAAGACAGAATGTCGGCCACTTTCCAAGCAGCTCGGGCACTCCTGGTGCCCCCTTGGTGGTTGATGCAGGCCACCGCCGTGGCATTGTCCGTCTGCACCCGAACCGGACGGCCCTGCAGCCTGTCCGTCAAACGTCGAAGGCAGAGATTTATCGTTCGCAATTCCAGAATGTTGATCGGGAGGGAGGATTCCTCCACCAACCAAGTTCCCTGGGCGGACAGAACGCCCAGAACCCCACCCCAGCCCGACAGGCTGGCATCCGTGGTGACCACCGTCCATGAAAGAGGATGAAAAGACTTGCCCCCCGACACCGCCGGGGACTGGAGCCACCACAGAAGATCCCTTCTGGTGCGATGGCTCAATGAAATTTGGAGATCCAGAGATTGCGGTCGCCCGTCCCACCTGGACAGGATCTCCGCTTGGAGACCCCGCGTGTGAAACTGGGCGAAGGGAATCGCCTCGAATGCCGAGACCATCAATCCCAAACATCGCATGCACGTCCGGAGTGACGAGCACGGATCGTCCCTGAGGGACCCAACTTCTTCCTGAAGAGTCCTGAGCTTGTCGTCCGGCAGGAAGACCTTCGCCTGGACCGAGTCCAGGATCATTCCCAGGTAAGGAAGACGAACAGACGGGCACAGCGTTGATTTTGTAAAGTTTATCGTCCAACCAAACTCCTGCAGAGTCTGCATCGTGACGGACAGGTCCTTCACCAGACCCTGACTGGTTGCAGACCGAACCAGAATGTCGTCCAGATACCCCAGGACAGAGATGCCCTGGGCTCTCAACAAAGCCAGAACTGGTGCAAGCACCTTGGTGAACACCCGCAGAGCCGAAGCGAGACCAAAGGGTAGCGCCACGAATTGGTAGTGATCCTCCGCAATGGCGAATCGAAGGTACCTCTGGTGACCCTCGAAAATCGGAATGTGAAGGTAAGCATCCTTCAAGTCGATGGAGGCCATGAATTCCCCCGGAACCAGGGCAGCCACCACCGACCGCAGGGATTCCATGTGGAACTTGCGAACCCGCACAAAGCGATTCAGAGCCTTTAAGTCCAGAATTGGACGCACCTTGCCCTCCTTCCTGGGCACGGTGAACAGATTGGAATAGAACCCCCGAAATCTGTCCCGAGAGGCACCGGAACCACTACTCCCTGGGCCCGCAGGTCCCGCACCGCCAGGTGCAGATCCCGCAACCGCTCTGGAGACAGTTGAAGATTTGAGGGAAAAAATCTGCTCGCCGGCCGAGAGAGAAACTCGATCTTGTAGCCAGATCGAATGATTTCCTGAACCCACCTGTCCCGAACACGGGCCAACCAGGGTTGAAGAAAACCGAGCAAACGTCCCCCCACCCCAGACCTGGGTGAGGGCGCCCCTTCAGGCCGCATTGTTATGGGCAGCGGATCCGGACTGGCCGGACTTCTGCTTACCTGTCCACGGCTTCTTCTGGGAACCTTGACCTTTGAAGGGTTTGCCCTTATAGTGCGACCGAAAGGCACGAAAGGACCCCTCAGAGGGTCGAAAAGAAGCATGCTTCTTACCAGGAGCAACCTTAGCCTTGTGGGAATGGGGCAAGAGCGTGCTCTTACCACCCGTGATCCCTTTTTTTCAGCGTATCCAAGGGTTCGCCAAAAAGGCGAGATCCCGTATAGGGTAGATTAGCCAAGGTTTTGCGCGAAGATTGGTCCACAGACCAACACTTCAGCCAAATCAGGCGGCGAGACAACACCGCCACGCTGTGCACACGTGCAGCCAATGGGACTATATCCAAGTCCGCATCACACATGTACATGACACCCTGATGGATCTGATCCACCATAGCCAACGTCGCCGGAGGGGCAGAGTCAGCCACCAGGACGCGCCTAAGCACCTGCGTCCAATCCGCGACAGCCTGAGCTGCCATAAGTGAAGCAAAAATAGCTTTCAGCATAGAACCGGTAACCGAATAAGTATGACGGGCAAGAGACTCCAGCCTCCTGTCCGTGGGATCCCGGAACACCGGGGTATCCTTAGCAGGAATCGCAGTGGACTTGTTCAAAACCGCCACCGCGTGATCCACCGGAGGTGGCACACACCAACGTTCATCAGTAGCGGGTGTGAAAGGATAACGCAGCTTGAACCTACTTGGCACAGCAAAAGGCTTCCGTAGATTGCGCCATTGTTCACTTACAGCGCGCTGAAAATCCTCAGTGCAAGGAAAAACCTGCGATGATTTGCGCCTTCGCTGCATCCAATAAGCGGCCAAGACAGCAGGAGGACATGGTTCATCCTGCAAACGCAGCGTTTGTTTGATAGAAGCAACCAATTCATCCATGAGTGCAAGCTCTTCAGACGAGCCAGGGGGGGAATTATCAACCCCTTCAACCTCAGCTTCCACTTCAGACCCTACAAGATCCAGGAACGAACGGGACCCTGATAAGGAGACCCCAGACATTGCAGCCCCAATCACCATCACCCTCTGAATCAGAGGAAATTGAAACTCTGGCCCGTTTAGTGGATTGAGCAGCCACCAGCATTTGCACCTGAGCAGCAAGGTTAGCCACTACAGTAGCCAAATCACCCCCCGCGGGGGAAACAGCAGCAGTCCCCTGGCCCCCCACTAAGGTGGGAGGAAATTTGCTTTCCTGAGAATCCATGCCCCCAAAAGTGTGTAGGCAGAAAAAGGAGTACTGCCCCTTTAACAGCGCGGCGAGCGCAGCCCACCGCACACAAGCACACACCGACCCCCACAGGGATAACCACAAAACTTAGGCAGGGAATACAGGAATAAGGAAGATAACCTGGAGAGACCACTCAGGCTGCTGCACCGATCGCTGTTGCTCAGGAAAAGGAAGTGCTGTAACACAGACCGCTCCTATAAAGCCTATGAAGGGCTCCACAAACATGGCCGCCGGTGAGGGACTAGCAAAGGCAGAGCATGCAGCGCTAACATGCGGCCCGAGTGATCGCCGCAAAAATGGCGGCGCTTGGCGCCAAAAACGCCGCTCCTATCACACAGATATGGCCAGCACACGTCTGCAGCTATAATAAAAATGGCGGACCGCCGTAGCGGCCGCCGCATGTATGCACCAACATGTGTAAAATCATGTCCCATAATCATACAGCATGTCACACAGATATTCACAGGTTTAACACTGACCAGTGTACAAACAGCCCCCCTCCTTGTAGCCCACAGCAGCAGTAAAACAGACAGGGAGCCAAACAGTGTGAACAGGCATGCAGGTTACACAGTCCCAGACTGACACCCACTACACAGACAGGTCCCCACACAGAATACACTTACCTGAATGGCGTAGGGAACCCGCACAAGCGATCAAGCCACTGCACATGGGACAGGGAGAGTCGCAGTCAGGACGCAGCAGAACCGCGGTGCGAAACCGCATGGCGTCCAGTGAGGTAGCCACCTCACCATAGCATCCCTGCAGCGAACAGGGATGGGTCGTTCACATATGCCAGGAAAAATACCTGACTGAATGCTCGATGGCAGGCTGGGAAGCCACTGGCCCACAACCTGCGACCAGGGGGGTCAGCCCAAGACCCAGCCTGCACGATCCTCTTCATCAGAGGAACTAACTAAGCTGACAAAAGTAACAGCTAAGTAAAGAGAGAGAGAAAAAACTCAAATAAAATCAAAAAAGAAGAAAAAGGCTGAGACCAAATGTAGAAACCAGCATAGAAACATCCAGCTACTCCTGACAAGCCAGACAATGAAACTGAGGTATGGTTACAGGAAGTAGGAGGGTATTGACTGAGGGGACCACCCCCTGGGGGTGGGATATGTTAAAAGCTTTAATATTGACATATTCTGTTGCCTAGCTACTCCTACGGAGCAAAGGTCAATTACCCCATTGTGACGAATATGAAGAGGCGGCAACTGTCGGAGGACGTAAGAGAAATGTTGTTTTTCCTTTTTTTTGTAAGACATGAAAAAGCAGAGATGATTAAATACCACCAAAAGAAAGCTCTATTTGACCGTGCAATTGTCATTCAAAGTGTGAGAGCGCTGAAAGTTGAAAATTGGGATGGGCAGGAAGGGGGTTAAAGTGCACGGTAGGGAAGTGGTTAAAATTATAGCAACAGGTGAGTTGGGGGACTCTTTACATTAGCATGACAACAGCAGCTGGCTTACCTGAGCGTGACTAGAAGATGCTCCGCTGGAGGCACACAGCGTCTCATATTCGTGTCCATTCGCTGAAGACTTGTTAACAATTTATCCAGGAGGAAATCAAAGGTGGTTACAGACATCCTAGTGAAATTAAAAAATTTAACTGGATAACGTCTCAAATCGGCGAAGTGTAGAGAAAAAAATCCCTCAGAGGGACTCTTCCAATAGATGCAACGTTTTCTCAGAAATATCTTCCTCCTCCGGCTCTCCACTCTCCTCACGTAACACATGAGCATGAGGCATGTCACCTCATCCCAAAATCTGGAAGGGGCCATTGCTTGTTTTGCTAGGAAAGACGCAGGAAAGACGCAAGAACACACAGGAAACACACTGTGTCTTTCACTGTGACCACAAAGCAGCATGGGAAACCCAATGCATGCTGGAGAAGTGCAAAGGGACTTGGGAAATAATAAAAAAGGATGAAAAAAAAAGAAAGGATGAAAAACGGATCTAAAACGGAAGAAAAACGGATGGAAAATGTATAGCAATATGAAAAAAAAGGATATAAACGGACGAAAAACGGACATCGGCGGACAAAAAACGGACGTCGGCGTATGCAAAAACGGACGTCGGCGGATGCAAAAACGGACGTCGGCGGATACAAAAATTGACATCCGTGTCCGTTTTTACAGTGACTGAACTGAAGAAGAAAACTGAACGTCCGTGTGAAAGGACCCTAATGCAGCATTACCCAGCACAGTCCCAACACAAGGACAAGGAGATTTGCCCCAAATACTATTTCTTCATCTCCCAGGAAAGTATTATGTTGTTGTGCAATGAGAATAATGGGACATGTTGTATTTCTGCACAGCACATTTTATCATTCTATTACACATCATAGCCTGCTGCAGAGCACAACAATAGCATGGAAGGTAAATAGAAAAGAAAAATGAAAGCACTGCAATGGGTGTTGGAAATATTTTGCAGCACATTAAAAAATGCGCAAGAACCAATCACAAGTGGCGGGATCACCAGATAATGCGCAAGAACCAATCACAAGTGGCGGGATCAAATAAGAAGAAAAGAATAAATAACCGGCTGCAGTGATCACTAATAACATGAAGACACAGACACATAGGGCTGATATGAATTTTGGGGGTAACATAAACTTTAAAATTGAGGTTAAAGCAGAGCTCTATAGGAACATTTTTTTTTTTTTAAGTTTGGTTGGAGTCAGGAAGGGTTAGAATGTCAGTCGGGTTTTATTGTTCTTTAACTTCTTCCAGCCCAATCCTGACATTTCTCTCCTACATGTATTAATCAGGACTTTTTTTTTATTTTTTGCTAGAAAATTACTCAGAACTCCCAAATATGATATATTTTTAGGCAGAGGCCCTAGAGCAGGGGTGGGGAACCTATGGTTCGGGGGCCGTATGCGGCCCCCGAAGTCATCTGGTCCGGTCCCCCATGCAGCTGAGTCTGTGTCTCTCAGCTGATCTGTCAGAATGGAGTTGATGCTTCCTGTATAGTTCCTGCTCCGTTCTGACAGTCTGAGTGAGTCACAGGCGGAGTGATATCAAATGCACCTGTGACCAATACAGGAAACATCGCCTCTTCCTCCACCATGGCTCTGCTACACTTCTCCTAGCCAGCATTTCCCGCCAGCAGCACACACAGCAGTACCAGCCAGAGCCAGCAGTACTCACAGCAGTACACACAGCAGTACCCACAGCAGAACCAGCAGTACTAGCCAGAGCCAGCAGTACCAGCCAGAGTCAGCAGTACATACAACAGTACCAGCCAGCAGTACCTACAGCACAGTACCAGCCAGCAGTACCCACAGCAATAGCAGCCAGCAGTACATGCCAGCAGTACCAGCCTGAGCCAGCAGTACCAGCCAGCACTACCCACAGCACAGTACCAGCCATCAGTACCAGCCTGAGCCAGCAGTACCCACAGCAGTACCAGCCAGCAGTACCTACAGCACAGTACCAGCCTGAGTCAGCAGTACCCACAGCAGTATCAGCCTGAGCCAGCAGTACCATCCAGCAGTACTCACAGCACAGTACAAGCCAGCAGTACCAGCCTGAGCCAGCAGTACCAGCCAGCTGTACCCACCAGCAGTACCAGCCAGCTGTACCCACCAGCAGTACCTGCCAGCAGTTCTTTTCAAAACTTACCAACACAAAAAAGTCCTCTGCGCTCCAGACTGACCGATGCAAACCTGGAAAACCTGTTGCGAGTAGCAACATCATCAATACCAGCTAACATCACACACTTCACCCCAAAGAGAAGCAGTTGCAGCCATCACATTAGGGGTGAGATAATTAAATGTTTGACCAAATATAACAGGCTTATTTTTAAGGTGATAATTTTGTACGGCCCCCGAATGGTTTTATAAATACCCAAATGGCCCTTGGCAGAAAAAAGGTTCCCCACCCCTGCCCTAGAGAATAAAATGGAGCAGTGGTTACCAGTTTAGAGTTACACAGGAGGTCTAGCTCTAGAATTATTCTTCTCACTAGAACGCTTGTGGTGATTCCTTATGTGTGCTGCGAACACCGTTTACATATGTGTGCGTGACCTACGTATGTGTTCACTTCTGTGTGTGACCAGGGGGGGGACAGGGGGAACATTAACATTTTTATTTATTTACACTGTCCCTTTATTTTTTTTTTATCACTTTTATTCCTATCACAAGAAATATAAACCTCCTTTGTGATAGGAATAAGACATGACAGGTCCTCTTTATGGAGAGATTTTGGATCTATAAGAATGTCAGCACTTTTTAGACATGGTATATATAGTATATATTTATTCACCACAACCCTATATTTTATATATTATCAAACATTGAGTATTATATTGTGTTTGTGCTAAAATTAATTTTAGTTTATATATATATTTTTTTTAAATATGCGTTTGCTAAACAGTTGCAAAAACATTTTGTGACATAAGAAATTACATCTGCCATCATTTATTTGGAAATGCCGTTTGCTCATAGAAAATATATCATTGTTGGGGGTTTAAAGTGACTTTTTAGCAAAAAATATTAATACTAACATACATGAAAAATGTAAAAATTGCTCTGATAGAGAAGAGGTTAAACAGTCTGTGTCCCCATAGAGAGATTTATGTTCTCTTCCTGCTCTGTGTGACACCCATCATTTGGATAGGAAGTGAGGGAAAATCTCTCTCATAGTAGCACAAAGAGCAATAAAATGCTGCCAGATGTCCTAACCCTTCCTTGATCTCTCCAAAACTGAAACAGAAAAAGTTGAGTTTTAAAGAATACCTAGAGCCAAAACTATTTTTATTTTAGCTGACCTCTGTATTTCTCCATCTGTGTCTCGTTAGGAGAATTGCTCCTCACTTCCTGTCCTATAGACTCAACTGGAAGGGAGAGGAAATCCTGGTTTAGAGGTCACAGTGACCCCATTGGAATATTTCTCCTCTATTCCTGATCTCCTGACAACACAAAATGTTAGATGGCTTCTCAGTTTTATTCCCGGTGACATTGGTGATCAGGACACATAGAGAGGGTGAATCTACCTAACGGGGACACAGACAGCAATATAAACCTGACAGAGGCTCTAACCCCTCACCACTCCATCCAAATCTGAAATAAGTTTTACTTTTAGTTATGTTTCCCATCTGACAGATGAGACTGAGCACAGCGCCCCCTCCAGGATGAGACTAAGCACAGCGCCCCCTCCAGGATGAGGCTGAGCACAGCGCCCCCTCCAGGATGAGGCTGAGCACAGCGCCCCCTCCAGGATGAGGCTGAGCACAGCGCCCCCTCCAGGATGAGGCTGAGCACAGCGCCCCCTCCAGGATGAGGCTGAGCACAGCGCCCCCTCCAGGATGAGGCTGAGCACAGCGCCCCCTCCAGGATGAGGCTGAGCACAGCGCCCCCTCCAGGATGAGGCTGAGCACAGCGCCCCCTCCAGGATGAGGCTGAGCACAGCGCCCCCTCCAGGATGAGACTGAGCACAGCGCCCCCTCCAGGATGAGACTGAGCACAGCGCCCCCTCCAGGATGAGACTGAGCACAGCGCCCCCTCCAGGATGAGACTGAGCACAGCGCCCCCTCCAGGATGAGACTGAGCACAGCGCCCCCACCAGTATGAGACTGAGCACAGCGCCCCCTCCAGGATGAGACTGAGCACAGCGCCCCCTCCAGGATGAGACTGAGCACAGCGCCCCCTCCAGGATGAGACTGAGCACAGCGCCCCCTCCAGGATGAGACTGAGCACAGCGCCCCCTCCAGGATGAGACTGAGCACAGCGCCCCCTCCAGGATGAGATGTATAACAGGAAATAGGTGTGATGAGTGAGAAGGTGAAATGTATTGTCAGCTGATACATTGTAATGTCTTCTGACCCCCCGACCTCTCCGTCCATCATCAGCTCCGTACACAAGATCAATAAAGATCCTTCAGAGCCTGGAGAGCCGTATTGTCATCTTCACACAGACAGGACATGGTTGTCACTTCCACAATACTTCTACCTTTATCACTAAACATTGATTTCTACCATTCTATACATCCCCCCTCCCCCACTGACAAGATGTCATCTATATTGTCCTCTACTTACCACACTCCACCCCTGACACCCCCAGAATAATCAGGATGAGGGGGGTCATCATCTTCATCCTCCCCGCTCTCCTCTATAGAGACCCCAAAACACGACACCTTCCACTTCACCCAGCTCAGGACACTCTGTGTACAGGAAGGCGGAGCTCTGTGCTGATTGGAGGAATATTCCTCTCTATCCAATAGGAAAATTATTACATAGAGGATCAGCAGTTACCGGGCAGAATAACAGAACGAAGGTTGGAGATGAGAAGCCACAAAGTGAAAGTGAAATCTGGAGACATTCCACCAATAGAATTCTAGGAATCCCCCAAATCCCCCCAATCATCTCCTAATACCGGGCATGGGAGAGATCCACAGGAAATCCCAGAGACCAATCACAGGAGGGATCTCTACTTATTGATCTACAGAGAACCCTCCACACCATTCTACACCAGAGAAGGAGCTTACAATCTAATGACCCCCCACTGACATACAGACACACTCAGGACAATGCTGGGAAATGGGGGTCACCTATTAGTGCCCATTACCAGGATGGGAGTGGTTAGTAATATAAGTGTATAAACAATTTAATTTGTATCCAATCAGAAAGAAGGTAAATCTACAGAACTGTTAGAAGAAGGAGATTGTGAGATCAGATTGTAACATATGTGGCCAGATTAACCACTTGAGTACCAGCCTGTCATAACCCTTCATTACCAGACCATTTTCCAGGGCTGGGATACTTTTAAAATGACTCAGTAATGAAACGCTGTTCCCACATTCATTTTATATCATTTTTAGACAGATAGAGCTTTATTTTGGTGGATTTTATTTATTTTTTTATTATTATATAAAAGAAAAAGAACAAAAGAAAAAAGATTTCCCTAACTTTCTGATATAAACACATCAAATAGAAATTCCAGGAGGGAAATAACAGACCAGGAATGGACGCTTTTTGGAAAGTAGACACCCCAAGGTGATCTCATTTTGCCACAATTTTTGGGGAAATGAAGAAGCATGCTGGCATTGAGGTAGTTAAAAACATGGAACTTGGTCATAGTACACTAGATAGAGCACATTAAATGTACAGGTCATACAGAGGGAGGGGGAAGTGAAGGGGTTAATTTACAGGTCACATACAGTGGGAGGATGGAGATGAAGGGGTTAAGGTGGAGGACTGGGGAGACAGAGACAATAATATACAGCTGACATAAAAAGACAGAATGGAGATGAGATGTACAGAGGGGGGGGGGGGGGGAGGGTAAAAGGGTTAAAAAAATCCAACAATCAATTACCCATTTGACCCTCTGAAGGTTTTACCCCCTCATGACCAGGACATTTTTTGTTATTCAGCACTGAACTACTTTAACTGGCAATTGCTCCGTCATGCAACATTGTACCCAAATTACATCCATATAATTTAATTATTTAAATATTAATTTTTTCACACTAATAGAGCTTTCTTTTGATGGTATTTGATCACCACTGGATTTTTTTTTTATATAAACAAAAAAGCCCAACAATTTAGGAAAAAAAAAACAATATTGGTTACTTTCTGTTATAAAACATTACTAAAAAAACGTTTTTAAAAAAAATCTAATTTCTTCATAAATTTAGGCCAAAATGTATTTTGCTACCTCTTTGGTAAAAAAAAACAAAAACAAAATGAATAAATAAAAAAAATCACAATACGTGTATATTAATTGGTTTGTGTAAAAGTTATAGCCTCTACAAACTCTGGTATTTATACTGGAATTGAAGCAAGCTATGACACTATACTGGTAATGGCAGTGATCAGACACTTATAGTGGGACTGTGATAGTGTGGTGGACAATCTAGCACTAACAGATCCTCGCTTGGAGGTTCACTAACTGACACTGACATCACTAGTGACACTTATACAGTGATATAAAACTGTGCACTGTCACTGTACTAATGACACTGGCTAGAAAGGGGTTAACATCAAATATCAATCAAGGGATTAACTGTGTGCCTAACAAGTGTAATGTGTGTAATATGTGCTGCTAACACATCTGGCAGTTCTTTTAGGAAATAGCCAGGTTACTGAACTGTGCACAGAGCTCTGTGTGTTTGTAAACACAGGACTCTGTGCTGTGATTGGCTACAGCAGATCAACAGGTCCACAACCAAAATCATTGGCCAGGACCGGCTGACAAACTTGTGCTGTAGCGATTCACAGTACAGATCGGCATGCGTGCCCTAAACCCGGAAACTGGCTGCTGACATACAGTACATGTATGTGGCGGTGCCTGTACATCCCACCAGCAGTAACATTACTGTGACCTGGATGGGAAGAGGTTAAACCCTCCACCTTAAATCTGCGTACAATTCTTTATTGATAAATCCTCTTCCTCCTTAGTGAGGGGGAGGGGATGGAAACTTTTTTTTTACCTAAAAGGGGCCCCTAGGTGGGTTATTCCATAATGTGCCCTCTAGTGCTGCTCAATCACCGATCCCAGCTACTTCCATCTTCCCCCCAATCTTTCTTACAGGTTCTGTGTGTTCATCCTCAATGGCCAGGCTGCAATGACGTTAGGAGCCACATCACCGTGGCATAGATCTGGTGACATAAGATACATTGATGTGTGCAAGCACAGCTCAGTGTACATTACCACTGACAGGTGGGGGGACTTTTGATAGAAGAGACCATCAGGTCTCATCTCCCATAAAAACCCTCCCTGTCTGTGTTTTTAAAATTTTTGAATTCAATACCACTTTAAATGTAAACTGTACATTTGCAATCATTGTGATTGGTCATGACAGCAGTCACAAGGTACAGAGTCACTCTGATTGGCTCTGTACAGTGTATATGATCTGTGCTTTCTGATGAGAGTTCAGATGACAGTAATTCATATACACACTGGCTGCCCATGGGGTTTTCTGTGGAACCATTTATAACCAGCATTTCAGAATCACATGTCCACCACTCCTCTGTTTCAGGGTCAGTTCACCTCATGAATCTCACAGGAAGGTTCTTGCGTCCCTGTACAATTCACATACAATCCGGGTGCAGTGCGGTTTCAGACCATTTATTTGAATGGACTGAAATCACACCAGACTGCACCAAAAGTAGTGCATGCACAGCAACTGGATGGCACGGTACTATTGTCCCATGCAATCTGGTGCAGTCAAATACCGTGTATGTGACACCTCCATTTGGGGTGTCATTAGCATTGCACTGACACCCACTGCAGATTGCAAGTGCAGTGCTTTTATAACACAGTGAGGGAAGTGCACACGATATGAAGGCACTTAGCCTCCTAGGCCATTCTATCATGTGCCTGCAGGTTATCAAGGCCTCACTTTGCTTTGCTGAGAGTTGCTGAAGCTGACTGAGGGACTGTCGTCTGAGGATCTAGTCTGGTGCCACTGGGTGAAAGTGCTGAGGAAATTAGAAAGAGGCAACCAGGGCTGCTGTAGAGATCATGATGCCCTGTACAGCCTTCCTGACCCCTTCCAACCCCGAACAGCGGCACCCACTTTATCCGCCTATAGCCAGAAATGATGGGGCTCAATGAAATGTAATCTAAGTCCTGGTAAGCAAGTAGGAAAGAAGGCATGGTCTAGTAAAATCCTTTTATTTATTTAGGCAGAAATTAACAATAAAGCTGCCCCCGGCCCCCCTGTTTAGCTGATGAGGCCTGGGCCCAGTACAACAGCACAGTACTGCCTTATCAGCGGCCCTGGAGGACAACCAATTTTCCAAGGACATTAGTGAGCACAGAGTGGTGAGAGAGATCCTAGAGACTGTGTGCTGCTGCCATCCTTCTTATACTAGAGTCAGTGTGTTTACAGGGGACAAACAGGTTGATTTACTAAAGCCAACTAGACTGTGCACTTTGCAAAGTGCGTTTTGCTAAAGAGCTTAGTAAATGAGGAGAAGCTTCACTTTGCAAATAATATCCAATCATGTGCAAGGAAAAAAAACACAGCATTTTTGCTTGCACATGATTGGATGATGGAAGTCAGCAGAGCTTCTGCTCATTTACTAAGCTCTGGACCAACTGGGCACAAGCGGAAGCACTGCTGATTAGCCGGAAGCCGGAAGCTGCGAGTGATCCACAGCACACACACAGCGAGGGGAGCTGTGAGCTGTGTGTGTGTGTGGAGGAGGATCGGAGGAGGAGCCGCGAGCAGCACGTGCAGGGGGGAGCGGGGGAAGCCGCACTAGGAAGCCGGGGGCCGGGTGCAGGAGCCTCGGTGCCTCGGACCAGGGAGACAGTGCGGGGACAGAGCAGCAGTGGCGACAGAGCGGGGACAGAGCAGCAGCGGGCGGATACAAGGACCTGACAGGACCTGGACCTGACCGAGAGATGTAAGTAGGAAGCAACTGATCTGCTGGTAGGGGGGTGGGCTGGTGGGGGACTACAAGTACAAACTACATACAAGTACAAAAACTACTGGTGAGTATCTGGTGAGTATCTGCAAATGGTGAGTATCTGCGACTGGTAAGTATCTGCGACTGGTGAGTATCTGCGACTGGTGAGTATCTGCGACTGGTAAGTATCTGAGACTGGTAAGTATCTGCAACTGGTGAGTATCTGCGACTGGTAAGTATCTGCGACTGGTGAGTATCTGCAACTGGTGAGTATCTTTGCGACTGGTGAGTATCTTGCGACTGGTGAGTATCTTTGCGACTGGTGAGGATCTTTGCGACTGGTAAGTATCTGTGCGACTGGTAAGTATCTTAGCGACTGGTTAGTATATTAGCGACTGGTGAGTACCCCAGGTTTAGTACCAGGGGCGATAGAGGTAGTGTAGGTAAGGAAGAGCAGGTCATTAACTTTATCCCCATAGAGTAGTGGGTAATAATGTCCGACAGGATTGCGGATGCCACTCAGTGCACTTCTTGCTGCATGTATGAGTTCCTTGATGAACAAATCGAGGGCGAATACTGCTGTGCAAGATGTGAGCGACTTGTTGCTCTGGAAGCCCACATCGTGGATCTAGAAAACACAGTGGCAAGACTGCGTTGTATCAACAACCTGGAAAGGAGCTTGGACATTACCCATCAGGCGCTGGCAGGGGCCAGCATAGAGGAGGGAGGAATAGAGGAGACGCAAGCAGCAGAGGTACGCAGCTGGGTGACCGTTAGGAAGGTTAGTGGGAAGAGCGTCAGGGAGGCCAGCCCTGAGTTGGTACACCCTAACATATTTGCCGAGTTGCAGGTTGAGAGGGATATCAACTCAGGGGTGGCAGTGCTGGAGCAGGTGCCCTCCCCCGGCTACCAGGGGAGGGGCGGCTCCAGGAAGAATGGGGGCCGTGACTCAGGATCTGGCAGACAGATTATTGTGCGGGCCTGGGGGTGACCCAGCGGTCATGGTGCATGTGGGCACTAATGACAAAGTAAAAGGAAGGTGGAGGATCCTAAAGAACGATTTCAGGGACTTAGGTAATAGATTGAGGAATAGGACCTCCAAGGTGGTTTTCTCTGAAATACTGCCTGTACCTCGAGCCACACAGGAGAGGCAGAAGGAGATTAGGGAACTTAACAAGTGGCTGAGGAATTGGTGTAGGAAGGAGGGGTTTGGGTTCCTGGAGAACTGGGCTGACTTCTTAGTCGGCTACCGGCTCTTTAGTAAGGATGGGTTGCACCTTAATGGGGACGGTACAGCTCTTTTGGGGAGAAAGATGGCCATCTAGTTGGAGGAGCTTTTAAACTAGGAGATGGGGGGGAGGGCTCAGAGGTAGAGTCAGTCAGGAGGGAGCAAAGGACTGAAGCTAGTATTAGAGTCAGCAGCGACACTAGGGCCATAACGTCAATTGGCAGGTCTGTGCGGGAAAACCTCAGACCAAACATGAATAAACATAACCACCAATCACGTTTAACTTCCGTAAAACTAAGAGGGGTATATGCTAATGCCAGGAGCCTAGCTAATAAAATGGATGAGTTGGAAATGTTAGTACATGAGGAGGACATAGACCTTGTGGTAATAACAGAGACTTGGTTCCACCCCTCTCATGACTGGCTGGCCAATATCCAAGGGTATTCGGTGTACCAGAAGGACAGGGTAGGAAAAAGAGGGGGAGGGGTATGTCTATACGTCAAGAACAATGTAAGGGTGATACAGAGGAGTGACATTACGGAAGGGATGAGTATGGAGTTAGAATCCGTGTGTGTAGAACTCCTACAGAGATGTATAGTAACTAAGTAGAACTACTTCACTACTGTACTTAAGTACGGAAAGGTGGTATCTGTACTTTCCTGGAGTAGAATTTTTTTCTCCTACTTCCACTTTTACTGTACTTCACTACATTTTTTCGATGATTTCAATACTTCTACTCCAATATTTTTTTTGTTGTGCTGCATAGTTACTCGTTACTATTATAAAAATTACCACTGCCAGAACAGTAGATGGCAGGTTTCATGAAGCTCAAAACATGTGTATTATCAGCGCATACGAAAATAAATGCTACTGTATGTATAAATAAAAGCTGCATTTGAAATAATAAAAAACAATATGATGTTCAAACTTTTGACTTCTTTCTTTAATAACTATATAACACAGTACTTGTACTTTCAGTACTTGAGTAGCAATTTTTTTTCAAAACTACTGGTACTTTTACTTTCAGTACTTGAGTAGCAAAATTAAAAAAAAAACTACTTGCAATACTTAAGTACAAAAAATGTTGAATACTTTAGTACTTCTACTCAAGTCACTTTTTGATCGAGCACTTGTACTTTTACTCAAGTATGGGTTTCGAGTACTTTATACAACTCTGGAACTCCATAGGGAAGGAGAAAAGGGAAAAGTAATTGTGGGGGTTTGCGATAGGCCACCTAAACAAGAGGAGGAGGTAGAGCTGGAACTTTTAGCACTATTGGGTAAAGTGGCAAAACTAGGATCAGTCATCATATTGGGGGACTTCAATTATCCCGACATTGACTGGGAAGAGGGGACTACACACTCACAGATGGCCTATCTATTCATGGAAACCTTACAGGATAATTACATGTCACAGTTGGTGGATTCTCCGACTAGAGAAAATGCAGTCTTGGATCTATTGATCACTAATGACCCAGACCTAATCTCGCAGGTAGGAGTCAAGGACAACCTGGGCTCTAGCGATCACAGGATGATCACAGTTAGTGTAAATAACAATATAACACGGCAAGTGGGGAACATAAGAACCCTAAACTTCAGAAGGGCAAACTTTCCAAAATTATACTCCTTGATGGAAAGGGTAAACTGGGACCAAACTCTGGGATCCCTGACCACAGAGGAAAAATGGGAATGCTTTAGGAATATATTAAGCAAATGCATCTTGCAGTGCATTCCTATGGGAAATAAATTTAGAAGAGACAAAGCCAAACCTGGCTGGCTAAACCATAGCATTAAAAAACTTATTAGGGGAAAAAAATTGGCCTTCAGGAAATATAAATCAGAGGGCACAGTATCGGCTTTCGACCAATACGAGGAGGCAAATAAGAAAAGTAAACACGAAATCAAGATGGCTAAAATATACTTTGAGAGACAAATAGCGGAGGATAGTAAAAAAAACCCAAAGAAATTCTTTAAATATATCAACAGCAAAAAAGCTAGGGCTGAGCATATTGCATACATAATCAACGATGATGGGAGGATGGTTACAGGGGACACTGAAAAAGCAACCGTTCTCGTCAGTCTTTACACAGGAAATGGAGGGGTACACTGACCATGACTGTATGGTTAGTAGTAATACACAGGACTTGCCACTATGGCTTACAGAGGGTGAAATCAGGGAAAGGCTGGATAAACTTAACACAAACAAATCACCAGGCCCGGATGGCGTACATCCGAGAGTACTCAAGGAACTCAGTATGGTTATATCTAGACCATTGTTCCTGATCTTTGCTGACAGTATTAGGACAGGAGATGTACCAGGGGATTGGAGGAAGGCTAACGTGATTTCGATATTCTAAAAAGGGTCAGAGGCATATCCCGGGAAATTATAGGCCTGTCAGTTTGACATCAATAGTATGTAAACTTCTGGAGGGGATGATAAGGGACTATATCGTAGAGTTTGCTAAAGACAACAACATCATCAGCAGTAATCAGCACGGGTTTACAAATGGGCGTTCTTATCAAACCAATCTCTTAACATTCTACGAGGAGGTGAGCTGTGAGCTAGATAGGGGCAGACCAGTGGATGTGGTCTACTTAGATTTCGCTAAGGCGTTTGATACAGTTCCCCATAAGTGCTTAATTTATAAAATCAGGTCTGCAGGTATCGACAGCAGGGTTTGCTCTTGGATACGGAACTGGCTAAAAGGGTGTGTCCAAAGGGTGGTAATAAACAGCGCATACTCAGACTGGTCTGAGGTGGCAAGCGGGGTGCCCCAAGGCTCAGTCCTGGGACCAACCTTGTTCAATTTATTCATAAACAGCATTGAGGACGGGATCAGTAGTTCGATATCAGTTTTTGCAGATGACACAAAATTGGGCAGGGCAATAACTGCACAGCATGAAGCAGATATCCTACAGAATGACCTGGACAAAATAACGAAATGGGCAACGACTTGGCAAATGAGGTTTAACGAGGAGAAGTGTAAGGTTTTGCACTTGTGGTCTGGAAACATAAAAGCACAATACACATTAGGAGGGGAACCTTTGGGTCAGTGGTGGGATTCAGCCGGTTCGCACCGGTTCTATGGAACCGGTTGCAAACTTTCTGCAAGTTCGCAGAACTGGCTGAATCCCTCTAAGCTGGCAGCCAGGGAGCAGCAGAGCAGTGCGCCCCGAGGCCGAGCCCGCCCATTCTGTGACAATAGCGAATGAAAATTCGCTATTGTCACATGGATCCTCCTCCTGGCCAATCAGGGAGCGGGTCCTCCTGCTTCCTGATTGGCCAAAAGGCAAATACTGTGGCACTCTGCAATGATTGCGGGCAATACTGTGGCACTCTGCAATGATTGCGGGCAATGCTGTGGGCACTCTGCAATGATTGGGGGCAATGCTGTGGCGCTCTGCAATGATAGGGGGCAATTCTGTGGGCACTCTTTAATGATTGGGGGCAATGCTGTGGGCACTCTGCAATGATTATTGGGGGCAATACTGGGGCACTCTGCAATTATTGGGGGCAATGCTGTGGGCACTCTGCAATGATCATTGGGGGCAATGCTGTGGCGCTCTGCAATTATTGGGGGCAATGCTGTGGGCACTCTGCAATGATTCGGGGCAATGCTGTGGCGCTCTGCAATGATTGGGGGCAATGCTGTGGCGCTCTGCAATGATTGCGGGCAATACTGTGGCACTCTGCAATGATTGCGGGCAATACTGTGGCACTCTGCAATGATTGCAGGCAATACTGTGGCACTCTGCAATGATTGCGGGCAATGCTGTGGGCACTCTGCAATGATTCGGGGCAATGCTGTGGCGCTCTGAAATGATTGGGGGCAATGCTGTGGGCACTCTTCAATGATTGGGGGCAATGCTGTGGGCACTCTGCAATGATTGCGGGCAATACTGTGGCACTCTGCAATGATTGTGGGCAATGCTGTGGCACTCTGCAATGATTGCGGGCAATACTGTGGGCACTCTGCAATGATTGGGGGCAATGCTGTGGGCACTCTGCAATGATTGGGGGCAATGCTGTGGGCACTCTGCAGTGATTGGGGGCAATGCTGTGGGCACTCTGCAATGATTGCGGGCAATGCTGTGGCACTCTGCAATGGTTGGGGGCAATGCTGTGGGCACTCTGCAATGATTGCGGGCAATACTGTGGCACTCTGCAATGGTTGGGGGCAATGCTGTGTGCACTCTGCAATGATTGGGGGCAATGCTGTGGGCACTCTGCAATGATTGGGGGCAATGCTGTGGGCACTCTGCAATGATTGGGGGCAATGCAGTGGGCACTCTGCAATAATTGCGGGCAATACTGTGGCACTCTGCAATGATTGAGGGCAATGCTGTGGCACTCTGCAATGATTGCGGGCAATACTGCGGCACTCTGCAATGATTGCGGGTTATGCTGTGGGCACTCAGCAATGATTGCGGGCAATACTGTGGCACTCTTCAATGATTGGGGGCAATGCTGTGGGCACTCTGCAATGATTTCAGGCAATGCTGTGGGCACTCTGCAATGATTGCGGGCAATGCTGTGGGCACTCTGCAATGGTTGGGGGCAATGCTGTGGGCACTCTGCAATGATTGCGGGCAATATTGTGAGCACTCTGCAATGATTGGGGGCAATGCTGTGGGCACTCTGTAATGATTGTGGGCAATGCTGTGGGCACTCTGCGGTGATTGGGGGCAATGCTGTGGGCACTCTGCAATGATTGCAGGCAATGCTGTGGCACTCTGCAATGGTTGGGGGCAATGCTGTGGGCACTCTGCAATGATTGCGGGCAATACTGGGGCACTCTGCAATGGTTGGGGGCAATGCTGTGTGCACTCTGCAATGATTGGGGGCAATGCTGTGGGTACTCTGCAATGATTGGGGGCAATGCTGTGGGCACTCTGCAATGATTGCGGGCAATACTGTGGCACTCTGCAATGGTTGGGGGCAATGCTGTGGGCACTCTTCAATGATTGGGGGCAATGCTGTGGGCACTCTGCAATGATTGGGGGCAATGCTGTGGTCACTGTGCATTGAAAGGGGGGCACGCTGGTCTCTCTGCATTTAAAGGTGGGCACGCAGCGCTGGTCACTGTGCATTGAAAGTGGGGCATGCTGGTCTCTCTGCATTGAAAGTGGGGCACGCTGGTCTCTCTGCATTGAAAGGGGGCACACTGGTCTCTCTGCATTAAAAGGGGGCACGCTGGTCTCTCTGCATTGAAAGGGGGCACACTGGTCTCTCTGCATTAAAAGGGGGCACGCTGGTCACTGTGCATTGAAAGGGGGCACGCTGGTCATTCTGCTGGGAAAGTCAAAACTAGTTACTAAAATTTGTGATTCCCACCACTGCCTTGGGGGAATCAAAAATGGAGAAAGATCTGGGAGTCTTGGTTGATGATAGATTAGGCAATAGTATGCAATGTCAAGCGGCAGCTGCCAAAGCCGCCAGAATATTAGCATGCATAAAGAAAGGGATGCATTCCAGAGATAAGACTATAATCCTTCCACTTTATAAAACTCTGGTCCGACCGCATCTGGAGTATTCTGTCCAGTTCTGGTCGCCAGTCCTCAGGAGGGATGTGTTGGAGCTGGAGAGAGTCCAGAGAAGGGCAACTAAACTAATTAGGGGATTGGAGGAGCTTAATTATGAAGAGCGTCTGCAATCGCTTGATTTATTCTCCCTGGAGAAGAGACGCCTGAGGGGGGACATGATAGCAATTTTTAAATATCTCAATGGGGATCTCAGCTTAGAAAAAAAGCTGTTAAGTCGAAGGGATTGCATGAGGATTTAAGGGCATACAATGCGATTAGAGGAGAAGCGTTTTAACCTCAGGCAACGTGGGGGGTTCTTTACTGTTAGGGCTACAAGATTGTGGAATTCTCTACCACAAATGGTGGTTTCTGCGGGTAGTATGGTGGCTTTCAAAAGACTCTTAGACGTACATCTCAAGGATCAGAACATTCAGGGCTATGTGAGATGATTACAGCCACACACACCTACACAGGTTGGACTGGATGGACTATTGTCTTTATTCAACCTCACCTACTATGTAACTATGTAACTGCGCTTTGCAAAGTGCACAGTCTATTTGCCTTTAGTAAACCAACCACATTGTGTCTGATGTCCTGAAGAGCTCAGTCCATTTATTTCTCAGGGAAAGAACTTTGTTTGGATGTCCAAGGAGGAAGATTAATCTCCTCAAAGTGTTATTATGAAGCTCAGTCCACCAACAGCTTGTGTAAGGACTTGGCTCACAGTTCTGAAGAGAAAGTTCAGTGTCCTCAAATTATTACTAAGGACAATCTTACCATTACACACCACCCATCTAAGTTCTCATTTAGGCCTCATACACACTGGACATTTTTTCAGTTGTTTTTGGTGTCAGGCGTTTTTCCTACAGCCAGTAATCTCCCCAGCATGTTATCCTATGTGCCCAGCTGTTCTACAGTACAGTTTACCTCAGGATACAATTTACCTCAGAGAGCTCATTCTACTTCACAGCCAAGGGCAAAGTGAAGCAGCGGCCTAGCAGTAGCCGGCATTATTCAACATTATTCAGCATTATTCAGCATTATTCAGCGTTACTCAGCGTCACTCAGCGCTATTCAAGTCATCCCAGCTAATTGTGCATAGTTCTATTAAGTTGGATTATCCCACTCATTCCCTTCTCCTATCCAAGTTCTAAATAAAAAAACACAAAAACCAAAGATACCGGACTGTTTCCTGACTGAGCCAAAATCACTCTGAAAATGTTGAACTGTCTTATTGTTGCTAATGGTAACGCAGGGGAACCCACATTCAGCAGATCCTAAGGGAGTAGTGCTACACATACTAGCACATTATGCCATTGTCCTGCAGGGTTTTTTATTTTTTACACAGGGGATACAACCGCTGTATGGATGGCCCTTGTCTTTTCTGTAGGTCCCAGTGTCTAAACTTTCACAGATAACTGGAAGAACACACTTGAATAGCCACTATGATAATGGTTTATAATTTCCACAAGGATTATTTGTTTTATAAAGCTCTTGTAGCTGGGAGAGTGTGCAGTGCATTCATTAGAGTACACATTAGCTGCATTTTTTCTTCAGAAAATAAGAGCAGTAGCAACTACATACAGATTTTCTTAATGGGCGCCCTTTTTGTGACAGGCGGAAATGCATGAGAATTCCCACACAAAACTGCACGCTACGCGCCATGTGAATGGAGCCTTAAAGGAAAATCTTCATGTTTGACTTCAGAGAACCTTTGCAATAGACAACAGTAAATACTAATAATAATGGAGTTTTGGGAAATATTCTGTGCGCTCGCCTTTAAGGTGTCTAAAATCTGGCCAAAGCCGATATCCTAAGTTTTGGCTGAAATGAGGGTTCATTCACCTGCTGGGCTGGTCATGACCCCGGCTCCGTGATACCAGGATGAGACCGCCCAGATTCTGCCATCCACTAAAATTCCATGGAATTGTACGAGCGATAGTAATGCCACACCCCCTCGTTATATAAAAAAACCCAACAGGAAGAAATTCTAATTTGACATTCTGACAGGTTTTGTGCCAGGAACAGCACTTTCCTAAAGACTTCTTTGAGAAATATGCTCTAATTTTCTATCATTATGAGAAAACATTGTACCTAGTGTGAGACATGGCGGTATAACTTCTTCCTGCTGACCTTTTTAATAAAGGAAGAATATTATTTTGCATGTTAATGTGCAGCATTCCTGTTATTAGTACAATGAATTGCTTCATTGGAGACAAACCTCGCCAGCACCTGAGATGTGAATGTGGAATGTGGAGCTCTGATCTCACCCGGAGCAGCATGTAAAATATTTGACAATAACATTTCATGTTCTTTTCTTTTGAGTGAATTCCCAATATCATTTTTTGGAGAAACCACTAATGGATTGGTGACACTCTAGGCCACTGGTGGATTGTTCAAAGGAATATATGGAGAAGGCATTCCTTAGAAAGGAGCTAGGAAGTGACAACAGATCACTGACTTACACAAGAGAAGTAGAGGAGATGGGAAAGCTCCCCAATGGGGTCACAGACATCAACAAAATCTTTCAGGGGATCAAATATTTTCTCAATCCACCCAAAACAAATACAAAAAGTAAAATAAGAAAGAGTATTTGCAATTACTTGAGACAGGGAAGCACAGAAAGCAAAAAATGATTTACACTGACCTGACTGAGCCGGTGTAACGTTAAAAAACCCTACCTCGTGAAAATTCCCTACCCTCGTCACTTCCTGTCACCAGGGCCGGCCCTACCATGGGTCCCAGGCGGCACTTAGAGAGGGGCGCCTTAGAAAGGTCAGCGGCTGGCCCGACATGCACACTGCGCATGCGCCGCCGCCGCCGCTCGGCAAAGCCCGTAAATGTTCGGCTATTTCCGGGAATAGCTGAACATGTATTAGCATTCCCGAGCGGCGGCGGCGCATGCGCAGTGTGCATGTCAGGCCGGCCGCGGACATGTTGACGTGTGGCGCCGGGCGGCGCCATTTTTAAATTCTAAAGCGCCGTTTAGGAACAGGTAAGTGAGACTGCACACTACCTGTCATTATGCGGGGCTGCAGGCATACTACAGAAGATGCAGTGCTGCAGGCATGGTACATGCCCACAGCACTGCATCTCCTGTAATATGCCCACAGCCCCTCATTCTCTTGTACCATATTCGTCTCCTGTACCATGCCCACACAGCCCTGCATTCTCATACACCATGCCTACACAGCCCTGCATTCTCATACACCATGCCCGCAGACCCGCATTCTCCCGTACCATGCCCGCAACCCCGCATTCTCCCATACTATGTCCGGAGCCCCGCATTCTCCCGCACAATGCCTGCAGCCCCGCATTCTCCTGCACAATGCCCGCAGCCCCGCATTCTCCTGCACCATGCCCGCAGACCCGCATTCTCCTGTACCACGCCCGCAGCCCCACATTCTCCCGTACCATGCCCGCAGCCCCGCATTCTCCTGCACCATGCCCGCAGACCCGCATTCTCCCATACCATGCCCGCAGCCCCGCATTCTCCTGCACCATGCCCGCAGACCCGCATTCTCCCGTACCACGCCCGCAGCCCCGCATTCTCCCGTACCATGCCCGCAGCCCCGCATTCTCCTGCACCATGCCCGCAGCCCCGCATTCTCCCGTGCCATGTCCGCAGCCCCGCATTCTCCCGAACCATGTACGCAGCCCCGCATTCTCCCGCACAATGCCTGCAGCCCCGCATTCTCCTGCACAATGCCCGCAGCCCCATATTCTCCTGCACCATGCCCGCAGACCCACATTCTCCCGTACCATGCCCGCAGCCCCGCATTCTCCCGTACCATGCCCGCAGCCCCGCATTCTCCTGCACCATACCCGCAGACCCACATTCTCCCGTACCATACCTGCAGCCCCGCATTCTCCTGTACCATGCCCGCAGCCCCGCATTCTCCTGTACCATTCCCGCAGCCCCGCATTCTCCCGTACCATGCCCGCAGCCCCGCATTCTCCCGTACCATGCATGCAGCCTTGCATTCTCCTGTACCATGCCCCCAGCCCTGCATTCTCCTGTACCATGCCCGCAGCCCCGCATTCTCCTGTACCATGCCCGCAGCCCCGCATTCTCCTGTACCATACCCGCAGGCCCTGCATTCTCCTGTACCATGCCCGCAGCCTTGCATTCTCCTGTACCATGCCCGCAGCCCCGCATTCTCCCGTACCATGCCCGCAGACCCGCATTCTCCCGTACCATGTCTGCAGCCCTGCATTCTCCTGTACCATGCCCGCAGCACTGCATTCTCCTGTACCATGCCCGCAGCCCTGCATTCTCCTGTACCATGCCCGCAGCTCTTCATTCTCCTGTACCATGCCCGCAGCCCCGCATTCTCCCGTACCATGCCCGCAGACCCGCATTCTCCCGTACCATGTCTGCAGCCCTGCATTCTCCTGTACCATGCCCGCAGCACTGCATTCTCCTGTACCATGCCCGCAGCCCTGCATTCTCCTGTACCATGCCCGCAGCACTGCATTCTCCTGTACCATGCCCGCAGCCCTGCATTCTCCTGTACCATGCCCGCAGCCCTGCATTCTCCTGTACCATGCCCGCAGCCCTGCATTCTCCTGTACCATGCCCGCAGCTCTGCATTCTCCTGTACCATGCCCGCAGCACTGCATTCTCCTGTACCATGCCCGCAGCCCTGCATTCTCCTGTACCATGCCCGCAGCACTGCATTCTCCTGAACCATGCCTACAGCCCTGCATTCTCCTGTACCATGCCCGCAGCACTGCATTCTCCTGTACCATGCCCACAGCCCTGCAGGGCACTGTGGCACTATAGACAGTAGAAAGCCTGGTGCGCTCATCTGCCCAGTGTCTACTGCTCTGTCCTGCTCCTGCTGTCACTCCGTACACACTCACACACCTCTGACTGCTTTCATAGTCCTATAGAATGTGGGGGCATCTTGGAGGGCGTGAATTTTTTTCTTTTTGGGGGGGGGGCAGCATTTCATTCTTGGACCCAGGCAGCACAATGTCTTGGGCCAGCCCTGCCTGTCACATACGTCATGGAACAGCTGAGCAGCTTAGCAGTGCGCATGCTCAGAGCTCCGGAGGGTACTTCCCAGATCTCGGCTCCATGATTTATATTTTCATAGAGCCGCCACCGCTTTTACATTTAGTAGCCGGGATCAGGGAAGTGACAGGGGTAGGAGCGGAGATGATTTGATGTTGTAGACGAGATGATTTAATGTAACCGCGGCAACAGCTGATGCATTGTAACGTTACAACACACTACCGTGAAAATTTCCTACCCTCCGGAGCATGTGCACTGCTAAGCTGCTCAGCTGTTCAATGACATAGGTGCACCGGAAGTGACGAGGGTAGGGAATTTTCACGGGTATGTTTTTTTCACGGAACACCGGTGCTGCGACCTGTCGCTTCCTTCAGGGCCTCCCTCGGCTCTAAGCTGAGCTGCGCTGCCGCCCAGAGAACTAGACCCAGAGGAGAAATTTGAAATCCTCCTCTGCTCTGAACGTTGGGACTCTGAGCCTGGGCCTGCGCTCTCCTGCTGTCACGTGACGATGCTGACGTGACATCACTGGTTGCTAGACGCCAAGCAGCAGGCCATACTAGCAACCAGTGTGGCCGCGGTGCTTAGGCCAGGCAGTAGAGCCAGGCTGAAGCCCAGCACAGAGAGGAGGAGGATCATGGACTCGGGGCCAATAATTATTTACATTAAACACGAGATCCGGGGCTTTTGGGGGGCCCACTCGGGGCTATAGCTCGGGTCAGTGCCCCCCCCCCCCCTCTTCCCGACGCCACTGCCATGCACACATAGGCTGTTATCAGCATTTTTTGGCAGAGGCATTTTCTGGCTGGAAAAAAAAAGAACTATTGGGATTTAAGAGGAGTTTTTTAGCTGTTAAAACGCTCTAACTCTGATAAAAGCTTAAAAATGCGCCTATTCTGCGTATAGTTTTGCTAAAAAAGCTGAGAAACACTTCTGCAAAAATGCTGCAAAACTCATTCTACAGCTTTCTATTGCTAACTCTAATGGCGTTTTTTATAACGCCCAGTGTGCATGAGGCCTAAAGCATCAAAACGCACATCCCTGGACTGGTTAAGGCCTCATGCACACGGGACGTTTTTACAGCGAATGTTTTTGGTGTCAGACATTTTTCTCTGCAGCCAGTAATCTCCCCCCATGTTCTCCTATGTCTCCATGCACACACAGGCTCTTATCAGCAGTTTTTGGCAGAGCGTTTTTCAGCTCCAAAAACGCTCAAAAAAACTTTCCAAAACACCCAACAAGTAAAACCCCATTCATTTAAATGGCCCCTGTTCACATCTGAGCATTTTAACGCCTGAAGCAAAACACCTGTAGCTGAAAAAAGTACATGAGCTTCTTTTCGGGCTGATTACCAGCGTTTTTGATAGATGTCAATGCCTGCCTCCAAAAACGCCTGAAAATTGCGGTAAAATTGCGGTAAAAACGCGCGAAAACGCTACGCTCAAGTGTGAATGCAGCCTTACTTTGATCGACCCCGCTGACGAAGTCTATGACGCAACGCATACGGGGGAGGAGCCTGCACGTCATCACGTCGATTCCTCGGAGACCACCGGCAGCGTTTGATGCTATGATAAGTCCGCACTGCTGAAGTGCTTTGAAATGTAAGTGCGATTTCACCATTTATGATTTAATAAATAGCCTTAAAATCAGAGAGCACTAGATCTTGCTTTTATTTTTCCACACCGATGCCATATAAACCTGGAGGGACTATCAGGAGGCGGTGATGGGAAGGCAAACCATACTGCAGTGATTATCCCAGAGTGTGTAGGGACTCTCAGGAGTCTGTTCCTAAGGTGAGCTGCTAATCTGTCACTAGTCACTAGGAGCACCTGGAGTGAAGCATGCAGCACTTTTGATCACGTTTGTGGATGAAGATTTTTTGATTTTCTTTCAGTCACTGAGGATTGGGACTATTAATATTATTGATTTTATAATCACGGCTCAGAAATTGATTTATCACTTTAGTATCACAGTTGATAGACTGATTTAGAGTTAGTGTGATAACATTTTGTACACCAAAAATATTTATTTATTTATCTCCAATGAAAGACTTGGCGCAGCAATATTATTTTCTTTAAGTTTTACTGTGATAGAAGCTTAACCACTTCTGGACTGGAAGGTTTCCCCCCCTTTATGACCAGACCATTGTTTACAATATGGCACTGTTTAACTGACAATTGCGCGGTTGTGTGACACTGTACCCAAATAAAATTGATGTCCTTTTTTTTCCCCCACAAATATATTTTTCTTTTGGCGGTATTTGATCACCTCTGCGATTTTTTATTTCTTGCGCTATAAACAAAAATTAGCAACAATTCTTTAATTCAATATTTTTTACTTTCTGCTATGAAACATTCAAAAAAAATGTTAAAAATCAAATTTTTCTAATTTTTTCATCATTTTAGGCCAATGTGTCTTCTGCTACATATTTTTGGTAAAAAAAATCCCAATAAGAGTATATTGATCGGTTTGAACAAAAAGGGGAAAGATTTATGTCATTTTTATTTATATATTTATTTTTATCAGTAATTGCGGCGATCAGCAATTTTTTTTTTTTTAGCGGAACTGCGATATTGCGGCAGACAAATCAGACAGCTGATATTTTTGACACTTTTGGGAGGACCAGTAACATTACTACAGTAATCTGTGCTAAAAATATGCACTGTTACTGCACTAATGACACTAGCAGGGAAGGGGTTAACATCAGGGGCAATCAATGGGTTTACTGTGTCCCTATGGGGTGCTTTCTAACTGTATGGGGGATGGACTTGCTGAATAAACACAGAGATCCATGTAGTTAAATAAGAGGAACACAGGATTCCTGTGTTCATTACTGACAGAACAGTGGACTGCCGTTCTGTCTCCACGGGGATCGATTGTGGGTGCCCGGTGGCCACTGTGGGCGCCAGACACACTGATTGGCTTCCCATGTAGCCAATTGGCGCGTGCGCCCGTACTAGCAGTCCTGCGAAACGACGTACAGGTACATAGTTTTGCAGAACAGAGCCAACCTGCCGCAGTAACAGTATGGTGGCTGGTCGGAAAGTGGTTATTCTTTGTAAAGTATTGCTTTACTTAATTCACAAAACTTTGGAGCAACTTCACTTGCAAAGTGCACAGTCTATTGGCCTTTAGTAAATCATCCTCATAGTACGTCTCCTCTGCAATAAAAATAAACGCTTCCTGCTCACGATTATAACTTTTTGCCTAAAGTGAGACTTTAAAAATGAATAGTTCTGAATTAGTTGGAGTGAATGTTAAAAAATTGTTGTAAAGCCCCACCCCCTTTACCATTAAGCCCACCCCTTAATATATAACAATGTAAGGATGGAAGGTTGGGGGACAATTTGGGGTCTCTGAGATGCATTGAGATACTAAAAAAAGTGTTAAAACCCAAATCTGGGAAATGTGAAAATTCTCCTTTGCAGAAGGGCTGCACATGCAGTGGAAGGGGTAACGGCTGGTTTAGGTCTAGGGGCAGAGAATATAAGATTGTGGCCACCCCTAGCAGCGTTAGTTAGATAGGTGAGGGGTATAAGGTATGCAGGATTAGGCTATTATTGGGTTAAATTTTACCTGTGCACTGCAGCAGGTATCAACCAATCGAGGTATGAGGAAGGTTCTAGCAGGCTGTAGCAGAGGCTATATAAGCTTGGTCCGGTCTGGGGGGCTTCCCTTTGCACCGAAGAGCAGGAAGAAGAAAGTTCAGCATAAGAAGATAGGAGGCATTTTCTTCTTACCCTGCTGGCATGGAGGCCCTGTTAAAGCAGCTTATTGAGAAGGCGGAGGGTGCAGGGGGATATGCCCGGGACTGTGGAGCATGGTGCTGAAGATGTCCGTCCCACCCCCTCACAGGCGAGAGTGTATTCGGAGCGGCCGGTGGACAGTCCAGGTCGGGAGATGCGAGCGCGGAGAAGCCGGGCCCCAGAGAGGGAGAAGACGCCTGAGGAGTCGGCTCGGGTGAATGCAGCCGAGCCGCCGTGCGGTGTCACGGCGGTGAAGACATCCTAGGTGCGCATGCGCCGAGCCTCTAAGAGAAGACGAGCCTCCCTGTCCCCAAGGAGGGGCGGAGGAGGGCGGGCTGAAGGCTGCCAGACGGGCTCAGAGAAGGAGAGAGGGCGGCTGCCTTCTCCACCGAAAGCCATTCCAGTTTCTGTAAGGGCGACACCTGCTGGGGGCATGGCCACAGTGCAGCAAAGGATGTCAGGAACAGCTAGTGAGATGCTGGGAGATGCTGAACAGCAAGCGGTGCTGCCCCCAGTGGGTGAGTTAAGCAATGTTCAGAATTTGTCTGTCCTAATTAACTCTTTGTCGTCTTTGGTACATTCATTTTCTCAAATTGCCCCTGTTGTAGCTCCTAATGTGTCTGTCAAGCAGCAGCTAAGCTGTGAGCCTATTTCTTCTCCTTCTCCTATGTTTGTTCAGCAGCAACTAAGCTGTGAGCCCAAATTTTCTCCTGCTGTATCTACTGTCTCCATTACTTCTGCTGATAATCTGGTACATGGAAGTGTTGATGTATTCAAAGATGCTAATGTATTGCCTCTGCATGCATCGTCAGTGGTGGGTAGCGGTGTTCCGGAGGTGTGCATGAAGGGCACGATGCCCTGTGAAGTGTCACCTTTGGGCTACCACCTGAGTTTGGGGGTCAAAGAAAAGATCTGGAAGGGAGACTTCATTGACATGTTGTCACTTTTGCCTGCTCACAAAGAGCTGTCGGCTAAGTCGGATAGAAGGGAGGAAAAGTAGGATGAGGAACGGCGCAGGGGGGCCCCCAGATCGTTCCATAATTGGCTACAAGCGTTTTGTATATTCGCTGGTGTAATGGCTGAAAAGCACCCTGAGAGGTGCGGGGGCTTGTTTCAGCACCTGGATCATATTTTGGAGGCTTATAAGAGCTTTGGGGGGTTGGGCTGGTACTATTACGACGAGTCGTTTCGTCAAAAACTGTCAGTCCACCCTTCTTTAAGATGGGGTATGAAGGATGTTGGCCTTTGGCTGAACTTGATTTCCCCTCAGAGGCAGAGTTCTTCTAGGCCATTGACATTGAATACTCAGAACGCAGCTTATCGCAAAGGTTGATGTTTTGCATTCAATGAAAGCCAGTGTCGCTGGAACGCGGCTTGCCGATATAAGCACGAGTGTTCATTTTGTTCCGGCACGCATCCGGTGACTGTTTTAAGAAAAATGTTAATTTGGGGAAGAAGGATATTTTCCAAAAAGCCTGCACGCCTGTGAGGCTGGAAAGAATGTGTCCGTGGTTGGACAGGTACCCAAACAGGGAGAGGGCTCGTTTTCTCACTGAAGGTTTTGAGGATGGTTTTCCTTTGCCTTCATTTACCGGGGAAGGGTGTCTGGAGGTTAGCAATTTGCAATCGGTTGAGAATTTTCCACAGGTGGTTCGGGACAAGATTATTAAGGAAATTGAGCTAGGACCGGTGGCTGGTCCTTTTGAGCATCTGCCTTTTGATAGGTTTTGTATCTCTCCACTGGTTCCCAAAAAGGAGCCGGATGAATTCCGTGTCATACATTATTATTATTATTATTATTATTATACAGGATTTATATAGCGCCAACAGTTTGCGCAGCGCTTTACAATGTGAGGGAAGACAATACAGTTACAATACAGTTCAAAACAGGAGGAACTAGAGGACCCTGCTCGTTAGAGCTTACAATCTAGAAGGGAGGGTCAAGTGAAACAAATGGCAACAACCGTGGGGGATGGGTTGATGGAGGAAATGGAGGTACATTTATTAGGTGTTGGTAGGATAGGCTTCTCTGAAAAGGAGGGTTTTCAGAGACCGCCTAAAAGCTAATAGAGTAGGAGATAATCGGACAGATAAGGGTAAGGAGTTCCATAGGATTGGAGAGGCTCTGGAAAAGTCCTGGAGGCGAGCATGGGAGGAGGTGACGAGGGGGCTAGAGAGCAGGAGGTTTTGAGAGGAACGAAGAGAGCGATTAGGTTGGTATTTTGAGATGAGGCTAGTGATGTAGCTGGGGGCTAAGCTGTGGATTGCTTTGTAAGATGTTATTAGTATTTTGAATTTAATTCGTTGGGTGAGCGGAAGCCAGTGGAGGGCTTGACAGAGGGGAGCAGCGGACACTGAGCGATTGGTAAGGTGGATGAGTCTGGCGGTAGCATTCATGATGGATTGAAGGGGGGATAGCCTATGTAGAGGTAAGCCAACGAGAAGGGAGTTGCAGTAGTCGAGGCGCGAGATGACCATAGAGTGAACTAGGATTTTTGTTGTGTCTTTGGTTAGAAAGGGGCGTATTTTGGAGATGTTGCGGAGGCTGAGGTGGCAAGATTTGGACAGCGATTGGATGTGGGGTTTAAAGGAGAGTTCAGAGTCCAGGACAACACCTAAGACCTTGGCATGCGAGGATGGGCTGATAGTAATTCCATCAATATTGACAGCGAAATCAGGGGAAGGGGCACGTGGTGGAGGAAAAATTAAAAGCTCGGTTTTGGATGGGTTGAGTTTGAGGAAGTGGTGAGACATCCAGACCAATATATCTGATAGTAAATTAGTGATACGTGTGGAGACTGAGGGAGAGAGCTGAGGGGTGGATAGATAGATTTGGGTATCGTCAGCATAGAGATGGTATTGGAAGCCGTGGGAGGCTATCAGCTGGCCCAGAGAGGAGGTGTAGATTGAAAATAGGAGGGGTCCAAGAACAGAGCCTTGGGGGACCCCAACAGAGAAGGGAAGAGGAGAGGAGGAAGTGGAATTGTAAGTAACGCTAAAGGTGCGGTTGGATAAGTAGGAAGATAACCAGTGAAGAGTTCGGTCACGGAGACCAAAGGCGTGGAGTTTTTTGAGGAGGAGGGGATGGTCAACTGTATCAAAGGCAGCAGAAAGGTCCAGAAGTAGGAGTACAGAATAGTGTCCATTGGTTTTGGCCATTAGTAGATCGTTTGTCAGTTTTAGGAGAGCAGTTTCAGTGGAGTGTTGAGGCCGAAATCCGGACTGAAGGGGATCAAGGAGGCTATTCACGGCAAGGTGGTCGCACAGTCGGTTGTAGACTAGACGTTCAACCAGTTTGGATGAGAAGGGGAGCAAGGAAATAGGACGTAGGTTGTTCAGATCGGTTGGGTCCAGTGAGGGCTTTTTGAGTATAGGGCTGACTAGTGCGTGTTTTAGAGAGTTGGGGAAGATGCCAGAAGAGAGGCAGAGATTGAAGATGTGGGTTAGAGAGTGTAGAATAGGGCCAGAAGGTGAACGTAGCATTTGCGAGGGAACAGGATCCAGAGGGCAGGTGGTTAAGTGGACGTTAGCAAGTAGGTTAGCAACCTCATCTGTAGTGGCGGGGTTGAATGAGGGAAGTAATGATCGCACCTGTGGGCATGAAGCATAAGGCATGGAAAGTGTCTGAACAGCAACAATCTCCTTACGAATTGTATCAATCTTCTGTTTGAAGTGGTAGGCAATCTCCTGGGCAGTGAGTGAATTGGTGGGAGGGGGTGGTGGAGGACGGAGTAGAGAGTTAAAGGTAGCGAAGAGTTGCCGGGGGCGTGATGACAGGCTGTTAATGAGAGTGATAAAATAGGCCTGTTTGGCAGTGTGGAGACTGGAATTGTATTTTAGGAGAGCAGATTTATATTGGTTGAAATCCTTCTGAGACCTAGTCTTACGCCATAGGCACTCAAGAGCACGGCTGTGCTTTTTCAGACTTCTAGTGATTTCGGTTTGCCAAGGTTGAAGGGGTCGGGGCCTGATTCGGTGTGTGGTGAGGGGGGCCAGTGTGTCCAAGGAGGCTAAGAGTGAAGCATTGCAGACAGAAGTGGCTAGGTTGGCGCAGGATAGGGGTGCGATTTTATCATAGAGGTGGTCGGTAGCAGAGTAGAGAAGAGAAGGGTTGAGATGGTGTAGGTTTCTGCGGGTAACTGTACGGTAGCTGGAGGGAGAGGAGGCGGAGGAGAGGGAGAGAGTGAAATTAATAAGGTAGTGATCGGAGAGAGGGAAAGGAATGTTTGAAAGGTTGTGCGGAGTGCATAGGTAGGAGAAGACAAGGTCAAGGGTATTGCCTTCAGAGTGAGTAGAGGCATGTATCCATTGCTTTAGGTCGAAGGAGGAGGTTAGACTGAGAAGTTTGGAAGTGGTAGGAGTGTTAATATTAATAGGGATGTTGAAGTCGCCGAGAATGATTGTGGGGATTTCGGAACAGAGAAAGAAGGGTAGCCAGGCAGAGAAGTCATCAAGAAAGGTTGATACTGGTCCAGGGGGGGCGGTAGATCACAGCTACCCTTAGAGAAACCGGGGAGAAAAGACAAATGCAGTGTACCTCAAATGAGGATAGTGACAGAGAGGGAGGTGGGTGAAATACCTGAAAGGTGCTATGTGGGGCTAGAAGGATCCCGACACCCCCTCCCTTGCGTCCATTGGGTCTAGGGGAGTAAGTCCATAGAAGACCACCTTGGGATAGGGTAGCAGAAGACCAAAGTTGTATAAAGTACTCGAAACCCATACTTGAGTAAAAGTACAAGTGCTCGATCAAAAAGTGACTTGAGTAGAAGTGGAAGTGCTCGATCAAAAAGTGACTTGAGTAGAAGTACTAAAGTATTCAACATTTTTTGTACTTAAGTATTGCAAGTAGTTTTTTTTTTTAATTTTGCTACTCAAGTACTGAAAGTAAAAGTACCAGTAGTTTTGAAAAAAAAATTGCTACTCAAGTACTGAAAGTAAAAGTACAAGTACTGTGTTATGTAGTTATTAAAGAAAGAAGTCAAAAGTTTGAACATCATATTGTTTTTTATTATTTCAAATGCAGCTTTTATTTATAAATACAGCAGCATTTATTTTCGTATGCGCTAATACACATGTTTTGAGCTTCATGAAACCTGCCATCTACTGTTCTGGCAGTGGTAATTTTTATAATAGTAACGAGTAACTATGCAGCACAAAAAAAAAATATCGGAGTAGAAGTATTGAAATCACTGAAAAAATGTAGTGAAGTAAAAGTGGAAGTAGGAGAAAAAAATTCTACTCTAGGAAAGTACAGATACCGCCTTTCGGTACTTAAGTACAGTAGTGAAGTAGTTCTACTTAGTTACTATACATCTCTGCAGAAGACGCAGTGTCGGATTCGTGAAGCCAGGTTTCAGTGATGGCGAGTAGATTAAATGAGTTAGCGATGAAAAGGGAAGTTCATTGAATGATGATATCGATGGGGAGTTTTGTTCGGTGTCTTATGCCACGTTCGAGGAAGCCATCGCTAAGATAAAGAATTTTGGTCAGGGTGCATTGCTAGCAAAGGCGGACATAAAGTCCGCTTTTCGGCTTTTACCTGTATCACCTTTGGCATTTAATTCTTTGGGCTTTCAGCTAGACGGTTTGTTTTTCTTTGATAAAAGCCTCCCTATGGGATGTTCATTGTCCTGTTCTTACTTTGAGCCCTTTTCGTCCTTTTTGCACTGGGTGGTATCTGTTAAGTCAGGTAGTGTATGTGTGCTGCTTACTTGGACGACTTCTTGTTCATGGGTCCACCGGACTCTGAGGATTGCTTTAATTTGCTCCAGGTGTTTGGAGAGGTGGCTGAGGATTTTGGGGTTCCTCTGGCGGAGGAAAAGACTTGCTTGCCCGCTACTGAGATGATTTTTTTGGGCATTCGCATTGATACGAATTGTATGGAGTTTTGTTTGCCCGCGGATAAGGTGGCGAAACTGAGATCTCTGGTGAGGCTTTTTATGTCCAGGAAAAAGGTCCTCCTGAAGGAAATGCAATCGTTCCTCGGATTGCTGGCTTTGGCGTGCAGAATTAGGCCAATGGGCAGGGTTTTTTCAAGGCGTCTTTACCTGTCTACTTCGGGTCTGAAATCCCCCTTTTCGCACATTAGGTTGACTAGTGAACTGAAGGATGACTTGCTGGTTTGGGCTGAATTTTTTGATGTTTACAATGGTCGTTCTTTTTTCCAAGCAGATTTCATCTTTGCCCCGGATTTTCGTTTGTTCACCGATGCGGCGGGTTCTAAAGGCTTTGGGGCCATCTGGCAGACGCATTGGTGTTGTGCAGAATGGCCTGAGTCGTGGAAGAGCGGAAAGCTGACTAGAAATGTAGTCTTGTTGGAACTTTTTCCAATTCTCGTGGCTTTGGAACTGTGGGGTGAGCGCTTCGAGAATAGGTGGATTTTGGTGGAGACTGATAATAAAGGGGTCTTGTTCGCGGTGAACTGCCTATCCTCCAAATCCATATTTGTGATTAGAGTGCTGAGAAGGGTTGTTCTTTTGTGTTTACAGTTCAATATACGGCTTAAGGTTAAACACACCCCGGGTGTCCTGAATAATCTGGCCGACGCCTTATCTCGGTTTCAGATGGACCGCTTTCGCCAACTGCTGCCGTAAGCGGACGAGGAGGGTACCGAAATTCCGAGCCAGGTTTGGACAGTGGCTGGGATCTAGTCGAGAGATCGATAGCGGGATCAGTGGCTCCGAAAACCTGGGCGAGCTATTCTGCTGCCTGGAGGAGCTGGTTGTCTTTCATGGAAGCGAAGGGTCGGATGGATGGTCGTCCGGAGGAGAGTTTGGTTTTGAAGTTTGTAGCGTCCTTGATGCATCAGGAACTGTCTTACAGTTATGTGAGAAAGACACTTGCGGGCATTTCTTTTTTTTCAGCTTGAAAGGTTTTCCTGCATGCACGACCTATTTTTCAGTACAGCAGGTATTGAAGGGATACAGGAGGGCAGTGGCGGTGGTCGATAGCAGGAGACCTATATCGATTGATTTACTAGTGGATATTTGCGGTGCGACCTCGGTGGTGTGTTACTCTACTTATGAGGCACTGCTTTTTAGAACAGCCTTTGTATTGGCTTTCTTTGGGGCCCTCCGCATCTCTGAGCTGCTACCTTTATCGAAGAAGGCGGACGGAGGCCTTCTATACGATCATGTGGTAGTGGGCCGGGAAGGGGTTCATATTTGGTTACGTCGCTCAAAGACGGATGTTATGGGGAGGGGTGTGGGAATTACCCTCAAGGCCCAACATATTGGGGAAGTGTGCCCTTTGTTAACGGTTAAGCAATTTTTGGGAGTGAGACCGGATAGTGGTGGACATTTTTTGATTCACCAGGACTCCGCCCCGCTGACGATATATCAGTTTGATTTCGTACTGCATAATTGCCTAGAAAGGTTGGGTTTAAAGAATTTTCAGTTTTCTTCCCATTCCTTCAGGATAGGGGCGGCATCTGAGGCAGCTAGGAAAGGGTTTTCGGACATGGTAATACAGAATATGGGAAGGTGGAAATCTAAATGTTTCAAATTATATGTGAGACCTAACTTGTTTATTTGAATTCTCTAGGTTTTCAGCGAACAGTATGGATCTTAGGTCACTCATTCATTTATTGGGCGAGGAAGAGAGCGGCACAGCGTACATACAGTACGAATTTAGCACTACCTCCGGAGTTTAAGTTATTTTGGAGAGGAATTAGAGGCCTACAGTGGTATCAATTGTATTTTCACCTGTCTAGGTTGTTTCAAATTTGGCCTCCCCCATCCATCGTTATAATTCATGCTGGGGGTAATGACCTTGGTAATATTAAGACTTTGGACTTATTATTTAGGATAAAACGCGAAATTCATTTGTTTTCTCTCTCTTCTCCTGGGACAGTGGTGGTCTTTTCCGAAATAGTTCCTCAGCTTCCTTGGCTTTCCTCATCACAGAGGAAGGTTATGGAAAAAATGAGGAAGAGGGTGAATAGGGCCATGGAGTGGTTTATGCCGTCCATTGGCGGCTTGTCCTATAGGCATGTAGATCTGGAGGGTGGGATTCACGGGCTATATCGTCAGGATGGCATTCACCTTTCGGATGTGGGGATTGACATATTTAACCTAGGACTGCAGTATAGCATTGAAAGGGCCGCGGTGGTGGGGCAGGGCCGTCCTTGATGCTCAAGCACGGCTGGTGGGGACATTGTATTTTCATAATGGTAATTTATGTTTATGGTTGCTCGAGTTGTTTATAACTGAGCAATTAAAAGTTATTCCGGTATTTGAGTGGTTTTGCAAGCAATTAAATGTTTATGATTTCATTTATATTAAAACAATAAAGTGTGCCGCGGCCTTTTCTTGCCAAACTGTGAGTCAGCGTTATTATTTAGTAGGTTAAGCTAGTTCATCCGGGAGTGTGGCCTACAATTCCATATAAAAGGTAGCACATTATGTGGCCACTTGTGTGAGATTGTGGCCACCCCTAGCAGCGTTAGATAAGTGAGGGGTATAAGGTATGCAGGATTAGGCTATTATTGGGTTAAATTTTACCTGTGCACTGCAGCAGGTATCAACCAATCGCGGTATGAGGAAGGTTCTAGCAGGCTGTAGCAGAGGCTATATAAGCTTGGTCCGCTCTGGGGGGCTTCCCTTTGCACCGAAGAGCAGGAAGAAGAAAGTTCCCCACCCCCCCTCCCTTTGTCGCGAGCACCTTTGTGTGGTTGGGTCACCCTGGAATCCTAGGGGGAACATTGTATTTTCTTAATGGTAATTTATGTTTATGGTTGTTCGAGCTGTTTATAACTGAGCAATTAAAAGTTATTCCGGTATTTTGGTGGTTTTACAAGCAATTAAATGTTTATGATTTCATTTATATTAAACCAATAAAGTGTGCCGCGGCCTTTTCTTGCCAAACTGTGAGTCAGCGTCATTATTTAGTAGGTTAAGGTAGTTCATGCGGGAGTGTGGCCTACAATTCCAAAGCAGATTTCCTTCCTCAATACTCCACATTACTAGACTGGTTCCTGCAGCACCTTCTCCCCCGCACTCCAGCAGTCTAAGGCCCTGATGGTATGAAGACCGATGAAGGGTCCATAGCCCTACATCAGAGGGACACTCCACCTCCAGGACAGAGGGAGCGGAGGTGGACAGCCCCCCATCTTCCAGGGGAGCGGAGGATGTGTAAAGTGCTTTTACTCTCCCCAATAATAACTGAGCAGGTAACCCTTGTAGTGCGGGTGCAGCCCTACCACAAGGGACCGGGTTCACAATTCAGGACCAAACCACAAAGACAGTTCTTGTCTGTGAATTCTGAATCATTTTACAAATGTCTCATCTGCTGTGAAGGATTCGCACCTCCCAACTTTCTGAGATGGGAATGAGGGACACCTATTAGCAAGGCATAGGACACACCCCCTTCCACGCCCCCTTAAAGGAGAATCTTAATCTGGGGGTGTCGTTAACTTTGTATTGACACCCCCAGCGATTCACATATGGCAGTGTGAACTGCCTACGAGTTGAGTGCGATGCGGGAACTCACAGTGGATTCGCAGGTTTCCCGCATCGTATATGTGTGAACCGGGACTTAATGACCAGGCCATTTTTTGCGATTCGGCACTGATTATTTTACTGACAATTGCGCGGTCGTGCGACGCTGTACCCAAATAAAATTGATGTCCTTTTTTTCCCTACTAATAGAGTTTTCTTCTGTTGGTATTTGATCACCTCTGCAATTTTTAAGTTTTGCGACAATTCTGAAAAAAAAACAATATTTTTCACATTCTGCTATATAACATTTCCAATTTAAAAAAAAATGTAAATTAAATTTTTTTCATCATTTTAGGCCAATTTGTATTCTGCTACATATTTTTGGTAAAAAAAAAATCCAATAAACGTATTTTGATTGGTTTGCGCAAAAGTTATTGCGTCTACAAACTAGGGGAAAGATTTATGTCATTTTCATTTATTTATTTATTTTTTTTTTACGAATAATGGCCTCGATCAGCGATTTTTAGCGGGACTGCAACATTGCGGCTGACAGATCCGACCCCTAACTGACATTTTTGACACTTTTGGGGGGACCAGTGACAATACTACAGTAATCAGTGCTAAAAATATGCACTGTTAATGTTAGAATGACACTGGCAGGGAAGGAGTTAAACCAGTGGTGATCAAAGAATAGTATGCCTAGGAAGTGTTTTCTAACTGTGGTGGGGTGGATGGGATTATGGAATTAACACAGGGACCTGTGTTCCTAAATAGGAGGAATACAGGAGCTCTGTGATGATTGCTGACAGAACAAAGGTCTGCTGTGTTTACAATGGCAGACCATCGTTCTATCTACACAGGGAGCGATCGCGGGTGGCCGGTGGCAATTGTGGTCGCTGGCCCTGCTGATCAGCTTCCCCGCTGGCGAATAGGCGCACGTGCACCCCCCACGATCCTTCCCACCGACCTGCCGCCGTATATCTGTGGTGGCTGGTCGGCAAGTGGTTAAAATGAATTGAACTGCATCTGGTATAAAAGAGCCATTGGAGGAGATCTACAACAGGATTACTACATGTGTATGAGGAGTGTGATGTTATATTTCCTAAGATTTAATAATCACAATGAATAATGTGTTATCATGATGTGTATGGATCTGCTGACCTCTACTGTTTGTATTTGTGAATATCCTCGCTATCACAGAGTTATGCAGAATTCTCAGCACTTCTTGTCTCTGGGAGGTTGTCTTGGAAACCCCAGAAAGAGGAAATGGAGAGAGAGAGAGAGAGAGAGAGAGGAGCTGAGACCACATGAACCCATGGAAGAACTGTTGTTGTTCCAGACCAGAAGCAGGGTGTATTAGGCAAGTGTTTTTCTGTTAATAGTTTACAATTGTTGTTGTATATATATTTAATGACTGGTGACAGAAGTAAGTCTGTCCCCTTGTTATCTCACATGCACTATACCACATAGTTCGGTGTGTGACGCAGCGTGCGTGTGTATTGGTCCCCTTGCTGTATGTTAGTAGGTGATCCTGTTCATTGCAATAGCATTTACAGTTGTGCTCATAAGTTTACACACCCTGGCAGAATTTATGATTTCTTGGCCATTTTTCAGAGAATATGAATGATAACACAAAAACTTTTCTTTCACTTATTGTTAGTGTTTGGCTGAAGCCATTTATTATCAATCAATAGTGATGTCGCGAACCTAAAATTCGCCGTTTGCGAACGGCGAACGCGAACATCGGCAAATGTTCGCGAACCGGCGAACCGGGCGAACCGCCATAGACTTCAATAGGCAGGCGAATTTTAAAACACACAGGGACTCTTTCTGGCCACAATAGTGATGGAAAAGTTGTTTCAAGGGGACTAACACCTGGACTGTGGCATGCCGGAGAGGGATCACGCAAAAAAAAGTTCTTAAAAATTATAATTTTTTGATAGAGAGCCAATTATTGGAAAAATTAAAAAAAAATAAAAATAAAAAATTTCTTTGGATTTAGCATCTGGGTCTAAAAAGTGTACCTGTGAAGTTTCAGCTCTGTAGCATGTCCAGAACCCCTAAAAAACAGCATTTGTCTTATATTTTCAGGAATATGGCTTCTCTGCGGCTGGCTTTTTCTCTTGCAGGCATTTATCGGGCATTTTTTTAGGCAGGCATGTCATTTTTTGTATTTAGTGTCTGGGGGGTCTAAAAAGTGTACCTGTCAAGTTTCAGCTCTGTAGCATGTCCAGAACCCCTAAAAAGCAGCATTTTTCTTATATTTTCAGGAATATGGCTTCTCTGCGGCTGGCTTTTTCTCTTGCAGGCATTTAGCGGGCATTTTTTTAGGCAGGCATGTAATTTTTTGTATTTAGTGTCTGGGGGGTCTAAAAAGTGTACCTGTCAAGTTTCAGCTCTGTAGCATGTCCAGAACCCCTAAAAAACAGCATTTTTATTATATTTTCAGTAATACGGCTTCTCTGCGGCTGGCTTTTTCTCTTGCAGGCATTTATCGGGCATTTTTTTAGGCAGGCATGTCATTTTTTGTATTTAGTGTCTGGGGGGTCTAAAAAGTGTACCTGTCAAGTTTCAGCTCTGTAGCATGTCCAGAACCCCTAAAAAACAGCATTTTTCTTATATTTTCAGGAATACGGCTTCTCTGCGGCTGGCTTTTTCTCTTGCAGGCATTTAGCGGGCATTTTTTTAGGCAGGCATGTCATTTTTTGTATTTAGTGTCTGGGGGGTCTAAAAAGTGTACCTGTCAAGTTTCAGCTCTGTAGCATGTCCAGAACCCCTAAAAAACAGCATTTTTCTTATATTTTCAGGAATACGGCTTCTCTGCGGCTGGCTTTTTCTCTTGCAGGCATTTAGCGGGCATTTTTTTAGGCAGGCATGTCATTTTTTGTATTTAGTGTCTGGGGGGTCTAAAAAGTGTACCTGTCAAGTTTCAGCTCTGTAGCATGTCCAGAACCCCTAAAAAACAGCATTTTTCTTATATTTTCAGGAATACGGCTTCTCTGCGGCTGGCTTTTTCTCTTGCAGGCATATATATCAGTGGTGGGTGGGCAGTGGCACAGTACACTCTCTGTGGACCTGACAGCAGTCACTGGCACCCAGGCAACTGCAATTTAAAAAATATATATATATTTTTTTACTTTGCAAGCTGCTGTGCCACTTTATATATCAGTGGTGGGTGGGCAGTGGCACAGTACACTCTCTGTGGACCTGACGGCAGTCACTGGCACCCAGGCAACTGCAATTTAAAAAATATATATATATTTTTTTACTTTGCAAGCTGCTGTGCCACTTTATATATCAGTGGTGGGTGGGCAGTGGCACAGTACACTCTCTGTGGACCTGACAGCAGTCACTGGCACCCAGGCAACTGCAATTTAAAAAAATATATATTTTTTTTACTTTGCAAGCTGCTGTGCCACCTTATATATCAGTGGTGGGTGGGCAGTGGCACAGTACACTCTCTGTGGACCTGACAGCAGTCACTGGCACCCAGGCAACTGCAATTTTAAAAAATATATATTTTATTTTACTTTGCAAGCTGCTGTGCCACCTTATATATCAGTGGTGGGTGGGCAGTGGCACAGTACACTCTCTGTGGACCTGACAGCAGTCACTGGCACCCAGGCAACTGCAATTTTAAAAAAATATATTTTATTTTACTTTGCAAGCTGCTGTGCCACCTTATATATCAGTGGTGGGTGGGCAGTGGCACAGTACACTCTCTGTGGACCTGACAGCAGTCACTGGCACCCAGGCAACTGCAATTAAAAAAAATATATATTTTTTTTTACTTTGCAAGCTGCTGTGCCACCTTATATATCAGTGGTGGGTGGGCACACAGTGGCACTGCAGTGGGCACAGTACACTCTGTGGACCTGACAGTAACTGGCAGCCCAGGCAACTGCAATAATAAAAAATATTTTTTTTTTTTCAATTTATTGCAACAAGATGCTGTGCCACCGTATATATATCAGTGGTGGGCAGTGCACTGCAGTGGGTACAGTGCACTCTGTGGACCTGACACAGCACTCACTGCAATTATGACAGAGGAAAAAAAAAATATTTTTTAAAATGCAAGGTACTGTGCCTGTGCCTGTGCCACCCGAAATGAGTGTGGTGTGCACACAGTCTGTGGTAGGTCTGTGGCCTCTCACACACAGCGGGCAGGCAACTGCAGTGTACAATAGATATATATAGATATATATATAAAGAAAAAACTCTATTACCTTACCAGCCCTTAAAAGGGCTTTTGGGGACACTATATATATATATATGTATATATATAAATAAAAAAAATCCTCAATTACCAGCCCTTAAAAGGGCTTTTGGGGACACTAGATAGATATAGATATAGATATAGATATATATATATATAAGAAGAAACAACTCAATTACCAGCCCTTAAAAGGGCTTTTGGGGACGCTAGGTATATATATATATATATATATATATATATATATATATATATATATATATATATATATATATATAAAAAACCACAAATACCAGCCCTTAGAAGGGCTTTTTGGGGTGCTGATATTACAGCAGTAGTGGACCAAGAACACTGCAAGACCAGGAACACTGACTAACTGTCCCTAGCTTAACAGCAGCAGCAGCAGCAGCAGCAGCAGCTCTCTCCCTACTCTCACTACACACACTGCTTCAGAATGATCTAAGATGGATGCTGCCCTTGCTTATTTATAGGAGGTGGGAGGGTGTGGGAGGGAGGTATGCTGATTGGCTGGAAATGTGTCTGCTGACTGTAAAGTTCAGGGTCAAAGTTTGCCTCAATGATGTCTTATGGGGGGCGGACCGAACATCGCATATGTTCGCCGGCAGCGGCGAACGCGAACATGCTAAGTTCGCCGGGAACTGTTCGCCGGCGAACAGTTCTATACATCTCTATCAATCAACTGTGTTTACTCTTTTTAAATCACAATGACAACAGAAACTACCCAAATGACCCTGATCAAGAGTTTACACACCCCAGTTCTTAATACCGTGTATTGCCCCCTTTAACATCAATGACAGCTTGAAGTGTTTTGTGGTATTTGTGGATGAGGCTCTTTATCTTCTCAGATGGTAAAGCTGCCCATTCTTCCTGTAAATTCTTGGGCTGTCTTGCATGAACTGCATGTTTGAGATCTCCCAGAGCGGTTCATTGATATTGAGGTCAGGAGACTGAGATGGCCACTCCAGAACCTTCACTTTATTCTGCTGTAGCCAATGACAGGCCAACTTGTCCTTGTGTTTAGGATCATTGTCATGTTGGAATGTCCAAGTCTGTCCCATCTGCAGCTTCTGGGCTGATGAATGCAAATTTTCCTCCAGTATTTTTTGATAACATACTGCATTCATCTTACCATCAATTCTGACCGAATTTCCTGTGCCTTTGTAGCTCACACATCCCCAAAACATCAGCGATCCACCGCCGTGTTTCACAGTAGGAATGGTGTACCTTTCATCATAGGCCTTGCTGACTCCTCTCCAAATGTAGTGTTTATGAGTGTGGCCAAAAAGCTCAATTTTGGTCTCATCACTCCAAATGACTTTGTGGCAGAAGGTTTGAGGCTTGTCTCTGTGCTGTTTGGAGTATTGTAAGCGGGATACTTTGTGGCATTTGCATAGTAATGACTTTCTTCTGGCGACTCGACCATGCAGCCCATCTTTCTTCAAGTGCCTCCTTATTGTGCATCTTGAAAAAGCCACACCACATGTTTTCAGAGAGTCCTGTATTTCACCTGAAGATATTTGTGGGTTTTTCTTTGCATTCCAAACAATTTTCCTGGCAGTTGTGGCTGAAATTTTAGTTGTTCTCCCTGACCGTGGTTTGGTTTCACCAGAACCCCTGATTTTCCACTTCTTCATTAGAGTTTGAACACTGCTGATTGGCATTCTCAATTCCTTGGATATCTTTTTATCGCTTCTCGGCCTTTTGGCTAAGATCAAGTGTAGTATCTGTTCTTATCAGTTGGTATGGACCCTGAGGGTTAGTATCGGCAGGGGCTGAAATGAACCGGGGCGCTCCAGACGTCACTGGGGGACCGGGAAGTAGGCACTGTCAGAGAAAGCCGGATGGGTCCGTTGCCTTCTGATTTGAATGGGTCCGCCCCTGTCAGTTTGAAGGGAGCGGGAAAGCCGGTTTCGCCAGTTTTCCGGTTAGTACTGCTCCTGGATGTGATTGGTAAGGAATGGCGGATGGTGGTGGGGGAACCTTTCCTCCTGGGTTGAATCTGGCCTTGCAAAAGGCTTGTCCCCAGTTGAAGGCAGGTTCTCCCTAAGCTGTCTAAAATTCTGATGCCTCCTGATGGGATAGGGCTACACTGGTCTGGCCGGGGGCTGAGACCGAAAAAGCCCGTGGTGTACGTGCCCCTGGGGTGGCAGCCCAGGGGTGCCTCAATTTCACTGGTGAGGGGCAGCTCACCTGAGTTTTTGTGGCACCTTGGTCACTGCACCATCACACTTTTTCTGCACCTGCCTCTTGGGGTGGGCCTTTTGGCCAACACCAGAGGAATTTTTTATTCCTGGCCGGGGGGCCTGCCGAGGTCTAGCACTTAGGCACTACCCAGCACTTCTCCACTTCCCTTTTCCCCACTCTGTTTTTTCTTTGTTTGTGTGTCCACGTATGTCCCTTTTTGGTTGTTGTGTCACTGCACGACTTGGATGGCGTAGGTCCTCGGGCCTGCCCTGTAAGTCTTGGGAGGGGGTGGATATGGCCTTTTGGCTTAGTTCGCCCTCTCCCATGGGGTCTCCCTTCGGGGGAGCCCTACCTAGTACTCGGGGTGGGCTGTTTCGGCAGTCCCCCTGAAGAATGGGGTCTGCCCGGCTTCGGCTGGGTGGACCTAAGTGAGTACCTCAGTCCCTGTCAGGAGCTTCGCGCCCCGGGGGATCAGGGTCAGGGCCCTTCCTCTTCGGAGGAGGGCCATGTGTGTACGCCTTGTGCACTTTTTTGTGTGTTCACGTTTGCGTGTGTGCACTTTTTTATGCACCGGGTGTAAGTCTTTTGAGTGTGTTTCACACACCACGGGCTTTAAAAAAGATCTTTTTATATCCTTTTCCTGTTTTATACAGTTCAACTACCTTCTCCCGCAGATCCTTTGACAATTTTTTTGCTGTCCCCATGACTCAGAATCCAGAAACATCAGTGCAGCACTGAATGAAAGATGCAAGGGTCTGTAAGGAGTCCAGAAACTCATTGACCTTTTATACGCACACTAATTACAAGCAAACAGATCACAGGTGAGGATGGTTACCTTTAATAACCATTCAAATCTCTTTGTATCAACTTGTGTGCATGTTATCCGGCCAAAATCGCCAGGGTATGTAAACTTTTGATCAGGGTCATTTGGGTCCTTCCTGTTGTCATTATGATTTAAAAAGAGTAAACACAGTTGAGTGATAATAAATGACTTCAGTAAAACACTAACCATGAGTGAAAGAACATTTTTTGTGTTATCAATCATATTCTTTGAAAAGTGGCCAAGAAATCATAAATTCTGCCAGGGTGTGTAAACTTATGAGCACAACTGTATATGCAGCTCCTGTTAGTCTAGCTAACCCTGTCCCTTCTGAACTGGGATTCCATAGCTAGTTTTAGCTCAGGGTTTAATAACCAACATTGGCTAAAGCCAGTTTAGGCATCCGATGGCCCCTTCTGGTAGTTAGAGGTCCAGTTGTATGACAGATTAGATACTACGAGGGTCTAAGGCAGGGGTGGGGAACCTTTTTTCTGCCAAGGGCTATTTGGGTATTTATAAAATCATTTGGGGGCCATACAAAATTATCAACTTAAAAATGTGCCTGTTATATTTGGTCAAACATTTAATTAACTCACCCCTAATGTGATGGCTGCAATTGCTTCTCTTTGTTGAGGTGTGTGATGTTAGCTGGTATTGATGATGTCGCTACTCGCAAATGGTTTTCCAGGTTTGCCTCAGTCAGTCTGGAGCGCAGTCGACTCTTTGTGGTGGTAAGTTTTGAAAAGAACTGCTGGCGGGTACTGCTGGTGAGTATAGCTGGCTGGTACTGCTGGTGGGTACAGCTGGCTGGTACTGCTGGTGGATACAGCTGGCTGGTACTGCTGTGGGTACTGCTGGCTCAGGCTGGTACTTCTGGCTTGTACTGTGCTGTGGGTACTGCTGGCTGGTACTGCTGGCTCAGCCTGGTACTGCTGTGGGTACTGCTGGCTCAGGCAGGTTCTGTACTGTAGGTACTGCTGGCTGGTACTGCTTTGGGTACTGCTGGCTCAGGCTGGTACTGCTGGCTGGTACTGTGCTGTGGGTACTGCTGGCTGGTACTACTGGCTAGTACTGCTGGCTGGTACTGCTGGCTCAGGCTGGTACTGCTGGCTGGTACTGCTGTGGGTACTGTTGGCTGGTATTGCTGTAGGTACTGCTGGCTCAGGCTGGTACTGTGCTGTAGGTACTGCTGGCTGGTACTGTTGTGGGTACTGCTGACTCTGGCTGGTACTGCTGTGGGAACTGCTGGTTCTGCTGTGGGTACTGCCGGCTCTGGCTGGTACTGCTGTGGGTACTGCTGGCTCTGGCTGGTACTGCTGGTTCTGGATGGTACTGCTGTGAGTATTGCTGGTACTGCTGTGGGTACTGCTGGTTCTGGCTGGTACTGCTGTGAGTACTGCTGGTTCTGGCTGGTACTGCTGGTTCTGGCTGGTACTGCTGGTCCTGGCTGGTACTGCAGTGAGTACTGCTGGTTCTGGCTGGTACTTCTGTGAGTACTGCTGGCTCTGGCTGGTACCGCAGTGGGTACTGCTGTGGGTACTGCTGGTTCTGCTGTGGGTACTGCTGTGAGTACTGCTGGCTCTGGCTGGTACTGCTGGTTCTGGCTGGTACTGTTGTGAGTACTGCTGGCTCTGGCTGGTACCAATGTGGGTACTGCTGGTTCTGGCTGGTACTGCTGGCTCTGGCTGGTACTGCTGACTCTGGCTGGTACTGCTTTGAGTATTGCTGGCTCTGGCTGGTACTGCTGGCTCTGGCTGGTACTGCTGTGGGTACTGCTGGTTCTGGCTGGTACTGCTGTGAGTACTGCTGGCTCTGGTTGGTACTGCTGGTCCTGGCTGGTACTGCAGTGAGTACTGCTGGTTCTGGCTGGTACTGCTGTGAGTACTGCTGGCTCTGGTTGGTACTGCTGGTTCTGGCTGGTACTGCTGGCTCTGGCTGGTACTGCTGTGAGTACTGCTGGTTCTGGCTGGTACTACTGGTTCTGGCTGGTACTGCTGGTTCTGGCTGGTACTGCTGGCTCTGGCTGGTACTGCTTTGTGTGCTGCTGGCGGGAAATGCTGGTTAGCAGCAGCGCCGCGCTGGAGGAAGAGGCGATGTTTCCTGTATTGGTCACAGGCGGAGTGCATTTGATATCACTCCGCCTGTGACTCACTCAGACTGTCAGAACAGAGCCGGAACTATACAGGAAGCATCGGCTCCGTTCTGACAGATCAGCTGAGAGACACAGACTCAGCTGCACGGGAAGCCGGACCAAATGACTTTGAGGGCCGCATACGGCCCCCAGGCCATAGGTTCCCCACCCCTGGTCTAAGGGCAAAGTAGATGGGCGGACTCTCAATTCCTGTGCCACACCATGGTTTCTGCATGTGAGAAGCTACATTCCAGGTAGGTTGGACAAAGGCTGGAGGTTCTCCCCATCACTGGAGATCTTGTTTTCAGGTCGCCTGACATCAAACTGAATTCCATATCAAAGTCAACTATGCTAGAGCATCACCTGGAGCCATCTTTATTAAAAATTATATATACCCGGGTATATGGGCACAATTCCACCCCGACTCTTCTTGGGTCCCTTGCTGATATTATCTGTATGAACATCAGATGTATGTACTGGGAATCATTTTTTCTTATATAAGTTTGTATTATTTCCATGCTGGTGTGTATCTATATACTTATGGTAATGTTATACGCTGGTGTGTATCTATATACTTATAGTAATGTTATATGCTGGTGTGTATCTATATACTTATGGTAATGTTATATGCTGGTGTTTATCTATATTTTCCTATGGTAATGTTATATGCTGGTGTGTATCTATATATATTGGTAATGTTATATGCTGGTGTGTATCTATATACTTATGGTAATGTTATATGCTGGTGTGTATCTATATACTTATGGTAATGTTATATACTGGTGTGTATCTATATACTTATGGTAATGTTATATGCTGGTTGCAGGAGTTTATCGGCTCCCATTTTCTTTGATTACATTTTTAGTTCATTTCCTAGGAAGGGAATCCCCTCTGATCACAGAGGCCCTGCCTATCAAACCCATTCTTCCACATAGAGGGTTCTCTTTCTCTAATTTACCTACAAGTCTCGCTCCATATCCTGTCTGGGGAGGGACATTTCTCACACCCCCCAAAAGAGGGTGACAGATAGAAAATATTTATTTTGCTGTATATGGCCTCATTTACTGGTGGGTACTTTATATTGCAGCACTGCCAACATAACTGCAGGATTACAAAAAACCTTTCAGAAGAATCCAAGGAAATCTCAGAGTCACCATACACGTTACAATCTGATCATACAATCTTTGTACAATTAACTTTATATTTACCAAAACTATGTAATCTGAGCATCTGCCTAATCTATCAAATTCATTTGTATCCAATCAGGCAGGCCCTTACACTATATTTTATGTTTCCGCTGTAAATTTCAAAGAGATTGTACAATCAGATTATAACATGTGTGGTGTGTATAAAACGTGTGTGCGCCCGTGAAAAGTAAAAAAAAAAAAAATCAGTATATTTTCCTAGGCAATGCTTTAAAAGCCCCGACAGGTCATCAGTTTAGTGTTATGCAGGAGCTCTGGTGCGAGAAATATTGAATTGATCTCACTCTGGTGTGCGTGGTGATATATAACACACCGCATGCGGTTTTGTATGCGTGGAGGGGGGGTTTGAAAGATTTTTTATGTGTCCTTTTAAATGTTCAAAACAGTTTTTTCCTGTTATTGTATATTTGTATTCTTAATTTTATTTTATTTTTCTACACAACTTTTATTGCTATCACATAGGAGACCAATAGCCCCCTATGTAGTAGCATATAGGTGACACATTGAAAGCCAACGGTCGTCTTTACTAAAGTGCAAACACGCTCTACCGGCCGGCAGTGCGCTAATATACACATAGCTGCAGCAAGATTAAAAATCCAATTCAGATTTTTTTTACTATTTTGGGTCGCTTCTCCTTTGATAATACACATGAGTGAATAAACGCAGCATTTGTAGCTGTGTAGATTATTTAGGGATCTGGACACAGGTACATTGTTCCTTATGGGACGATCCCCACAGCTGCATAAAGAGCCGCAATACTGCCATAAGATTAGAAACTTAACCACTTGCCTACAGTGCACTTTCACCCCCTTCCTGCCCAGACCGATTTTCAGCTTTCAGCGCTCTCACATTTTGAATGACAATTACTCAGTCATGCAACACTGTACCCATAAAAAAATTGTGTCCTTTTCTTCACACAAATAGAGCTTTCTTTTGATGGTATTTAATCACTACTGGGTTTTTTATTTTTTGTGCTATAAATAAAAAAAGACTGAAAATATTGTGAAAAAACACATTTTTCTTTGTTTCTGTCATAAAATTTTGCAAATTAGTAATTTTTCTTCACAAATTTTGGCCAAAATTTATACTGCTACTTATCTTTGGTAAAAATAACCCAAATAAGTATATATTATTTGGTCTTTGTGAAAGTTATAGAGTCCACAAGCTATGGTGCTATTCATTGAAAATTGATCACACTTGATCACACCTGATGTACTGAATGCCTATCTCATTTCTTGAGACACTAAAAAGTCAGGAAAGTACAAATACCCCCCAAATGACCCCTTTTTGGAAAGTAGACATTCCAAGGTATTTAATAAGGGGCATGGTGAGTTTTTTGAAGTTGTAATTTTTTCCCACAATTCTTTGCAAAATGAAGATTTTTTTTTTCTTTTACAAATTGACATATTACCAGGTTATTTCTCTCACACAGCATATGTATACTTGCAACTACACCCCAAAACACATTCTACTACTCCTCCTGAGTATGGCGATACCACATGTGTGAGACTTTTTCACAGCCTAGCCACATACAGAGGCCTAGCATCCAAGTAGCACCGTCCGGCATTCTAGGAGCATAAATTACACATATAATTTCCTGACAACCTATCGCACTTTTGAAGGCCCTGGAGCACCAGGACAATGGAAACCCCCATAAAATGACCCCATTTTGGAAAGCAAACACCCCAACGTATAATTTTTGAGGCATAATGAGTCTTTTGAACGTGTCATTTTTTTCCACAAGTTTTTGGAAACTGTGGAAAGAAAATGAAAATGCATTTTTTTTTACACAAAGTTGTCCATTTATGAAATATTTCCAACACATAGCATGTAGATAGCAAAAATTGCACCCCAAAATACATTCTGCTACTCCTCCTGATTATGTCAATACCACATGTGTGAGACTTTTTCACAGCCTGGCCACATACAGAGGCCCAACATCCAAGTAGCACCGTCCGGCATTCCAGGAGCACAAATTACACATATAATTTCCTGACAACCTATCGCACTTTTGAAGGCCCTGGAGCACCAGGACAATGGAAACCCCCATAAAATGACCCCATTTTGGAAAGCAAACACCCCAACGTATAATTTTTGAGGCATAATGAGTCTTTTGAATGTGTCATTTTTTTCCACAAGTTTTTGGAAACTGTGGAAAGAAAATGAAAATGCATTTTTTTTTTTTACACAAAGTTGTCTATTTATGAAATATTTCATACACATAGCATGTAGATAGCAAAAATTGCACCCCAAAATACATTCTGCTACTCCTCCTGATTATGTCAATACCACATGTGTGAGACTTTTTCACAGCCTGGCCACATACAGAGGCCCAACATCCAAGTAGCACCGTCCGGCATTCCAGGAGCATAAATTACACATATAATTTCCTGACAACCTATCGCACTTTTGAAGGCCCTGGAGCACCAGGACAATGGAAACCCCCATTAAATGACCCCATTTTGGAAAGCAAACAGCCCAACGTATAATTTTTAAAGCATAATGAGTCTTTTGAATATGTCATTTTTTTTCCACAAGTTTTTGGAAAATGTGGAAAGAAAATGAAAACACATTTTTTTTAAACAAAGCTGTCCATTTATGCAATATTTCTAACACATAGCATGTACATAGCAAAAATTGCACCCCAAAATACATTCTGCTATTCCTCCTGAGTATGGCAATACCACATGTGTAACACTTTTACACAGCATAGCCACATACAGAGGCCTAACATCCAAGTAGCACTTTACACAAAGTTGTCCATTTATCCACTTTAAGGCCTATTTTTGACACTGGGTGCTTACAAGCTAAAATCATTTTTTTTGCTAGAAAACTACTTAGAATCCCCAAACATTATATATTTTTTTTTAGCAGAGACCCTAGAGAATAAAATAGAGATCGGTGCAATATTTTTTATCACACCATATTTGCGCAGCAGTCTTCCAAATGCAATTTTTTTGAAAAAAATTAACTTTTTTGAATTAAAAAATAAGAAAACAGTAAATTTAGCCCAATATTTTTCCATAATGTGAAAGATAATGATACGCCGAGTAATTAGATACCCAACATGTCATGCTTCAAAATTGCGCACGCTCACAGAATGGCGCCAAACTTGGGAACTTAAAAATCCCCATAGGCAACATTTTAAAAAATTCTACAGGTTACCAGCTTAGAGTTACAGAGGAGGTCTAGGGCTCAAATTATTTCTCTCGTTCTAACGATCGCGGTGATACCTCAAGTGTATGGTTTGAACACTGTTTACATATGTGGGCGGGACTAGCATATGCGTTCGCTTTTGCGCGCGAGCTAACGGGGATAGGGCGCTTTAATTTTTATTTTTTCCTATTTATTTTATTTATTATTTTTTTTACTTTTACACAGTTTTAAAAAAAAAATGTTTTGATCATTTTTATTCCTATTACAAGGAATGTAAACATCCCTTGTAATAGAATTAGGCATGACAGGTCCTCTTTATTGTGAGATCTGGGGTCAAAAAGACCTCACACCTCACAGCTACACTAAAAAAGAAAAAAAAAATTGTTGGAAAAAAAAAAAAACAGCGGCCCTTTAAACTGGTTGCTAGGCAACGACTTTTGACGTAGCTCCGGTCCTCCAAGACCATAGAGTCTTCCTGTCTCTTAGGATCTGGTGTTCCGTGAGAATTACCTACCCCGTGAGAAAAACCTACCCTCGTCACTTCCGGCAAGGAACAGCTGAGCAGCGCAGCAGTGTGCATGCTCACAGCCCAGGATACGTAATGGAACAGCTGAAGAGCTGACTAGTGCGCATGCGCACTAGTATGAAACGATCACGGTGTCCGTGAAAAAAACCTACCCAGGCGGCGGTTACATTAAAACAGCTGTGCTGCAATATGAGTCATCTCCGCTCCTGTCCCTGACACTTCCCTGATCTCAGCTAGTAAATATAAAATCGGCTCTCGGCTCCGTGATTTATATTTTCATACACCCGCCGCCGCTTTTATATTTACTAGCCGAGATCAGGTAAGTGACAGGGATAGGAGTGGAGATGACTCCTATTGCAGCACAGCTATTTTCATGTAACCACCGCATTAAACACACTGCCGTGCACTGGAAGTGACGAGGGTAGGTTTTTCTCACGGGCTAGGTAATTCTCACGGAACACCGGGATCGGATAGTTTTCCCCGCTGCCGGCGGGTCCGGTAAGCTGGGAAAACGTCTGGGACGCGGCGGGAGGAGGGGGGGACACCTCTTCCCCTGCACCGTATGGGTAATTCCGCAGTGAATCCGCCACTGGGACCACCCTTATCTGAAAGCCGACCGCCCGCCGTTTAAAAAAATACCAGGGTTATGGCAGCTATCTGCTGCCATAACCCCAGTATTTAGCTTTTAATGGCCGACGTATATAGTCATTAGGCGGTCGGTAAGTGGTTGCATGTATATAGCAAAAAATTGCACCCCAAAATACATTCTATGAAGGAAAGTGTACAGGAATAGTCCGAGTCCATCTCCTATCCGCTACTATTAGCCATTTCAAATTCCGAATCGGATTTGGATACTGATGAGAGCTCCCCGGTGCTCTCATCAGTCATGGAGAGGACCTGAAGGGCCTCCTCGCTGCTGTACATCCTTTTTGACATGCTGGCTGTGATGGGCTGTGCGACGGGTGATGGTTGACTGCGGATGATCACTGATGGGTGGCAGGTGACGATGACTGATGGGGTGACAGGTGACGGTCACTGATGGGGTGACAGGGGATGATGACTGATGGGGTGACAGGTGACGGTCACTGATGGGGTGACAGATGACGTTGACTGATGGGTTGACAGATGACGATGACTGATGGGTTGACAGGTGACAAGGACTGATGGGGTGACAGATGAAGATCACTGATGGGGTGACAGGTGACGATGATTGATGGGGTGACAGGTGATGATGACTGATGGGGTGACAGGTGACGATGATTGATGGGGTGACAGATGACAATCACTGATGGGGTGACAGGTGACGATGATTGATGGGGTGACAGATGACGATCACTAATGGGGTGACAAGTGACGATGATTGATGGGGTGACAAGTGACGATCACTGATGGGGTGACAGATGACGATGAGTGATGGGGTGACAGGTGACGGTGATTGATGGGGTAACAGATGATGGGCGATGGTCACCGATGGGTGACATGTGATGGGCGATGGTGCACGACGGTACTGATGGCAGTCTCTGGTGACAGGGGCACTTTAGACTACGTTCACATGTGAGTGTAGCGATCGTGGGCAGAATAATCGCGAATTCTGCCCGCCATCTGGAAATCATTGCAAATCGTGGGGCGCCTGTGCGTTGCCCGTGATTTGCAATAGCACCCCAAACGCTGTGCGAAGTTGCCGTGATTTCCGCCTGCTGAATCGCGCAAACAACGCATGACGCCCCAAAGAAGCTATTGTACCTTTTTTGGGCGTCATGCGATGTTTGCGCGATGTTACCGCGATTTGGCAGGCGGAAACCGTGGCAACATCGCACAGCGTTTGGGGTGCTATTGCAAATCCCGGGCAACGCATAGGTGCCCAGCGATTTGCAATGATTTCCGGATCGCGGGCAGAATCGCGGTGATTCTGCCCGTGATCGCTACGCTCACATGTGAACGTAGCCTTATGGGTGGCAATTTCTGGGCACTGATGAGGTGACTGTTGGGTGACAGGTGCAATTGGGGGGGGGGCTGAGGACTGTGTGGGGACCTTTATTGCTGTGATTTTACTTTTACAGGTACACAGAGCAGTAACTCACTGTTTCTGGCTCTGCTCTCCTCACACTGGAAACTGTGTGAGGGGAGAAGAGCTAGTAACAGTGAGTTACTGCTCTGTATTTACATTTTGTGATCGGCTGTGAATGGATTCACAGCCAATCACATAGTAAACAGTCACTGTCAGTCCTAGGGAACACAGAGCCACCGACATGACCGCGCTGTGCGCTCCCGATCGCGCATGCGCGGTCTTCTTCCGGGCTTTGCTATTGTGATCGGCTGTGTGATTGGAACACAGCCGATCACGTGGGAAACAGCCATGCCCATTGGCTGTTTCCCCCCTGCCGGTGACGCGCTGTGTCCCGGGGACACGCCTCCACCGACAGTGCAGGGCGGTGCGCACACGATCGCGCGCCTGCCCTGCCTGAATGGGCCGCCGTCATATGACGGCGGCCCAGAACAATGGTCGCACTGTCCCGCCGTCATTTGACGGCGGCCCAGAACAATGGTCGCACTGTCCCACCGTCATTTGACGGTGGGCGGGCGTAAAGTGGTTAAGCAGAATGTGATTGTCTATTGTTGTGACTTAGATGATGATCAGATCACATTTTATGACCAATTTGTGCAGAAATCCATAGCATTCCAAAGGTTCACATACTTTTTCCTGCAGCTGTATGTGCCACTTTGTGTCGGTCTATCACATAAAATACATTTATGTTTTTGGCTCTAACATGACAAAATGTGGAAAATGTCAGGGGGTATGAATACTTTTTCAAGGCACTGTATATACAATTATAATAGCACGTCTCTAAATATAAAAAAAAAACAACAATGTAACATTTTGAGGAAATATTTTTATTTTTATAATACAATATTTACAGTTTCTACTTACACAAACTATTTTAAAAAAAGGGATCATTGCATTATGCAATTTCCAAATCTCAATAATAGCAGAAAAATAAAATGTACAATTTATTAATTAGATATGGATCGATAAAGCAGTCTCAGACTGTTTTCAATGTTTCCCAAAAAGCAGTATATGGGAAGTATATGTTTCAGTCAGTATATACATACAGCGTGATATCCCATGGATTCAACTGGAGAAAAAAAAAATTCTTAAAGAGAACCAGTCACCAGCGGGCCATTGTAGTAGCACCACATTACTGGAATTGTTATTATAGTGCAGTAATGTCGAACCTTGGCACCCCAGATGTTTTGGAACTACATTTCCCATGATGCTCATGCACTCTAAAGTGTAATTGAACATCATGGGAAATGTAGTTCCAAAATATCTGGGATGCCAAGGTTCGCCATCAGTGCAATGTTATCTCTCAGAGATTAGTATGTTTTTTTTTATTACTTGCTTGTACTCTCTCCTTGTCACAACTGGAGTGCCAGACTGGGTTTTAGGTTCTGAGGCCATCCCATTTTCTGGCTGAGCTCAGTGCTGGTAACAAACACTCATAAAAACTGTGATATAACAAATTGCCTGTCAGGATTACACAAGAGAAAACTAAAGTGTAGTTAATTGACAGTTTATTCTCCTTCTGCAACCCAGATAGAGTGTTAGTTCTTTGGCCTTAGAGATAAAAGGATGCAGGCAGCCTCTATGGACTCCAGTCTGTGCGCTGGTCCTAAAATTGTTTGGCTGAATTTTTTTTTTTTTATCAATAGACCCCACAGAATCTGTGCGCTGGTTTAGCATTCCTAGTCCTAAAATCATTTCTAGCTGGAGGGATATAGGCAGCTTAAAATCAATACAGTCACTAAGTTTGGGTTCACACCTTTATCTTGTGGTAGTAGTAAAGCTCATATGTTTTTTATTACTTTAATGCATGAACTGTGGTGCGTCGCAGTGTCACTTTTAAATGGCAACCCAATGAGCTGTTATAGTAGTGGAAGTTTCACCTGCACTGCAAAACAAATGCATTATGAAGTGCTTCATTAAAAAAAAGACCAGGTCCAATTTTTGGATGTGTTTTGAAATACAGCGCCTACCCTTTAGTTCTAATGTTTAAATCTAGTCCAATTTTTAGTGCATTAAATAGGTAGTAAACCCTGCTTGGTCATTTTTACTTACTGGTAAGCCTATAACAAGGCTTACCTGTAGGTAAAATGAATATCTTCTAAATGTAACCCATTTAAGAGATATTCATCCTGCATGCAGCCAGCATACCTTGCCCAAACTTCAGAGCTTCATGCCAGAAAGGAGGGCTCCTGCAGGATTGACGTCATCGCGGCTCTGGCCAATCACATGGCCGGAGCGCCTAAACCTGGAAGAAAAACAGGGGGAACTTGTCAGCCCTCTAAGTGGTGACAGCACAGCACTGGAAGGCTTTATTCCAAGGTCAGTATTTCATAATGTGCTAGTATTAAATGCATACTAGCACATTATGCCTTTGCCTTGCAGGTTTTTTTTTTTCCACAACATCCGCGGTTTACAACCTCTTTAACGACTTGCCAACCAGCCACTGCGCATATACTGTGGCAGGTCGGCTGTATTGTGTGAAACAATGTACCTGTACATAAATTCATGCAAGAACCAGTGGGGGTGCCAATCAGCGGGTCCGCCGGCCACTTGTGATCGCTCCCCATAGAGACAGAATGGCAGTCTGCCTATGTAAACAAGGCAGACCGCCGTTCTGTCAGAGATGAACATGGTGATCTTGTGTTCCTGCTATTTATTTTATTTATTTTTTTCAAATTCTTTATTGAAATATTCAAAAGCAACAAAAAACAAGAGTCACACATGGGAACATTAATAAGTGCAGTATGACAGAAACATAACTGACTGCAGGTCAGTGAGAAAAGCATTATCGAGCAAAAAAGAAAACTTAGACGATCAGCATTTCAAAAGGAGAAACAGAAACAGGAGGACTTACGTAGTCACTTAAGCGTGTAGACCAACACAGTGCAGTCACCATGCACATCAGCACAGGCACAAAGTTGTGGGTCAGAACATCCACATAAAAATGGGCATCGAGGTATATATGCCTCAGTATGCAGTGCTTGAGGTAAATACACAGAAAAATCTTTTCTCACCGGGAAAACAAAATCATGGGTAAAAGTCACACATGGGTAGAATGAAGTTATATAATGTATGTGAAGGAGAGAGAGGGGGGACATAGGGGGAGGAAAGGAATGGTGGGGACGGGGGGAGGTAAAGTGGCAGGAAATAAGACAGCAGTTAAGTGGGTAAGAGGGACAGAAAAAAGGGAGGGGAGCATGAGGGGTACCGGGTGGATCCCGTGCGGTCTTTCAAGTTCGCAGTGTTCAAGGTTCAGGCGGCATTCTGTAGTGCCCTGCCTTCATCCGAAAGGATGAACATATTCCAACATCCCCAAGTCGCCGAGTATTGTTCCCTCCTGCCCTGCGAGGTCATCACCAGGTACTCAAAATCATTAATTTGTTTAACTCTGGACAGCCAAAGCGGTATCGAAGGAGGGGTCGTGGATTTCCAACACAAGCCAATGCACCCCTTAGCTGCGTTGAGGAGGTGGCGCAGGACCGATTTCTTATAGCGTTGCGGGGGGATGGTCGTACAGTGCAGCAAGAAGAAGGCAGGGTCGTCCTGGAGGACAATATCAGTCACATTTTGGGATATTTTCCGTACGTCAGACCAGAAACTCTTTAGCCGGGGACAGCTCCAAAATATATGGAGCATGGTACCTCGGTCTCCCAGGCAACGCCAGCATCTGTCTGATGACTCGGGAAAGAAGCCAGCTAACCGAGCCGGATTGTAATACCAATGCGTCATCAATTTGTAATTGGTCTCCTGGAGGCACGTGCAGATCGAGGAGCGCAAAGAAAACCGAATAATATTTGTGCGCTGGGTCGCCGTGAAGGTCCTCTGTAGTTCCCCCTCCCACTTCAAGAGACCCGGGAGGACAAAGTCCCCGGAGGGCTCCGAAAGTATGGAATAGAGCTGGGATAGGGCATGAGGTAGGGGGGTGTCCCCCGAAATAAGAATCTGTGGTCTCTCGAAGAGTGAGCGTGACCCCAGCCCTCGTAGAAAGTGCAGCAAATGAAGCGCCTGCCACCTGGAGAGGGCAAACAGGCCACTCTCAGCTGTCAACTGCATTAGGGAAGGCCAAAGCGCATCAATCCCAAAGTGTTGCACTAGGAAACGCCCCAGTGTCAAGAGCATCCGAAACCTCCCTCCATCACAACCCGTCGGGAAGGCCATGTTGCCCAGAACCGGAAACATGGGCGATTGCATATTCCGAGTAGCCCCAGAGGCCAGGATCTGGGAGCAGATCCGGAGGGTTGGGCCAATAAGGGGGTGCCGCAGAACCCGATCGGGCACTGAGCTCAAGCACCACGGTGCACCCGGAAGATGGACCTGGGAGACGGACATCTCCAACGCCGTTCACATCTTCAATTTAGCGTGTCTGCACCAGTCTACGAGTCTGTTCAGGTGTGCCGCTTGGTAGTACCTCTTGACGTCCGGGACTGCCAGGCCTCCATAGGATTTGGGTAGCAAGAGTATGCGCCTAGCCAGTCTGCGTCGTCTACCTGCCCAGATAAATTTGGTGAAGGCGGATTCCACCTGCTTAAAAAAGACGGCTGGGATAGACACCGGCAATGTCTGGAAAAGGTAAAGGTATTTCGGCAAGATGGACATCTTGAGGATGTTGCAGCAACCAAACCAGGAGTGCAGTCCAGTCGACCATTTCGTCATCAGAGCGCGGGTGGAAGTTAAAAGAGGGGGAAAGTTCAGGTGATAAACGTCTCCAGGGTTTGGTGGAAGCAAAAGTACCCAAGTATTTGAGTGCAGGATCAGCCCATTTAAAGGGAAAGCTGTGGCAAAGAGATTCTCGGATCCGCTCAAGCAGGGCCACTCCCATGGCCTCCGATTTGTGATAGTTGATTTTAAGATGGGAAAACGCCCCATAGAGGTCAAACTCCCGGAGGAGATTAGGCAGTGAGATCAAGGGGTTGGTCAGGGAGAAAAGAAGATCGTCGGCATAAGCCGAGATCTTATAGGATGTGTCGCCTACTGAGACCCCAGAAATATCTGAATTGAGGCGAACCTTGGTCAGGAAGGGTTCCAAGGAGATGACAAAAAGAAGCGGGGACAAGGGACAGCCCTGTCGGGTCCCGTTAAAAATCTGGAAAGGTTCAGAGAAAACTCCATTCACCTTGACCCTCGCACGGGGGCAGGAGTAGATACTCGAGATCCAACGGAGCATGCGGGGACCAACCCCGAAACGTCCAAGAACCTCAAACATGTATCTCCAGCTCACTCCATCGAAGGTCTTTTCAGCGTCTGTGCTTAAAAAGACGGTCAGACTGCGCGAGACTTTAGTCAAGTGTATGAGGTTCAGGGCCTTAGTGGTGTTGTCCCTGGCCTCCCTGGACAAGATGAAGCCCACTTAGTCGAGGTGGATCAGTTCCGGCAGGAGGGGTTGGAGCCTGGACGCGATCATTTTAGTAAAGAGTTTCAGATCCGTGTTCAATAATGAAATTGGCCGGTAACTCCCACAGGAAGAGGGATCCTTCCCCTCCTTAGGTATTACCGATATGTGGGCTAGGAGAGAATCTGCGTGGAAGGCGGTAGATTGTCCTATTGCATTAAACATTTTCAGCATGTGAGGAAGGAGGAGAGGCTGTAGCTGTTGATAATACAGAACTGTAAAGCCATCAGGGCCTGGGGCTTCACCTCTTTTCGCCAGTTTAATGGCCATAGACAGCTCATCCTGAGTGAACTCTTCCTCCAGGGCATCCCTCCCCGGCGAGGGAAACCGTGGAAGGGGCACCGAATCCAGATAGGAGGCAATAGCCGCATCATTGGACAAGCCCGTGGGGAGATGGTAGAGGTCGGAGTAGAAATCTCCAAACCTCCGAGATATTGCCCTGGGGAGATGTACCTTACCGCCGTCAGGGTCCTTAATAAACGGAACATAAGAGGAGGCCTGTTGATCTCTCAAAGCTTTGGCCAGCACTCGCCCACATTTGTCTCCCGACTCATAGTGGGTTCGTCTGCAGCGCTGGATAGCTGCCTTCGCTCTGTACCTCAACAGGTCCCCGACTTGACTCCGCAGCTTAGCCAATTCAGCTCCCACCGAGACATCTGCGCGCCTCTTGTGTGGATCTTCCAAGCGAGCAATGTCCGCAAGGAGCTTGGCCAGCTGACGCTCCCTCTCCCGTTTGAGTCGCGTACCATGGGAAATCAGGACACCCCTAATGACGGCCTTATGGGCCTCCCATACCACCCCCGGGTCACTATCCGGAGTATCGTTCAGTTGAAAATATACTTGGAGTTGTTGGGATACATCTGCCAACACCCCGGGGTTCTGGAGCAGGCTCTCATTCAGGCACCACTGCCAGTCCGATTCACGGGCTGCTCCCCCAACCTAACCATCAACGTAACCGGGGCATGATCAGACCATGTGATGGAGCCAATCTCTACATCCACTACGGAGGAAAGAAGACGGTGAGGGACCATGAAAAGGTCAATACGAGAATACACATTATGCGGATGGGAGAAATACGTGTAGTCCCTCTCTCCCCCATGCAGTATGCGCCAGACATCTATCAACTGAAATTCTTTGAACAACTTAAGAATTTCGCCATACGCTGAGGAAGTCCCGCCCACGGACGATACGCGTGCGCAAGGGAGAGGAGATCGTGACGTCACTCGTAGCCCCTGTCAGCAGAGCGTTCCGCTCTGTCTGGAGACCAGCTGGATTGCTGTACTGCTCGTTTTTGCATTACCTTGAAGTAAGAGGCTGTCCATTTGTTTTATTAATAAATTGTGGTGTTTGAAACATATTGCACTATGGTCTGCCCCCTTTTTATTACATGGGGATCGTTGTGAACACCTTTACAAAAAGGAGAGATGCCCTCTGTGATTGCTGTCCTGGTCAGGATTTTCACATTGCTGGGAGTGTACTTTTAAGGCTGTCTTTTCACAGCCTACAGGTGAGAGGCTAGCACCTCTGGTGAAGGATTGCACTGAACAAGCACTTGTGTCCTGTTTACTGATCAGCACTGAGCACTTTCATTGGGATTTCTTATTGGACTGTTTTCTCCTCTTTTTTACAAGACTACTGCGTGCCATTCATAGACTTTTCATTTATCCATTGATGTTTTATTGTCTTATTGTTTTAGCGCTGCACTTTTCACTATCTGCTCCCCCAACCTAACCATCAACGTAACCGGGGCATGATCAGACCATGTGATGGAGCCAATCTCTACATCCACTACGGAGGAAAGAAGACGGTGAGGGACCATGAAAAGGTCAATACGAGAATACACATTATGCGGATGGGAGAAATACGTGTAGTCCCTCTCTCCCCCATGCAGTATGCGCCAGACATCTATCAACTGAAATTCTTTGAACAACTTAAGAATTTGGCCCCTGACACACCGAAGACGGATCCAAAGGGAGGTTCCAGTCCCCCCCCCCAGCAGCAAACGACCTTCCATAAAATCCGCCAGGGACACCAGAGTTTTCTTCAGGAATGTATCTTGGTGTCCATTGGGTACGTAAAGGTTGGCCAACGTAACCAGCTGTCCCCCAATGCACCCTTTAAGGAACAGATACCAACCATGTGGGTCTGCACATTTATCTAGTAAGGACCACGGGATGGTGTTCGAGAGCAGAATGGAGACACCTTTAGACTTAGCGGCAACATTGAGAGCGTGATAGGCGTTGGGGAAGAACCTGTTTTGGAGAAATGGTAACCCATCGGTTCGGAAGTGTGTCTCCTGGATGAAGGCGACGTCCTGTGCGTAAACGGCGCAGATCACCCAGGAGCATGTGTCTCTTTTCAGGAATATTGAGTCCCCTCGTTTTCTAGGTGGTCACCCGCACGGGATCCATAACGGAAGGGAGACGTAAGTAGGGCAGGAGGGGAAGAACGGAGAGAGGGAAGAGGAGGAGGGAAGAGGAGGGTTGGAGGGGAAGGAGAAAAACGGTAGGCAGGGGGTGAGAAAATGCTGAGCGGAATTCGCTACCGTCAAGAGGGGAGGGGGAGGAGAAATGACACAACAAGGGGAATAATAAGTGAAAAACAAGAGACAGAAAAGTCACCCGTCTATGAGGGGGAACCCTCTGGGGTGTAGGCCTAAGTGGGGGGTAAAACCAGATACGACAAAGGAGCTGGGCTCAGCGGCCAGAGCTCCCTTCACATGAACACATTAGATAGATTAATACCGTTATGCAAGTAATAAACGTGAGCCAGGGTATAATTAACAGCAGAGGCGGTCCACAGGGCACCAGCGGGGAAATCACCCGATGGCCACACTGCGGAGGCAACTCCTCATCAACAGACATGCCAAACAAACCAGCAAAAAACAAATTAGAACCCGCTTGACACACAGTACCAAAAACAACTTGAACCCGAGGGAGCCCAGAACCCCGACTGGAGGCACGGAGTGGTCACTTTAGTAAGGCACAACAGCACTCCAGACCTCACTGAAACGAGGACAGTGGCCCCCATCCCGCAGTCCCCACCCCCCCTCCCCCACCGATCCACTCAGATCTTGCAGCAAAGGTCCCGAGACTTCCCCAGAGAATGTACTGTAGTCAAACCGGAACCATGCCTCCTTCGTTAGAGTACACAAATCCCTCGACCTGAGTGTACAAAGAGGAGGATACCTTCTTCGGGTCTCACCAGGGTATGGGTGTAGGAGTCAAGGCAGATCTCGGGGCAGCCAGGTACAACCAGCCTCTCATAACTCCCCAGGGGGAAGAAAGCAATATGACCGGGTATGCCCGGATCTGTCAACGTCATCATCCCAGCTGGGTTGAGGCCGCCGGCCAGTCTGGAAAACAAGGAGACCAGGGGCGAGTACAGGACTGTGTTGCGGGGAAAGGGGCAGCACAGAGGTGGCAGGGACCCGGGACCAGGGAGGTCCACGGCTAGGCGGTCTGGGAGTCAGGGACAGCTCCCCTCGGGTAACTGTAGTGGAGCAAGCTAGGAGTAAAAAGGGGGGGACTAGGCAAGGCATCACGGTGATGGCAAATAAGCTGTACACTGGCAGGATCAGTCTTCTCTCACCTCTCGCGGAGTAGCAGGATCCAGCCTGCGCCGACTGCGCGGTGTTCGTGGCGGGAAGCCTCCGCCGCGGTTAGTACCGCCAGACGATCTGTGAGGTGGGCTCGGTAGATGTTGCAGCCAATTCGGGACAGGGATCTGAGCAATGTCCAGGAATCCGAAGAGAGCCGGGAGGTCATCGGGATGGTGGAGTGTGAACGAAGATGGACCTTTGCGCACGTAAGGGAGATAGTAAACCCCCATCTATACGTGCAGCCCGTCTGTCTGATTTTTTCCAAGAGTGGGCGCAGCAGAGCCCTCCGCTGCAGTGTAGCTCGAGAGAGGTCCGGGAGGATTCGGACCCTGGCACCGTCAAAGTCAATGTCACCAGTCTCCCAAGCTTGCCTCATAATCATCTCTTTGTGGGAATACCTGTGCAGTCGGCAAATGACATCATGAGGTCTGTCAACATCTGTAGATTGTGGGCCCAGGGCACGGTGCACCCTGTCAAATTCAAGATCAGCTTGCGGTATGGATGGCACAAGACGATGGCACAGGGCTAGTATAGTAGGCTGTAGAGATACTTGCTCAGTGACTTCAGACAAGCCCCTTAGCCTCAGGTTATTCCTCCGGCTGCGATCCTCCATTTCCTCCACTTTAAGTTGCATCGAGGTGACATGCCGCGCCTGTGATGTCAGTCCCTGCTCCAGCTGAGCCACACGTACCTCAAGAGAAGCAATAGACGTCTCTCCGACCATGACCCGATCCGACAGTTGTTGAATATCCGATCGTACCGCCTGGAAGTCTCTGTTGTGCGCCTCTTCCACACGGAGCACCATGGCCTCCATGTCATGTTTCGTGGGCAAGGCTTGAATCAAAGACCGAAGGTCGGCCTCCATCCTGGCTCCCAAAGGTGTCTGAAGAGGCGCGGGTGATGTGGGAACAAGACGAGGGGTACCCGGAAGAGTCCATGGTTCCGACCGAACCGAAGCGGCAGGGGAGGACGGTGCGCTCAACATCGAGGCCGCGGCCGCAGGAACAGTATGCTGGCTGGAGGTCTGAGCGCGGGCTGAAGCCAAACAGATCCCGGGGAAGAAAGAGTAAATGTCTGAGCGTGGAGAAGTACGTAAGGGCTTTTGTGACCTCCGCCGGTGGCCGGTGCTCATTCCTGTTGCTCTGGAACGGTATTAAAGCAGGTAATTACAAGGGAGATGGCCTGAGCTTGCTCAGCACATGTCCTCACTCCGCCTTGTCCAGGATATGCTCCCCACCATCAATCATCTGGATCTGCTGCGGACCACGTTACTGCGTGAGAACAGGACTGGAGCGGTGGGATGAAGTTACATCAGTGGCAGGAATATGTGATATACACAGCTTGTTGAAGCCTGCTACTGCAGATAGGCAGAATGTAGCAATGTACAGGACGTGCAGCTGGATGTGTGCCACCACAGTAAGCAGTATGTATAGGAATATTGGGAGCAGAGAGCAGAAAGTCCATATACTGCTACTAGGGCAATAGGGTAGTACCTTGTGTGGTATGGTGCTTACCCTGAGCCAGGTGGCGTCCGGAACACCGCTGCAGGAGAGACCTGGGGCCTCCAGGGCGACTAGGCCGCGATTTCGGGCGCCGCTTTTTGAGCCGGATTCCACTGCCGTAGAGGAGGCTGGCAGTCGCAGGGGGCCCGGGCAGGTGGTCAGTGTTCCTGGAACGCCCGTTGGAGGTCCCCAGGAGCCCGGACAGCTTCCGCCGTATCGAGCACCGGGCCGCGGCGTCTGCCAGGAAAGCCCGCGGCTTCGGAGGATGCGTAGGCCCCGAATCCGGATCTTCGGATTGCCGGCCAAGAAACAGCCACTATCCTCCCCGAACGGTGCAGCGGGCCCCAGAGAGTGTCCTGTGCAGTTTGGGATGCAGTATAGGGGAAACAAGCGGTGGGTGGCACTTGATGTAAAAGCTGGCGAGATGGAGCTCACTGTCAAGACGTCCAGCTCGCTCGGCATCCGGCCACGCCCCCCGTCGTTCCTGCTATTTATGAACATGAATCTCTGTGTTCTACTATTGAGTCCTTCCCCCTAAGGACACGCTTAAGTCTTTGATCGCCCCTGGTGTTAACCCCTTCCCTGCTGGTGTCATTATTACATTAACAGTTCATATTTTTAGCACTGATCACTTTATATGTGTCACTGGTCCCCAAAAAGTGTCAAAAGTGTCCGTTCAGTGTCAGATCTGTCCGCCACAATGTCGCAGTCCCGCTAACAATCGCAGATCGCCACCATTACTAGTATAAAAAAATAAATAAAAATGCCATAAATCTATTCCCTAGTTTGTAGACGCAATAACTTTTGCGCAATCCAATTTATATAAGCTTATTGCGATTTTTTTTTACCAAAAATATGTGGCAGAATACAAATTGGCCTAAATTTGGTTTTTAAATATTTTTTTTATTGGAAATGTTATATAGCAGAAAGTAAAAAATATATATATATTTTTTTTTCAGAATTGCCGCGCTTTTTTTGTTTATAGCGCAAAAAATAAAAACCACAGAGGTGATCAAATACCACCAAAAGAAAGCTCTATTTGTGGTAAAAAAAGGACATCAATTCAATTTTTTTTTACTACAGTGCACAACTGCACAATTTTCAGTTAATATAACGCTGTGCCGAATTGCAAAAAATAGCCTGGTCCAGAAGTGGTTAAGGTGCCAGTCTATTATAATGTGACCAAAAAACAAAAGAGACCAGTAACACTGAGTGTGCAGTACAAAGAAGGGAAAAAACAATAAATGTAAAATTAAAATAAAAAAACAACACCCCTATGCAAATAAAAAGGCACTACTAATCAGTATTTATATTAAAAAGGATAATAATTTTATTATTTATCAAAAGTGCACAAAACTACCAGTTTCTAAAAAGACATCCTCAGCTAACAAATCTCCTTCCCACACATATGTGCAAAAACAGCTAAAAACGTTACGTTATAGAGCCCCCCATCAACAGTTACAATCCTCCAGTACCACAAAAGGCCAATGGCATCAGGAACAAGACTCAAAAAGATTCCCCCCACTGATGTACCCGGGATCGCAGCTGAAAATAATCCACAAGATAAATACTGAAGTGTATGAAAATGAGCGCAAATGTATTGTGGGCCCAATTCCTGTAAGGCGGTACACAGTGCAAATTCGCATTGCGATTTCTGCTTGCCATGTATGAATTTAGTGTGAATTTGTGAGGGGAGTGGTCAAATCTGCAATTTTATTTTCTATAAAATTTAGGCAAAAAAACTAATTTGCAGTGATGTGAACACTGGATTGCTCAGGACACTTTTTTGAACCGGATCAAATACGCACCACATATATGTAAACAGCCTTCATTGGAAATAATGCTTTTTAACATGACAAGCAAATCTATGCTTTTCGGATCGAATTTGCATAGAATTTGCATAGTGTAAATCGGCACTTAAAGGAGAAGTACAGTCTAAGCTTGTTTGGCTGTACTTATCCTGTGGATCAGAGGAGTGCAGTTCGTTTTGCACTCATGTGACCCGTTTTCAGCAGACGGCGGGCTGAAGCAGGTTCAGGCTTGGGAAGGATTGCGACCATATAGTCGGACCCACCCACACGCCTGGACTGGCACCCGGCTCCGCCTCTCAGTGAGCCTCTGAGAGGCTGAGGCCGCCTGCTCCCGCCCCCTCCACAGCCCAGTGCTCCAGTAAGTATGGGGCGGTAGAGCAGACAGTGGTAAATGACAGTCAGCAGCTGAGTGATCAGTGGTATTTGATCGCTCAATTCTCAGTGTTAGAGAAGCCAGGGGACAGATGCAGCATTGGACTGAAGCTGCATCCACTTAGATAAGTATAATTCTGAAATAAAAAGAAAACCTCTTGCCGACGGCCAACCGTAATATTACTGCGGCAGGGCGGCTCAGCTGTGCAAAATCACATAGTACTACGTGACTTGGTGCATGAGGTTTTGGCAGCGAGCGCGCACCACCGTAGCAGCCTTCCTCCCGTGATCGTCAGATAAACTGACAGAAGACCCACCTGCTTATGTAAACAAAGCAGGCAGATCTTCTGTCAGACAGGCAGTTACAGATCAGCAATTTCAGCTAAGCTACAACCCCGATCTCTCTGTGCCTGTCAACCCCCCCCCCCCCCCCCCACCCACACACACACAGTCAGTCAGTCAGTAAGCATATTAGGTACACATTAACCCCTTTGATCACCCCCAGTATTAACCCCTTCCCTGCCAGTGTCATTTATACAGTGACAGTGCATATTATTTAGCACTGATTACTGTATTAATGGCACTGGTCCCCCCAAAAGTGTCAAAAATGTCAGTTAGGAGTCCGATCTGTCCGCCGCAATGTCGCAGTCCCGCTAAAAATTGCTGATTGCCACCATTACTAATAAAAACAAAAAAAATTCCAAAAATCGATCCCGTATTTTGTAAACGCTATAACTTTTGCGTAAACCAATTAAAATACACTTTTGGGGATTTTTTTTTACCAAAAATATGTAGCAGAAAACAAATTGGCCTAAACTGATAAAGAAATTTGATTTTTTAAATTTTTTTTATTGGGAATGTTTTATAGCAGTGTGAAAAATATGTAATTTTTTTTTTTTCAAAATTGTCGCTCTTTTTTTGTTTATAGAGCAAAATCTAAAAATCGCAGAGGTGATCAAATACCACCAAAAGAAAGCTCTATTTGTGGGGGAAAAAAAGGACATAAATTGTATTTGGGTACAGCGTCGCACGACCGCGCAATTTTTCGTAAAGCAGTGCCGAATCGCAAAAAATGGCCTGGTCATTAAGGGGGTAAAACCTTCTGGAGCTGAAGTCGTATATTATGAAAGTATTGGACTTTGCACTTACTACACTTTTATGCACCTACATTTCACACCTTTATAGAATTCTTTTCAGCTGAAGGATACTTTTATAGCACATCCAGGCAGACTGACACCTCCTGCCAATCATTTAGCATGGTGCAACCTTTAACCAATGGTTCATAGAAACGGCAATGAGGGAAGGTCAGAGGAATAAATAAGTTAGTATAAATATCATGAGGCCAATACTGTGCATGCATAGATGCAATGCCTGGAGAATGGCAATGTTCAGGATTAGATGTTCCCAGAATACCATCAGCAGGTTTTGCACAGCTAAACGGTCTTTTTCCAAAAAAGTAAACACTTGGCAAAGGTTTCTGCTTTTTTTGTCACACATCACCAATTTAAATACTCTTGTATTGTGGACATTTACAAACTTGATTTAGTTGCTAACTGTAACACTATGTAAAAACTTTGCTGTATGACCGTAACAAACATTCACACGGGAACATGCCATATTTTGTTTAATATAAATGATCTCCCATGTTTGTAAGTGCCACCTAGTGGCAAAAATACAGTATGTTTTTAAAGCGGTTGTATCCCGCTTTTTGACACTTTTACCTACAGGTAAGCCTATAATAAGGCTTACCTGTAGGTACAAATAATATCTCCTAAACCGGTTTAGGAGATATTTACAGTGCATGCAGCCGCTCGCGCGAGCGGCGCATGCGCTCTGAAGGTCCGGGGGGACCTTCAATTAACTTGCCGGGAGCTTGCCGGAAAAATCACTCCCGCGCGCATGCGCGGGAGTGACGTCATCGCGGCTCCGGCCAATCAGCACGCTGGAGCCGTCTCTTCCGGCCAATCAGCGTGCCGGAGCCGCCGAACCCGGAAGAGACGACGAGGGATCATGGCAGCGCCCGCATCGATGTCCGGGGGTCCGTGTCGGGGCTTCGTTTTAAGGTAAGTTAAACATAATGGGCTAGTATGCGATGCATACTAGCTCATTATGCCTTTGTCTTGCAGGTTTTTTATTTTTTATTTTTTTTTTTATAGGGTTTACAACCGCTTTAATAACTCAATCTGAAAAAAAATACACATTACGACCACTAGATGGTGTTTACGATTTTGTATATTATAATTATAATTGATAATAATAATATTATTATATTAATATTATTATATTATATTATATATATATATAATTGATAATAATAATATTATTATATTATTATTATAATATTATTATTATTAATAATGATAAATAATTGATCATTATAGTACACAAAATATGACCTGTTTCATTAGAGCTGTGTGATTGTTTGGCACATTCATAAGACCATTTTTTTTTTTTTTTTTTTACATAGACCCCCTATGTATTCTTTAAGCACAATGCTTAATTACTTCACTGCATCTTTCACAAAACAAAGACATTTGGATTTGGAAAAAAATGACGCAGTTTGCATGTTATTGTCCACCTGTCCATCAATAAAAGGTCCATCTTAGTCATGATTCTGCAGGAGCTTTTTATAGATTCCTTCTTTCTTTACAAGGTCCTCATGAGTCCCACATTCCACTAGCTGTCCCTCTTCCAGGACCAGGATCTGGTCGGCCTTTTGTACAGTGCGCAGCCTGTGGGCGATGATCAGCAGACACAGATCTGGAATATTCTGCAGAGATTGCTGGATCTGTAGGAGACACAGGAGATGCTCAGAGAAGACACAAGGCTGACCAAGAAGATCAAAGGACAGGACAATGGCTGCACCGACTCACCTCGTGTTCTGTATCAACATCAAGACAGCTTGAAGCCTCGTCTAGAATTAGAAGTTTGGGACGCCGTGCGAGAGCGCGTGCAAGAGCGATCCGCTGCTTCTGGCCAGCCCCCATCTGAGCCCCATTGCTGCCAACATCTGAAAAGCAAAGTGACATACAGGATCAATTTAGGCTGCCTCAGGGGCATCAGCAAAAAATTGCCCTCAGTGCTGCATTGAACTTTGGGAAAAGATAAAGAAATTTGAATTTTCTGCTAGTTTTTGAATGGTTTAACCGTTTCGCCACTGGAGCTTTTGTTTGTTTTTTGCACATATCCTATCCTTTTATCCTATATAAGTCCCGGTTCACATATATATGTGATGCGGGAACCCTGCGAATCCACTGCGGGTTCCCACATCACACTCAACGCGCAGGCAGTTCACACTGCCATATGCGAATAGTTCCTGAAGACGTCATCGAAACGAAACGCACGTAGGGTGGGAATCTTCTGTTGCGTCACTTCCGCTAGAGGGTACTTAGGGCCGTAGAACGCACGGACCCGGATGTCTGCTGAATCGCATCTTTTACTGCCTAACTGTGAGTGGATATTTGTTTTGTAATAATAAATTATTTTAACATATTACACTATGGGCGTATCGCTATATTTTCTCCATATGTGCGCAATGGCTACATAGGAAGTCGGTAGGAAAGCTGGGAAGTCCAGGGATACATCCTTACTGCAATAAAGGCTACATACCCCTGCAGGGGTAACGATCTGTGTTGAGTGCATTACCATGGTGGATAAGCACCTGCACGAGCCTTGAGGAGGAAAGCACAATCACCATAAGTTTGGATATATTTCACAGCACAGGATCACAGGGAAGGCTCCCCATTGATTTTGAACACTCATATAAAGACTAAAGAAGCACAAGCACTTTTTCAGCTATTTGGGAATAGCTGCAATTTACACAGGATTACCATTGTATGGACTGTGGACTGTTGACTGTTAAACCACCATCACGAATCAGCACTATTTATTTGATTAATGTCACCTTAAGTATAATGTATTGGTTTTATTTATTTTCATCTATTTAAGCACCTTAAAGTGGAGTTCCACCCATTTTAATACGTTTAGATGTACAGTGCCTTGCGAAAGTATTCGCCCCCCTTGAACTTTTGCCACATTTCAGGCTTCAAACATAAAGATATAAAACTGTAAATTTTTTTTGAAGAATCAACAACAAGTGGGACACAATCATGAAGTGGAACGAAATTTATTGGATATTTCAAACTTTGTTAGCAAATGAAAAACTGAAAAATTGGGCGTGCAAAATTATTCAGCCCCTTTACTTTCAGTGCAGCAAACTCTCTCCAGAAGTTCAGTGAGGATCTCTGAATGATCCAATGTTGACCTAAATGACTAATGATGATAAATAGAATCCACCTGTGTGTCATCAAGTCTCCGTATAAATGCACCTGCACCGTGATAGTCTCAGAGGTCCGTTTAAAGCGCAGAGAGCATCATGAAGAAGAAGGAACACACCAGGCAGGTCCGAGATTCTGTTGTGGAGAAGTTTAAAGCCGGATTTGGATACAAAACGATTTCCCAAGCTTTAAACATCCCAAGGAGCACTGTGCAAGCAATAATATTGAAATGGAAGGAGTATCAGACCACTGCAAACCTACGAAGACCTGGCCGTCCCTCTAAACTTTTAGCTCATACAAGGAAAAGACTGATCAGAGATGCAGCCAAGAGGCCCATGATCACTCTGGATGAACTGTAGAGATCTACAGCTGAGGTGGGAGACTCTGTCCATAGGACAACAATCAGTCGTATACTGCACAAATCTGGCCTTTATGGAAGAGTGGCAAGAAGAAAGCAATTTCTTAAAGATGTCCATAAAAAGTGTTGTTTAAAGTTTGCCACAAGCCACCTGGGAGACACACCAAACATGTGGAAGAAGGGGCTCTGGTCAGATGAAACCAAAATCAAACTTTTTGGCAACAATGCAAAACGTTATGTTTGGCGTAAAAGTAACACAGCTCATCACCGTGAACACACCATCCCCACTGTCAAACATGGTGGTGGCAGCATCATGGTTTGGGCCTGCTTTTCTTCAGCAGGGACATGGAAGATGGTTAAAATTGATGGGAAGATGGATGGAGCCAAATACAGGACCATTCTGGAAGAAAACCTGATGGAGTCTGCAAAAGACCTGAGACTGGGACGGAGATTTGTCTTCCAACAAGACAATGATCCAAAACATAAAGCAAAATCTACAATGGAATGGTTCACAAATAAACATATCCAGGTGTTAGAATGGCCAAGTCAAAGTCCAGACCTGAATCCAATCGAGAATCTGTGGAAAGAACTGAAAACTGCTGTTCATAAACGCTCTCCATCCAACCTCACTGAGCTCGAGCTGTTTTGACATACCCCAAGCGACTTAAGCCCCGTAAACACGTACCGAATGTCGGCGAACGATCGGCCGTCTTTTGTCCGGTGCTGACCTGTCGGCTGAAAAGTGCTAAAGACTGCACACTAATTTTGTCGGCCAACAGCAGCCGACTGCAGAAGTGATGTCATGTGATGGTTAACTTTCCGTGTGTTTTTTCTTCTCTGAGCATGCCCAGTCTTGTTAATCGGCTGTTTGTCAGCAGAATTCTGTACTGACTGGCGAACAATCGGCCGTTCTGGTGTTGGCCAACAAAAATTTTAATGCCTGTACACCCGATTCTGTTCGGCCGAAAAGTCGCTGTCGGTTGTCGGAAGCATCATACTAACAAGCCGACAATCGGCCGATCGTTCGGCGGCCGAATATTTACGGCCGACAATCGCTATGTGTGTATGGGGCTTTACAGCTGTAATCGCAGCAAAAGGTGGCGCTACAAAGTATTAACTTAAGGGGGCTGAATAATTTTGCACGCCCAATTTTTCAGTTTTTTATTTGTTAAAAAAGTTTGAAATATCCAATAAATTTCTTTCCACTTCATGATTGTGTCCCACTTGTTGTTGATTCTTCACAAAAAATTACAGTTTTATATCTTTATGTTTGAAGCCTGAAATGTGGCAAAAGGTCGAAAAGTTCAAGGGGGCCGAATACTTTCGCAAGACACTGTATGTAATCCCCTTTAACCGCTTGCCGACCGCCGCAAGTAAATTTACTGCGGCGGTCAGCCCCGGCCAGGCAGAGTGACGTTAATTAACATCACTAGCCTGGGAGGGTTTGGGGAGCGAGCGCGCGCCCGCGGAGGCGCGCTCCCGCTCCCGCGCGGTCACGGACCCCCCCGCGCGTGTGACCGGCGGACCCGATGTCCGCCGGTCACTCGGCGATCGTCGGGGGAGAGGGAGAATGTCAGGCAGCTTGTGTAAACAAGCCACCTGTCATTCTCCTCGCTGTAAAAACACTGATCAGACGGATCTACTATGTAGATCCGTTGATCAGTGTCCTTACAGCTCAAGCCACAGCCAATCACAGTAGAAAGCACGCCCCTAGGGACACACATAGCCCCGCCCTTTAAAAAAAAAGTTAACCCCTTCACTGCCAGTGTATTTTTACAGTAACAGTGCATATGTATAGCACTGATTACTGTAGAAATGTCACTGGTAACCCCAAAAGTGTCAAAAATGTCAGTCAAAGGTCCGATCTGTCCGCCGCAATGTCGCAGTACCGCAAAAAAATCGCAGATCGCCGCCATTATGTGTTAAAAAAAAAAACAACAAAAATGACAAAAATCTTTCCCTTTGTTAGTAAACGCGATAACTTTTGCGCAAACCAATCAAAATACGCTTTTTGCGATTTTTTTTTACCAAACATAGGTAGGATAAAACAAATTGGCCGAAAATGTTAAAAAATTTTGATTTTTACATTTTTTTTTTGGGGAATTTCATATAAAAAAATGTGAAAAATATTGTTATTTTTGCAAAATTGACGCTCTTTTTTTGTTTATAGCGCGTGATCAAAAAATCGCACAGGTGATCAAATACCACCAAAAGAAAGCTCTGTTTGTGGGAAAAAAAGGACGTCAAATTCGTTTAGGTACAGCGTCGCACGACCGCGCAATTGTCCGTTACAGTCACGCAGTGCCGAATCGCAAAATACCCCCTGGTCGTTTAGCAGCAAAATCCTCCGGGGCTTAAGTGGTTAAAAATACTTTTACCAATGGAAACTATTTTTTTTTTGTAAGGAAATACCTTTTTTTCTTCTTTATTCATCCGCACTTCCGGGTCCGGCCGCCTATAGGCGATTACGTCACTAGGTGATTCGCAAGGGCTGCTGGGATACATCCCAGCAGCCCTTGCGAATCGCCTAGTGACGAAATCTCGCATTATTACACAGGCACCAGCTGTACTCGGATGTATTGGATTGAGTCCGCGAATCGCCGAGTGACGTAATCGCCTATAGGCGGCCGGACCCGGAAATGCGGATAAATAAAGAAGAAAAAAAGGTATTTCCTTGCAAAAAAAATAAATAAAATTGTTTCCATTGGTAAAAGTATTTTTAAAGGGGATTACATACATCTAAACTTATTAAAATGGGTGGAACTACACCTTAATAATACCGTGGGTTAATTGATTATAGAGGTATTCCATTCAATAGCACATTGGCACATTAAAAATCACCTATTTATTTATTTCACATTTGCATCTTGCATATCTATTTGTGCACGCCACTCCCTCTAGTGGCTAAGGAAGGGCATCACATTCTCAGCACTTGAGTGAATTTTTTATCCCGAACCATAGCACTTTCTTAACCACTTAAGCCCCGGAAGATTTTATCACCTTCCTGACCAGGGCCTATTTTGCGATTCTGCACTGCTTGACTTTAACGGACAATTGCGCGGTCGTGTGATGCTGTACCCAAATTAAATTGACGTCCTTTTTTTCCCACAAACAGAGCTTTCTTTTGGTGTTATTTGATCACCTGTGCGATTTTTTGATCATGCGCTATAAACAAAAAAAGAGCGACAATTTTGCAAAAATAACAATATTTTTCACATTTTTTTATATGAAATTCCCCAACAAAAAAAAAGTAAAAATCAAAATTTTTTAAAAATTTTTTGCGGGACTGCGACATTGTGGAGGACAGATCGGACCCTTGACTGACATTTTTGACACTTTTGGGGTTACCAGTGACATTTCTACAGTAATCAGTGCTATACATATGCACTGTTACTGTAAAAATGACACTGGCAGTGAAGGGGTTAACTTTATTTGAGAAGGAGGGGTTAAGTGTGTCCCTAGGGGTGTGTTTCTAACTGTGATTGGATGTGGCTTTTGATGTAACAGCACAGATCAATGGTCCTACATAGCAGGACCGTATGATCTGTGCTGTTACACAGGGGAGAATGACAGGAGGCTTTGTTTACATTAGCCGCCTGCCTTTCTCCCGGTGTAACGGACGATCGCGAGTGCCCGGCGGACATCGGGTCCGCCACTCACACGCATGGGGGGGGGGGCGTGACCGAGCGGGAGCGTGCCTCCGGCGGCACACGCTCGCTCCCTAGAGCCTCACAGGCTAGCGACGAAGATCGTCGCTTTGCCTGTGAGGGGCTGACTGCCGACGTAAATAGTCGTTAGGCAGTCGGCAAATGTGGTTAAAGAAGCACAAGCACTTTTTCAGCTATTAGGGAATAGCTGCAATTTACACAGGATTACCATTGTATGGACTGTGGACTGTTGACTGTTAAACCACCATCACGAATCAGCACTATTTATTCGATTAATATCACCTTAAAGCGGTAGTATACCGCTTTTTTCCACTTTTAACTACAGGTAAGCCTATAATAAGACTTACCTGTAGGTACAATTAATATCTCCTAGGGGATTACATACATCTGAACTAATTAAAATGGGTGAAACTCCACTTTAATAATACCGTGGGTTCATTGATTATAGAGGTATTCCATTCAATAGCACATTAAAAATCACCTATTTATTTATTTCTTATTTGCATCTTGCATATCTATTTGTGTACGCCACTCCCTCTAGTGGCTAAGGAAGGGCATCACAGTCTCAGCACTTGATTGAATTTTTTATCCAGCACCATGCACTTTTTTAACATTGTATGAATTTTTATTTATTAGTACTCATTGGTATTGTATATATTTCTAACTTTGGTTTCCTATTTGATTGTACACACATCAGAGAAGCGCCAACCTCACACTCCCCTTTTTATTCCATATGCAAATCGATAGGGGTGTCAATACAAAGTTAGCGACACCCCCAGATCACATGCCTGATGAAGGGGTCCTGCGTGGCTCCGAAAACGTTGCACTGTTTTTTGATGTGATCTTTTTTGCAATAAAGCTTTTGGACTGTAATAGATCCAGTGTCCAGCTGGTGATCGCTTCAGCACCCAATATAGATGTGCCTATATACCAGGAAGGTGTGCGATGGGAATATGAACTTTACCCTCAGATCAGTTCGCATATCGCAGTGGGAACTGTCAGTTCGGACATAATTCGGATCGCATAGGTGTGAGCACCCATGCGATTCGATTCTGGTGCAGACCCAAAAAAAGGGTCTTGTGCGACTTTGGTCCAAATGCAATTCAAATTCAGCCATACAATCTGTATACAATCTGAATGGCTGAATTCGCAATGCACAGACATCGCATGTGATTTGCAGAGCAGTGCGCTGGGAATCACATGCGATGTCTGACATCCCATATGTGTGAACTGGCTCTAAATCATACTGTGTGTGTTTTCTGAAAGGAGAGAATCTGTAGAATAAAATAGTGGTGGTGGCAATTTTTTTTATATCACATATCAGTGCAATGATTTATCAAGCCCAAAATTGCAGTAAAAATATATTTTTCACATTAAGGGGTCCAGAAAAAATTTGCTTTGCGAATGCTGCAACATTCGTTCAAGCGTATTGAAGAAGACCCATAATATTTGTAAGACTTTGTATAATAGTTTTCCTTGTTGTAATTTGCTGGGCTAATGTAACGTTTCCTAACGCTCAATTGGGATGGGCCAAACACCCCCCTGTTCCATTCGCAGCAGAACTGAACAGGGGAAATGCTCTAACCTGAACAGCGAACCCCATTGAAGTCTATGGGAGCGAACAGAAAAAATCAAAAGGGCACATTTTGAAGTTTTATATGCAATAAATTGGCCATAAAAGGGGTTTGGGGGTCTGGGTACTGCCCTAAAGGCCTGTACACAAGATAAGAAAATCTGAAGGGAAATTTCGTCTGACGACCGATCTGCCGATTTTCGGATTGTTAGTATGGTGCTTTCGACAGCCGACACCGACTTTTCGGCCGGAAAAAATCCTGATGTGCAGGCTCTATAATTTTTGTTGTCCGTAATACAACGCCCGATTTTCGTCTCATTAGTATAGTTTTCATCTGAAAAAAATCTTAAGAGCGTGTGTACGTGGCTTAAGGGACATGTACTGTATCAATAAAAAAAAAAAAAAATATTTTTTTCAGGAGCTGTGATTTTAAATATGCTTAAAGTGAAACAATAAAATGAAAAATTCCTTCAAATATCGTGCCTGGAGGGTCCCCTTAATGTGTGTGTAAAGATGCACATCTGTAGCTTTTTTAGATCTTACTACAGCAAAAATAAAATTTCTAAAGAAAAAAAAAAACAAGTCGAATCGCTATCAAAACGACTCACGGTTTCTGGCAGCGCGCTATTGAAAAATTAAAGAAAAAAAAACAGCGTGGGGTCACCCCAAAATCCAGACTAGAACCTGATAGTTAGGGGTCACGGAAGCGCCAAGCGGCGCTGTGCTGAAGGGATTTCACACAATTGTAATATAATACTCGGCGCTTCCGTGACCCGCTCTGAGCACTGCAAATGGGAGGGGCTGAGATCCCCCTCTGACAGCTATGAGAGGAGAAGGACAGCAGAGCGGGAGACAAGCTGAGCGCAGAGCGCGCTGTACCGAAGGTATTTCACACTATTCTATTACAGAAACACACACTGGACATTATATAAAACAGTAATAGTGTGGAATCTAGAATTTTAGAAACTCTAAACTAGGGCTGATTTTCGGGGTAGGTATTATTTTCGGGGAAACACAGTATACTGGCAGTGAGAAAAGATATTTATCCATTTATATTTACTAAAAGAATTGCATTTCCATGTTCTGTGTAGTGTGGGAGAGCAGATATAGTGATTGCAGGCTCCTGGGTTTAGTAACACTTTAATCATTAATCACTTTACTTTGCCAGCTTTTTGTTGCCCTGTCCCAACTTTTTTTTAAGTGTTGCTGCCATCAATTTCAAAATTACCTTTTTTTTTTTTCTTAAAATGGTACATTTTCTCAGTTTAAACATTTGATATGTTTTCTATTTTTTTACTGTGAATATATAGTAATATGGGATTATGAGATTTGCAAATCATTGCATTCTGTTTTTCTATGTAGATTTTATACAGCATCCCAACTTTTATGGAATTGGGGTTGTAAATCCACCATCAATCACATCATCCAGCTATGCAGCTCTCATTCACAATGACTGACAAGAGCCAACCCGCCAGGAAGAAAAAAAATAAAAAACAGTCTGCTGACATGTCGGGACTCACTGTTTGACTCCCGCTGAATGTCGTCTCCCGGGTCCTGCAGCCGCAGTATAAGCAAAGGGGCAGTCTAAGGCCTCTTACACATGATACCCCTGTTTGAGTATCTCCTTTTTCAGCCGTAAATTTCAGGAGTAATTGTCTTATTGAAATGTGCTCATTTTCGCGCATATGCGTTTGCGAAAATTTGCATATTTTCTCGCAAATTTGAGTCCTTTTGCGCAAATGTATTCTCGTGTTTTTGTATAATTAACTTAAACTTAACGTATACTTTACTTGTAAAATATACAAATTAGCATTTTTCAGATTAACAGTATGTTTGAGTGAGTTCATTTGTTCGCAATTGCGCGTATTTTTGCACATTAGGCGTAAATTACTGTCCAAAAATGCATATTTTTCTATTTTGTTCTTACTGAAGAATGCACGGCGCTCATTTACGCGCCTGTGTGCATAGGCACATTACAATGAATGGGCTGGATTTTAGCTCAGAAAAAAACAAAGCTGTACTGAGCTTTTTTTAAGCTGCAGTTTGCAAGAGGCCTAAGGCCCCTTTCACACATACGGTCTGATCAGATCCGTCTGTCAGTTTTTCAGGCGGACCTGATCGGATCCTCCATGCATCTCTATGGGGCAGCAGATGTCAGCGGCGACATGTCAGCTGACACCCGCTGCTCTCAGATCCGATCCTGTCCGTCAAATCTGGACGAATGGAAACCCTATTTTCCATCTGTCTAGCAGATCGGGTCGGATGAGAACAGACAGGCGGTCCGTTCTCATCCGATTCCCCCATAGAGGACAGCCGGGAACCTGACAGCTCCTTCTCCGCACACAGAGCTGTCATCCGCCTGCTCAGCGGGGATCGGCGGATCGATCCCCCACTGAGCAGAACGGAGTCCGTCGGCAGAATGGACAGGTGTGAAAGGGGCCTTATTATGACATCATTGGCCGTATATGGACATGACTATTTTTGGTCAATAAAGTCATGATGGTGGGTCCCCAATAAAAGTCCCCTACCCAAAAAAAAAAAAAAAACAATAAAAATATTTTCTGTTAGAGGAGGGGGGCAGGAGGAGAACTATATAAAGTTGGTAGGGAGGGTAAACCTCTGCTTTAAAAATGTTTAATTCTGTTATGATTGAGGTAAAAGAAGAAGTTTTTTTTTATTAAATTTACCTGATATTGATCTGAAATGTAAGTGTTTTATATACTTTCATCATCCAGTAACTTGTATGAGGTACAAAACCTTCTGTGGAAATCTATTTGAAGAATACTACATTATGATAATAAAACCCTTCCGGGCCGGTGGCCCCCTCTCACCTGTATCATAGCCGTTCTCCATTTTTCCAATGAAACTCTCGGCTTTTGCCAGTCTTGCTGCTTCCACCAGCTGCTTTGCAGGAGGGTTGTCAAGACCATAAGCAATGTTTTCTCTGACTGTTCCAGCAAACAGGACGGGATCTTGAGCCACTAAAGCCACCTAGAGAAAACATTGGGTGGTAAGCAATTATAAAGTAACATTAAAGGGGAACTCCAGTTTCTAGTCAATGTTAATGGAGCTTCGTAGTCTAGTTTTCTCTTCAGTCAGATCACCTCTGCCTATAAAGAAGGCATTTGCTCTTTTTTTGTCACTGTGAGGTGAGAATATACATATTATACAATTTTTTTAAGAGGGACCAATATTTTCTTTATTTATTTGTTACAGGTACTTATATAGTGCTGTCAATTTACGCAGAGCTTTTACATACATATATTTACATTTTTCATAATACAATATGTTCTATCTGTTTAGCGGAATGGGCACTGAGAATATGGTTTGGATTACTTCAAATGGGACAGTAATATTTATCAACAATATATCTCAAGGATCCATGTTAAAGGCCTAGCTGAAAAAACGTTTGTTTGATCAAGTGCCTCGGTAATCAATGGTTAGATCGTCAAACAAAAAGGAGGGAGAATCACCAAAAACTGCTGCTGATTTACCGCAGGTGTACTACATCAAGATAAAATATAAAAATGAATCAGCGCACGTTTATATCCCTCTCCTGTTGACCAAACCTTTATAATCACCACATATAGAAAAATTTAAAATATTATTATTTCGCAAACTAAATAGTATAAATATGTGCAAAAAAAGATTTTTGAAAAACTGTGCAATATCTGCTATATCCAAAAAAGTGCAAGTACAAAAAATAAATAGGCAAAAGTTCTAAAATGTTACAAAACAACTAAATGAGTAGTTCATAAATTTATATGAGAAACTGCAAAATTACAATAAAAATGATGATAAAAAATTATTCAGTTCATATAGGAAAATTTGTGTGCCAAAAAACAATTAATGTGAAAAAGTCCCAAAAGTGCAATCAGTGCCAAAGTATTTAATTCATTCAGCGCTTTCTCTTCTGTGTCCACTTGTGAACAAACACCAGGTGTGCTCCTTCCACCGTTATCCTCCAAACCGACTCACCAGAAATGAAGCTGGTCAAATTATAAACCAGCAACCACTCTTCCAATAGTATAAGTATTCTCCAGCAGGATGGTCTAAAATTCAAAGGTATGTTCTCCCCACTTTATCCATGAATGTTTGTATTCTCAGAGTTAAGGTTATAAAAAAGAGAAGGTAAGGATTCCATAGCACAGCATTTTTCAACCTGTGTGCCGCGGCACACTGGTGTGCCGTGAAGAGTCCCCAGGTGTGCCGTGGCAAAATTACCCCATCTGATCTACAAACTATGTTGGCCACTCAGTTAAGCCTTGTTGTTACAGCGGTTCTGGTCCGCTGTCTAAAGCTCACTTCCCGCTGCCACAGGCATTTGGGAAGCTGTGCGGGCCGTCCGATCGCATCTTGCCAACCGATGAGGTAATCGGTTGCTAGGGGCGGGTCAAGTGTACGCACAGCTTTCTGGGATGTGCGAGACGCAGGTCCCAGGAGACGCTGGCTGGCGCGCTTTTCCCCGAGGGGAGGTGAAGCAGAGCATGAGAAGAGGAGGAAGAACAGGGAGGAGGCTTTTCAGTGGCTCCTCTGAGCTCCATGAGGTACAGCAATTGTACCTGTAATTTACCTGCATGTTTTTGTTTTAGGTATAATTGCAGGCATGGTGATTGTTTTTTTTTTTAATGCAATATAAATATACATAAGATATGTTGGTTATTATTATTATTGGTAAGAGTAACTATATTTCTTTAATGGTAACTGCACCTCTTTTTATTTTGTCTTTCGCTTGCACATTGCTCTGCTGCAGTTTGGCCGCAGTGCAAGTGTAGCGCAGGGTACCCACGGTTTTCATGTGCATAACCTGCAGTTTCCTGTAGACTTCTATTATGTCCCTCATTTTTGGTGTGCTTTCAGAAAATGTAGGACATAATAGAAGTTGATGAGAAACGGCAGGTAACGCACATGAAAAGTGCAGGTACCCTGCGCTACACCTGCACTGCAGCGAGTCATAGTTAAATATACGTTCCGGCTCTGAAATGGTTTATCGGGTTTATGGCTGAAGATATCAGCCATAACCTCAGTATCGTTTTTTACAGCCCACGGCTGGCTTTCTAATCATGAAAGGGTTCCAAGCAGCACATGAGCCACTGGAATGCTTTCAGAAGCAGCGGGAGGGGATGTACCCCCCTCCCACCAGCTCACCCCAGAAGCAATCCAATAGTGCAGCCGGCTAGTCCCAGGGGGCGATGAAAGAGTATATCCTCTTTAATAGCCTCTATGGCCTTGGAGGGCCAGAGCGACGTCATGTTGTTCCGTCCAGTCCAGGCTGCATTTTTGGTTGGTGTGCCTTGAAATTCTTCCAGATTTTAAAGTGTGCCTTGGGTGAAAAAAGGTTGAAAAACACTGCCATAGCATAACTCTGTATAATCTGTATAATCAATAATTTATTAACCACTTTACCACCGGAGGATTTTGCTGTCTTACGTCCAGGCCACTTTTTGCGATTTGGCGCTGTGCGACTTTAACTGACAATTGCGCGGTCGTGCGACGCCGTACCCAAACAAATTTACGTCCTTTTTTTCCCACAAACAGAGCTTTCTTTTGGTGGTATTTGATCACCTGTGCGATTTTTACTTTTTGCGCTATAAACAAAAAAAGAGCGTAAATTTTGAAAAAATAACAATATTTTTCACATTTTTTTATATGAAATTCCCCCCCAAAAAAATGTAAAAATCAAAATTTTTTTACATTTTTGGCCAATTTGTTTTCTGCTACATATGTTTGGTAAAAAAAATCACAATAAGAGTATTTTGATTGGTTTGCGCAAAAGATATTGCGTTTACTAACTAAGGGAAAGATTTCTGTCATTTTTGGTGTTTTTTTTTTAACGAGTAATGGCGGCGATCTGCGATTTTTTTTTTTGCGGGACTGCGACGTTGCGGCGGACAGATCGGACACTTGACTGACATTTTTGACACTTTTGAGGGTACCAGTGACATTTCTATAGTAATCAGTGCTATAAATATGCACTGTTACTGTAAAAATGACACTGGCAGGGAAGGGGTTAATTTTATTGGAGAGGGAGGGGTTAATGTATGCCTGGTGCTTACTAACGTGTGTGGGGGGAGGTGACTGAGTGACACAGGGACAGATCGCTGTTTGTCACTGAGGAGATCCGCCCGCTCTGTTTACACAAGTGGGCGGATCCCCAAACTCGATTCCCCGACGATCGGGGAAGAGCAGCGGCGATCGCCGCCCACAAGGGGAGGAGTCCAGCGACGTAGTACTACGTCGCTGGATGATAACGAGCCACTGTGCCGCAGTAGAGGCACAGTGAGCAGTCGTCAAGTGGTTAAAAAGACCTAGCTGCCTGTTGCCAATAAAATACTGATTCATACAGTCAGACTCATAGCAGATGCTAATATCATCAGCTCAACTACCTGTCTTCAACACATTGTTGATTGTGCTGATTTACTCACCTATTGTCTACTGTGGGTTATGTGTTTACACTTATAATAATGTGTATTGTACTTCAGGAGCTCGATGACGGCAAGTCTGCTAGTTAATTGGCTCAGGATGATTGAATCACTGTTACTGGTGGGAAATTAGAATACTGTTTGTGTTGGTTGTGTTGTGTTGGTTGAGTCTGTGAAATGTTTACTAGTCCCTAGTCCCCTCTCACGTCCAGCAGGGAATGCCCCTGGAAAATGATTTAAGAAACCCCTTGCATGGGGAATCATATAAAAGCCAGCTGTGGCTGAATAAAAGTGTTGTTGACTCACAGAACTGTGTGTCGTCCAGGGGGGGGGGGGGGGGGTAGATTTTGCCTTGGATATGTTAGTACTTTCTCAGCTTCAAGGATTATACAGCGGAGATACCTAGGCTGGGTATTGGCACTCCGTTACAATCTGCTCACAACAAATGTTATTGAATATTTCATCTGTTTAGGACAGGTACAAAAATGAAAAATGATTGGTGATTGGCTGCTCTGGGTTACTCTGCTTTTGCACCTTTAGTGTTATTTAATCAATGCAGCTCTCCACTCTGTATACTCCCTATGGACCAGAGCAATATTTTTAATTTCTTCTATGGACCTGCTGATTTGCCAAAAAAGTTGTCATTACTTATAACAAACAAAGTATTATATTTAAATATTAACTAAAACATTTTTATTAAAAATTTGCAATTTACAAGCCTCAAACAGAACCAGAAAGGGGTAGATTTACATAGCTTGTATCTAACCCACTACCAATGTTTTACTGCATTGCAATTGCAGTTTTAATCACATTAACACATATGTAAATAGGTAACTATTACCAAAAGTTATTTATTTATTAAAAAAAAAAGTGCTTTTTTTTAATCCACCCCTTTGGGCTCTTTCACACGGTCCACCTCCTTAGGCGGATCCGTGCTGCTCAGCAGGGGATCGTAAACACAGATCCCCGCTGAGCAGGCAGGTGACAGCTCCCCCTCCGCTCTGTGTGCGGAGAGGGAGGTGTCAGAGCCCCATGCACCTCTATGGGGGAATCGGATGAGAGCGAACCGCCTGTCTGCTCTCATCCAATCCCATCTGATCCGATCCCCTGGACGGATGGAAAATAGGGTTTCCATCCGTCCGGATTTCACGGACAGGATCGGATGCGGATGGCAGCGGGTGTCAGCGGACATGTCTCCGCTGACATCCGCTGCCTCATAGGTATGCATGGGGGATCCAATCAGATCCGCCTAAAAAACTGACAGGCGGATCTGATCAGATCACTCGTGTGAAAGGGGCCTTAGACAAAAAAGTAACAAAACTAAAAAAGTAACAAAACTAAAAAAAACACGCTTTTTTCTTTTCTGATAAGTGTTGGTTTAAAAAAATGTTACGGTAAAAAAAAAGTATATACATTATTCCATAATTTGTCCTGTTTAAAATGACACAAAAAGTATGATTCTGGTAAACTAAAAAAGTAAACCAACAAAACAAACAAAAAAAAAGTAAATATTAATAGTTAATGAATTAGAAATAAACAAAATTCAGCAGGGGAAAAAAAATGAAGGGAGAAGGGAATGAAGTTGTTAATAAAGACTGATTAGGGTAAATGAAGGGCTAAAAAGGGGTTAGACAGATACAAATATAAAAGAAAAAATAAAAAAAAATTATATTTGTCAGGTTGCTTTAAGTGACAGGATCTGAAAACTGAGTCTCATCCCTTTGATCTGCAGATGAATGAAACAGAGTAGATACAAAATGAACAATGCTATTTTGTATCTCTCCACTTCGCTTCTGTGGTGTTGATACAGGGTGTTCTTTTTTTGACAGATGCAGCTACTTAAAGTATTTGTAAAGTCTCATTTTTTTCCCTATAAAAATAAAATATCATACTTACCTGCTCTGTTGCAGTGAATTTGCAAAGAGCAGCTCAGATCTCCCTCTTCTCGGGTCCCTCTGCTGTGACCCTGACCCATCCCTCCTGTTCAGTGCCCCCACAGCAAGCAGCTTGCTAAGGGGGCACCCAAGCCAAGTCACAGCTCCCTGTGTCCATTCATACACGGAGCCCCGACCCGGCCCCCTCTCTCCCCTGATTGGATGACTGACTTTGATTGACAGCAGCAGAAGCCAATGGCACCACTGCTGTGTCTTAGCCAATCAGGAGGGAGAATCTCAGACGGCTGAGACACTTGTGGGCATCGCTGGGAGAGGGACCTCAGGTAAGTATTCGAGAAGGCTTTTTATCTTAATGCATAATGCATTAAGATAAAAAAACCTTCTGCCTTTACAACTCCTTTAAAGAAGATGTAAACCCTATCCTATACCCAGTGAACAGCCTCAGATGATACACAGAGATGAAAAAAATCCTCCTACATAAGTTTTACATGTATATCTGCTATCTTCCCTTTCTACATTCTTTAGAAAGTGCAGATCGGGTTAGAAATATTGTTTTCTCTTCCAGCAGTGGGTGTGGAGTCTGGGCTTACACTGTGTGTGAGCTGATTGGTGGAAAGACACACCCTCCCCCCCTCCACATAGGCAGAGGAATGAAGGAACATGCAGAGCTGTACTGTAAATAGACCAGCTCTCTGCTTATCTCCCTCTAAGTATCCTCCCCAACACAAATTTTCAGCTGCTTTTATCTCATATGTCGGAGAACTTGTCAGAAGTGACTCTGCTGATAACAGAGGAACGGAGAAGCAGAAGGACATGGCACTTGGAGCTTTGGAAAGAGTTAAGTAAACACTGCAGATATATGTGGCCAGGTCAGATTTCATGAATGGGGTTTACAACCACTTTAAGCTGCTGTATTTACACTGCAACTTCTGGCTTTAATGTTAAGAGATGAGAATTGCTGGCAAGTGGAAGGGGGATGTAGCAGAGGGGCAGAAGGACTGGACATACTACAACTGCCTTGTGTACTATAAAGGTTTATTGGTGCATAGTATGCCCAGTGTCCACAGCTAGGTAATAAAGAGTTTTGATTACTAAATGCTTTTAAATGCAGTAACTCTTCAACTATTCTGAATGTACTCTGCTGATACAAGATTGACTCTGACTGAATGTTGTGGGTAAGTATAAAATATCAACCCTTAGTTGATTAACACCGTTTGTCTTAACAAATAACTTAGAAGTACAAGATTACCTTGCTGTGGAGGTACTGGTGCTTATATTCAGCCAGTGGTCTTCCGTCGAGCAGGATTTTCCCACTCTGTGGCTCATAGAATCTCTCCAGCATTGCCACGCAGGTTGTCTTCCCACCACCAGAGGGGCCCACTAGAGCTGTCACAGTGCCGGACTTAAGAGTGAATGACACATCCTAAGGGGTACAAGAGTTTGTATGAGAATAACATATACCTGTATGGAGGAAGTCACAGACTGAAAAGCAGTCAGTCTGAAAAAAGTTACAGGAAAATATATAAAGACATAATTGATAATCTGTGTGCAAGAAAAAAAGTCCTACATGGCCTTATTGTGGTCTGATCATCACAAGGAATGACAAAGCAGGGGCACCTCCATGCTTTATTTGGACTGAGTATGGCCAGACCAAGGTTTTTCTTAGCTTTTTTTCCCATACCAGAATACGTAACTGCTAAATCAACTCAAAATTAACTTAATGTGATTGTAAAGTCCTGTTTTTTTCGTTCGGGGTAAAAATAACAAACATGTTATACTTACCTTCTCTGTGCAGTTGGTTTTGCACAGAGCAGCTCAGATCCTCCTCTTCTCAGGTCCCCCGCCGGCGTTCCTGGCCCTTCCCTCCTGTTCAGTGTCCCCACAGCAAGCAACTCACATTGCCAGTGAAGAACGCCTTAACAGGGAAAAGAGGAAACTGATGTTAAGCCCATAAAACTTGGCAGCTGGTCAACCTGAACCTTGGTGGAGCAAAAAACTCCAGCAGGCATTATGGAGGGGACACTGTGCTAAAGGGATAGGTATATGGTCCATGGATGTTGTTATCTGGGAACCGACACTGGACGCTTACCCAGTTCAGACTATAACATCTAGTATGTATTATTGATTCTTAATACTTACCATCACTACCCCCACTTGAGTTGTGTACTATAAGGCTGGATGAATACTACAAATCATTGAAGGTGATTGGTGATAAAGATACCCTACACTTTCCGGCTCAGTGGAGGACTTTTTGTCTTATTACCATCTTAATGTTTTGGATACAATTGTTTTGAGATATAGCAATCTTTACTATGTAGTGACCCTGACGCCTGCCCAGGGATATTGCTTCACCCCGCCTCTGACCAATATGGAATGCTAGTCTTTTCTTTGGTCTCTATGGCCATGAGGAAGCCACAAGTGCGAAACACGTCGGCTTACTGGGGACCGCTTAGACTGCACTCCATTTGTGACCACAGTCATCCACGTGGTACTTTTGTATCAACACCTTGATATGGAGAATTTTTCTATTCTTTTATTATACTTGTACATGTATACTTTTTTATTTGTGATTCAATAAAATGCTGTTTTTACAAATTAATATGCTTTATTTATAGACATCCCCTTTCCTTTTTGGCCCTTTAAAGTCCAGCTTTTTTCTTAATATTTTGTTTTCTGTGATATATTTGGGATGATGGCCATATAATCACGGTACTTTGTGTCCTAACAAACTGAACTATTCTAAAGGGTCCAACTGAGAAAAAATAATGCAGAAAGGACATCCAACATTTTGGGACGGACACTAGTAAAATACAGAGCTATTTTTTATACAGAGGTAAAAAAGAATATTATAGAAATGGTTTGAAGCTTACGGCTTCATTCAGCCCTTCATTCAGTTGCTGACAAACTAAATATCCATTTGGTTTCACGTTGTAGTAATAATTTATCAATATCTCCTCCCCTTTCATGTGTGGGGATGTGCTTCAAGGTAAAGAATTTTAATTTTTGTAGCATCAGTTTGATTTCTATATCATTTATATATGATAATGTTGTCCCTCTCAAAATAATTGGTCATCAAATTCAGATATGAGGTACACATAAGCATTTTTGTACCTCATTACTAAGAGGTAGTATCTGATTTGATGTATAATGCTTGCAAATCGGATTATTTCATTCGTTTGATTGAATATAATGTGAAGGTTGTCTGGAGGTTGTCTCACACTGATGGATTGAACACTGTGTTATATAAGTAAAGATTTATCTACATTGTATTCGGTTCAACATTCGGACGGTATGTGTATGGAGTGGGTGGTCATACGAATGCCCAGGGGGCTACTTATGCTTAGGGTGGCTGGTGGTGGTATTGCCGCCATGCTCCCTGGCTTGGTGGTGCCTACATTTGCCTATGTGTTTGATGGCGATTTCTTCGGGGGGAGATGTCTGATGACTGGTGGCCATGTAGGAGGCATTTTTCCTTGTACACATTGGCTGGATGAGGTTAGTGTTTTTTTTTTGATTCCCCCTGACCATGTATGGGCACGTTATACCTAGCTTCAATAGAGTAAGATTTTCAAAGATGGCCGCGAGTGGTTTGCACATGTGCAGGACGTCCAGGGGATCGTGCATGCACAGTGGGCATCCGCATCCAGTTAGTGACGTCAGATGGCAAGGGATAGAAGTGGTATAAAGGAACCAATGTGGCGGTGGTCTCTCCGCCTTGGTGGACACCTGGAGGTGGAGCTGTTTTACCCTATGGAGTAGGTAATGTTTTACTGAAAAAGGAAGACTTGTTTTAAGGGCCCTCTAACTATTTACTTATGTGGTGACTCCATGTGCTTATCCCAATAGATTGCTCCAGCCTTTGTTGCTGAAGTGGATTGTAAATGCCATTTTGGATTGACTAAACTGTGGTTGGGCTAAATGGAGGAAAAAATCCTTTAAATGGAATGCTAGACTGCCAATCCCCCTGAGCTGTATGTTGTTATCCAGTGATTTCATTGAGGTGAAAGATCTTCTCTGTGGAATACTAATTTGTTTTGCTCAATGTGTCCATCTGAACTGGATTTTATTATGTTTTTATTCATTGTATTCCACAGAGTGCCAAATATAGGCTACTATCAATTATTTAGTTTTTTTGGCTATTCGGAAATGGTTTACCTCTTTTTTGTTGACTGTGCTACCGTGGATGCCTTAAAAATATCTTTATCTACTTCCAACAACCCCTTCTGAAACTGCGGGTCTATGATTCTATATTACAAAAGTGCATTTAGGGGTATGCATACAGTGCATCCGGAAAGTATTCACAGCGCTTCATTTTTCCACATTTTGTTATGTTACAGCCTTATTCCAAAATGGATTAAATTCATTCTTTTCCTCAAAATTCTACAAACAATACCATATAATGACAATGTGAAAGAAATTTGTTTGAAATCTTTGCAGCCTTTGCTCAATACTTTGGTGAAGCACCTTTGGCACCAATTACAGCCTCAAGTCTTTTTGAGTATGATGCTACTTTTTGGGCAGTTTCTCCCATTCGTCTATGCAGGACCTCTCAAGCTCCATCAGGTTGGTGCCCAGCAATTTTCAGATCTCTCCAGAGATGTTTAGTTGGGTTCAACTCTAGGCTCTGGCTGGGCCACTCAAGGACATTCACAGAATTGTCCCATAGTCACTCCTTTGTTATCTTGGCTGTGTGCTTAGGGTTTTTGTCCTGTTGGAATATGAACCTTTGCCCCAGTCTGAGGTCCAGAGTGCTCTGGAGCAGGTTTTCATGAAGGATGTCTCTGTACATAGCTGCATTCATCTTTCCCTCGATCATGACTAGTCTCCCAGTTCCTGTGGCTGAAAATCATCCCCACATGATGCTGCCACCACCATGCTTCACTGTAGGGATGGTGTTGGCCATGTGATGAGTGATGCCTGGTTTCCTCCATACATGAAGGTCTACAAACAATTCCTTGGACTTCATGGTTTGGTTTGTATTCTGACATGCACTGTTGCGGTTCCTTATCCACATCAGTTGTTATCCCAACCGCCTGCTCTAAAAACCCCTTCAAGCCGAGGACCCATATTTGCATACGGTCGGCGTAAAGGGGTTAAACTGCAGAATTATTTTAGAGCAGTGATCCAGATACTATGGAACCCATTAGGTCAGCAAACAGCCAGGCAACTAGCATTTTCAGGAGGGCTTCTTACATGAACCCAAATCAAACCCAAACATGCTCACCTTCAGGGCGGGAGTTTCTGGGCGGGAAGGGTATGAAAAGGTCACATTCTTGAACTCGAACACTCCATGTAAGTTTTCAGGACTCAGAGATCCAGAGGTGGAGACCTGAGGCTGCTGGTCCAAGTACTGGAATACTTTGGTTGAGGCTCCGGCAGAATGAGTGATCTCACTGAGCATGTGGAACAGGGACTGCAAAAGAGGAGAGAAGACATTGTGAGATAAATATTTCTTAAAGTACAGTAAAACCTTGGATTGCGAGTAACTTGGTCTGAAAAACATTTTATAAGACAAGCTAATTTTTTTTTTTAATTTTGACTTGATAAACAAGCGATGTCTTGATATACAAGTAGCGTCACATAACAACTGAGTATAAAAGAGAAGAGAGGCGCCTCTAAGTGTAGCAATATGCTTACATTTAATGAAGGTTCAACATTTAGCAACTCACATGGCTGATGATTAAAGGGGCACATCTAAGTATGCAGGCATCCAGGGTAAAGCTGGTTAATCATAAAATTGAGTGTCCTTGTATACCACTTTATATCATAGGAACGGCCCGATAATTTATTAGGTATACTATAGATGAATTGAGTGTCCATGTATACCTCTTTATATCATAGAATTAGGTATACTATAGATGAATTGAGTGTCCATGTATACCTCTTTATATCATAGAATTAGGTATACTATAGATGAATTGAGTGTGCATGTATAACAATTTATAGAGGATCGTAGATGGGTGCTACACAACCAATTGCACAATGGAGGTTTAGATATCAGCCCTTTGATTACTAGTCGGACAGTGTTTAAAACCAATATGGCCGCCAGCATATTGTTTAGTGTTGCCGGGCAACCATAGGTTATAAAGAATGTGAGGTGTAGCAATATGGCCACTCCTGATGACGTCTATCTGACGAAACGTGTCATTACGTCACCTCCAGTTTTGGACAGCCCGGTCCATGGAACGCACAGCATCATGGGGATATCATCTGTACATGTTCTGATTACATGGCACAATTGTAAGTGCAAATTTAGCTTACTTTCTTTCTCCTAGTGCAATATCTGGATTTTTTATTGAGGATAATGCGCTAGGCCGGCGTGCCCTTTGTTTGTTTTTGTTTGCAGAATGTCCAGACTGGCTGGGAGAAAGGCCAACTGAAAAGGATAAGAAGCACCATGCCTTTGGCACCACTCTGCATAATACACTGAGAGAGTCCGGCTCTCCCCATGTAACCAGCAGCACTCCGCTCTGCTGTCAGTGTGATAACCATCTATTCTGTAGAAAGAGTACAGCGTCCAGCTGTTACAGAGCTCTGATGATAACATTTTTGTAGCACCAAATTAAAGAGCTTGGGAAGAAGAAGGACGCACTTTTGAATGCTCAGTTGGGTGCCAGATGACCTGGTCTTGGCACCAATCATAATCTTCTTCAACTGTAGACTAACTGCACTTACAGCCATAGAACCAGATTGGATATTACTCACCCGTAAATAGCGTCCGGATTCTATTTGGTACAACATGAAGGACACCATCTGCCCGCTGGTTATTGATCCGCTCTGGATTAACTTGTGCCCATACACCAACATCGCCACCTGAGTACCTAGGTTAATGGTCTAGAAGAGGATGAGGGGAATGGCAGAGACCGAGCACACAGGAAAATGAGAGAAAAAGATAAAGAGAAAAATGATGAGAGAAGGAAAAGAGATTGCAGAAAATAATTGTTAAGATTTTTCTTATTATTTAAAGTGGTAGTAAAGCCTTTTTCTCTTACGTCCTCTGACAGTCGCTGCCTCCTCTAAGTCATCACTGTTGGGTATTGACTTCCCAGGAGTAGCTAGGCATATAGACTTAGTCCAAAGACAAAAGGCATTAGCATATACACACCCATGGGGGCTGTCCCATCTGGTCAATACCCCCCCTGCATCACCACTCCCAACTCAGTTTTACTTTGCCTAGCGTCAGGAGTAGTCAGGCTTCCCTTTGCTGGGGTTTTCAGTCTCAGCCTTCCTAATCTTTTGTTTGATTTTCTTTGAAAAATGTCATTTTTTTCTTACTTTGCTAGCTGTTTATTTTGTCAGCTTCTAGTGTTAGATTTCTCTTCGGATGAAGATGGATCATGCGGTGCTGGGATTCGGACTGACCGCCCTGGTTCTCCAGGGCACAGAGGGTCAGATGGACCCCCAGCCCGCCATCGAGCGTTCAGCTATGGCTCGCCCTGGCATTACGAACGACCCATCCCTGTTCGCTACAGGGATGCAGCCGTGAGGTGGCTACCTCACAGGACAAGTCTGCGATGCTGCAATGTCATGTCCCTGGCTCACGGCACTCCCTGTTAGATGAGGACAGCGGTTTTCCGTGCATAGAGGCTTCCCACGCCATCTGGTACAGGTAAGTACTTCTGTGTGGGGCCTCTGTCTGGGGTGGCAGTCTGTGTTGCTGTGTGTTCCCCATTGTCTGTGCCTGTGTGACTCCCTGTGCGGTCCCTGTGGGGATCGCTTGTGCACATACTTTTGTGTGGTCTGGGGGTCCCTGTCCCTGTGTCACTTCGGTGCATTGTTGGGGGTACAGACGTTTATTGGTGCGGCGGCCGCGGCGGTGTATATTCGCGCGGTTCGCCATCTTCACTATGGTTTAACATGTGTGTCTCCTCTGGAGCGCTTCTGCATGTTATTTTGGCGCCATCCGCCGCCATTTTCTGGGCGGTGGAACGATTGGTCCGGCCGCATGTCGGCGGCCATTTTGGCGTAGCCTCCAATGCTTTTCCTATGGGGCAGCCATTTTCCCTGAGTCTGGCATATAGTCCAGCCTCCTTCAGCAGCACTTCCTTTCCATCAGCAGCAGGACATCGGTAGCAACGCTCTGCGAGCTCTGCAGGTTATTGCTCTCAATTTTCCTCTGTATTATCGCTTCTGGCTCAGTTTCTCTTCTCCTTTTGGGGTCTTTTGTCACTATTGCAGTTGCGGTGGGATGCGCACGCCACAGCGTTTTTTACAGGGGACAGTACTTTTAAAAATTGCACTGTGGGATAACTTGAGCGATGGATTCTCAGGAAAGCAAGTTTCCTCCAGCTTTAGTGGGGGGTCTCAGTTCTCCTGTGGCCCCGCTGCGACCCGATTTGGCTGCTGTGGTGGCGACTTTAGTGGCTAATATGGAAATGCTGATGTCTGAACGGGCTGCAAGGAAGAGGTCCAGATTGTCTCTCTCTTCTGATTCAAATGGGGATATGGCTGCTGCTGCGAGCGTGCCCTTTTCAGGGTCCCGCTCATCCTTGGGCCCCCCGGGGTCTGAGGGGGAGGCTGAAATGGAGGGGGTTGATGTCTCCTCCCCGGGGTCGCCTGAAGAACGGGAGACCATGGATGAATTGATTGTTTCTGATAAGGAGACCTTGCATTTAGAGGATGAGCCCTGTCCTCCGGGCGTTGTGTCCTCATTTGGGATGCACAGGACCCGCAAGTCTGCGCAGGCTTTTCCCTGCCCTGCTGAATTTCATTACACTGTTAATGAGATGTGGCGCACGTTAAAACGTCCATTCCTGGTCCCTAGTCGGTTCAAATTGCTTTATCCTTTTGCGCCGGCTACAGAATCACGATGGTGTGTGCCTCCACAGGTGGATCACATTGTGGCCGTGTTGAACAAGGCTACCTTGATTCCTACTGAGGATACCCCGCTGTTCCGGGATCCCACGGACCGGCGGTTGGAGTCTCTAGCTCGCCATTCCTATACGGTGGCGGGTTCGTTGCTCAAACCCGTTTTCGCGTCCGTTCTGGTGGGGCAGGCGGTGGCTGATTGGACTAAAATGCTTAGGAGCAATCTCGTGTCTGATGGTGTACCGACTGCCCGGCTGGAAATGGTGGATCAGATCCACCAGGGAGTCATGTATTTGTGTGATGCAGCCTTGAATGAGGCCCCCTTGGTGGCTCGCCTCTCTAGTGTTGCGGTGCTTAACCGGCGGCTGATATGGCTGAAGAGCTGGTCGGCTGACCAGTCCTCACGGAAAACGGTTGCTGATTTACCCTATGCTGGCTCTCGCCTTTTTGGCGAGGCATTGGACACCCTGGTGAAAGGCGTCACGGGGGCCAAGAGCACTATGCTGCCCCAGAACCCGAAGGTCCTTTCGTGCCTTTCGGAACCAATCCAAGGGCAAGCCCTTTAAGGCCAAGGGCGGTCAGAAGAAGCCCTGGGCGGGTAAGCAGAAGTCCGGCACGGCCGGCTCGGTGGGTCAGTCCGCCTCTGCCTGAAGGGGCGCCCTCACCTGTTTCTGGGGTGGGGGGACGTTTGCGCGGTTTCCTCCAACCTTGACTGCTCCGGATATCGGACAGGTGGGTTCTGGAAATCGTTCGATCAGGGTACAAGATCAAATTCCTTTCCCGGCCGGCGGACAGATTCTTTCCCTCCAATCTTCATCTGCTTCCGGGGCGTCTGCAGGACTTGCATCAGGCGGTACAGGACCTGCTTGCTCAGGGAGTGATTGTTCCGGTGCCTCATCGGGACAGGGTTCGGAGGTTTTATTCAAATCTGTTCACTGTGCCCAGAAAGGAGGGCAAAGTGCGTCCTATTCTGGACCTGAAAGCGCTGAACCGATTCGTGCATGTTCGGAAGTTCCGTATGGAGTCTCTCCGTTCGGTGGTGGCCTCCTTGAGTCCGGGGGAATTCCTGGCCTCTATAGATCTGGAGGATGCGTACCTGCACATCCCCATTTTCGAGGGTCATCAGCGGTACCTTCGGTTCGCTATCGCAGAGGACCACTACCAGTTTGTGGCGTTACCTTTCGGTCTCGCTTCGGCACCAAGGGTGTTTACCAAGGTTTTGGCGCCGGTTCTGGGCCTGCTGAGGGCTCAGGGCATTGCGGTCTTGGGTTACCTGGACGATCTGCTTCTGAGATCGCGTGCCAGCCAGGACCTAGTGCGCGATCTGTCCACCACGGTACAGACGCTCCAGGAGTTTGGTTGGACCATCAACGTTCAAAAATCGACGTTGTCTCCATCGCTTCGTCTTCCCTACCTGGGAATGATTCTAGACTCTGCTCAGGCAAAGGTGTTCTTGCCAGCAGACAAGTTCCGGACTTTGCAGGACGAGCTCAGGTCCCTCAGGGACAACCCGTCCTCGTCACTCAGGACCTGTATGCGGGCCCTGGGGTTGATGGTATCGGCCTTCGAGGCGATACCCTTTGCTCAGTTCCGCATGCGGGCTATCCAGGCGGAGATCCTGGCCAGGTGGGACAGGCTGCCTCAGTCCCTGGACCTCTGTGTCTCTTTGAGTCGTCAGACCAGATTGGCTCTTCTGTGGTGGCTCCAGTCCCCGTCGGTGGCAGAGGGCAAGTCCTTCCGTCCGCTGGTGTGGACGGTGATCACTGCGGATGCCAGCCTGTCGGGCTGGGGTGGAGTCCTGGGCAACCTGTCTGCCCAGGGCACTTGGTCGGAGGAGGAGTCCTCCCTCCCGGAACTGGAATTGCGTGCGATAAAACTCTGTCTCTTCCAGTGGTTGGGCCTTCTTCAGGGCCGTCCTGTCCGAGTACAGACGGACAATGCTACCGCGGTGGCTTACATCAACCACCAAGGGGGCACCAGGAGTGCTCGGGCGGCCCGGGAGGTGACCGACATTCTGTCTTGGGCTGAGGCTCATGTCCCGGCGATCTCGGCAGTTCACATTCCGGGTGTGGAGAATTGGCAGGCCGACTATCTGAGCCGCCAGACCCTGGACGAGGCGGAATGGTCCCTACACCCGGAGGTCATTCAAATGCTGTGTGCGAAATGGGGATCCCCGGACGTGGATCTGTTCGCATCTCGGCTAAATCAAAAGGTGGAAAGGTTCGTGGCAAGAACGCGTGATCCGTTGGCGGACGCCTCGGATGCGTTAGTGGCCCCTTGGCATCAGTATCGTCTGATGTATGCCTTTCCTCCGATTCAGTTACTATCCCGGTTCCTCCGCAGATTGGTCTCGGAACCGCACCTGGTGATTCTGGTGGCTCCGGACTGGCCACGCCGGTCCTGGTACGCCGACGTTGTTCACCTGGCTGTGGCGCCTCCGTGGCTTCTGCCTCTGCGGGAAGATCTCCTGTCTCAGGGTCCGATCTTCCATCCTGCTTTACGGTCGCTGGCTTTAAAGGCCTGACTGTTGAGACCCAGGTCCTATAGGACAGGGGTCATTCTTCTGAGGTCATCCCTACCCTTGTTAGGGCTCGGAAGACTTCCTCCGGTAAAATCTATTACCGTACCTGGAAGGCTTATTTCGCCTGGTGTGAGTCCAGGGGGTTCTCCCCTCGCTCGTACTCGGTGTCGAGAGTGTTGGCCTTCCTCCAGTCTGGGGTGGACCAGCGCCTGGCGCTGGCCACGATCAAGGGCCAGGTGTCTGCACTGGCTATTCTTTTCCAACGCCCTGTGGCATCTCACTCTCTGGTTCGCACCTTCATTCAAGGTGTGCGACATTTGGCTCTTCCCAGGAAGGAGCCCTTACCTCCATGGGACTTGAACTTGGTTCTGTCTGTCTTACAGCGTGTTCCCTTTGAAAACATTCAGGAAATATCGTTGCCTCTGCTGTCTAAGAAGGTTGCCTTTTTGGTGGCGATCACTTCGGCTCGCAGGGTGTCGGAAATGGCAGCGTTATCTTGCCGTTCTCCGTACTTGGTGATTCACCGGGATAAGGTGGTTTTGCGTCCGCGCCCCTCCTTTCTCCCTAAGGTGATCTCTGAGTTCAACATTAATGAGGACATTGTCCTGCCTTCGCTTTGTACGAAACCTAAGCATCCTAAGGCGGTTGCTCTGCACTCCTTGGATGTTGTCAGGGCGATCAGGGTTTACCTGTCGTCTACGGAATCCTTTCGGAAGACGGATTCCCTCTTTGTCCTTCCTGAGGGACCTCGGAAGGGCATGGCTGCGTCTGCAGCGACTATTGCCAAATGGATCAGACAGACCATTGAACAGGCTTATGCTTTGAAGGAACGGGTTCCAGCCTTCCCTGTTAAGGCGCACTCTACCAGGTCTGTGAGTGCGTCCTGGGCCTATTGGCATCGGGCCTCGGTGGTCCAGGTGTGCAAGGCTGCGACTTGGTCGTCGGTGCACACTTTCTCCAAATTCTACAAAGTAGATGTTCTGGCATCAGCTGATGCCTCCTTTGGCCGCAAGGTTCTCAGTGCGGCTGTGCCTTGATGGACCCTTGTGTTTTTTTCTGGGTCCCTGGCTGTTGGCATTTGCTTTCCTGGGCTGTTGCTCCTGTTGAGCATTGTTTTTTTCTGTTGCCCAGTTGGTTCTCTTACGGAGCATGTAAGATTCCTTTCTCTGATGTGGGTACTGCGTTGCCTTTTCTTCGGTTGCGTCTCCCACCCCTCATGTCTATACTGCTTTGGGACATCCCAACAGTGATGACTTAGAGGAGGCAGCGACTGTCGGAGGACGTAAGACAAAACTGAATTTTTGTAAAATCTTACCTGTAAAATTCCTTTCTCTCCTTCAGTTTTTATTACCTACTGCTATGCTACCAAACTGAGTTGGGAGTGGTGATGCAGGGGGGGTATTGACCAGATGGGACAGCCCCCATGGGTGTGTATATGCTAATGCCTTTTGTCTTTGGACTAAGTCTATATGCCTAGCTACTCCTGCGGATGGGAAGTCAATACCCAACAGTGATGACTTAGAGGAGGCGGCGACTGTCGGAGGACTCAGAGACAGGAATTTTACGGGTAAGATTTTACAAAAATTCAGTTTTATTTCACATGTACCTACAGGTATGGCTAAAATCAGGGCTGGTGCTATATTATTTTGCACCCTAGGCAAGACCAGCTACTTGCACCCCTGAAAGAGAGAGAGGGGAGTGAGGGGGGGATGAGAGAGACCCCTAGTCCTGTCCCTATCTGCAATCCCACCTCTGCCCCATTGTACCAGTCTCTGTCTGCAGATCTGCAGGCCAGGTCTGTGTGTGTATGATGATGATGATGAGGACGGTACAGTACCTTCTAGGGATCGACTGATTATCAGCAAAGCCGATATATCGGGGGCGTATATGCACTTTTCCCGATATATTGGAATCGGCCCCGGGGGATACCGATATTGCCAATATTTCGGGAAAGTGCTTGTACTGGAGTGATGCCTGCAGCTAGAGGAATCACCCCGGTACCGGCGTCCATAGCCGACAGTCGGCTGTCTTGTAATGACAACCAATGTGGCTGAGAAGCCACTTGGCTGTCATTACAAAGAGCGGGAGGGGATGTCCCCCCCCGTCCCGCCGCCTTCCGCGACTCGCTCGGGTCTCTCGTCCCAACCAGCCTGCACGGCCGCGTATTCGACATGCCAGATTTAAAAAAAAATGACAGCATTCAAAACAGCCAAACTTGGTGTTTTGAATGCTTTTAAGTGCAGAGGAGGGGTTTGGGGTCTTTTAGACCACCCAGTTCCCTCCACAACCGATATGCGATGACCAAAATATCAGTATCGGCAATAAAAAAAACGATATCAGTCGATCATTCCATTCAATGCCAGTCTGTCTACTTTTCCTTGATGATCCACTTTGATCCTTCCAGCCAGGCAGCGGCTCCCGGCCATCCTCTGTGCCCCCAGTCAGCCTGTCCTCGGAGGACAGTCCTCACTCCGGCCCTCTGGGCCTCACGTGACGTTAGAGAGCGGAGTAAGTTGAAGCAGTCCATGCTGCTCTGGAAGTGCACGGTACGGTACGCTGCGCTCACCACGCTGCTTCTCACCTCTTCGGGGGGCAGGGTCAGGGGGACAAGGTCAAGGAGGAGGTGGTAGTGCCGATGGAGCTCTTCTCTCGAGTCCCGCGCTCTCTCAGGCCCGCCCGCCTATCTGCCCTCAGCTCACTGATTACTGCCGTGTGTGGTGGTGGACCCCTGGCAGGCGGCCACCCGCACCCAAAGGGCGCTGATGTGCTGATTGCTGCCGTAGTGCTGCGAGCCCACCACAGAACCTAACTCGTCTCAGGGACGGATATCATATATGAGGCTATTTGCCCCACGCTAGATGTCCATCACACTCGGGACAGTACAACAGCACCCCTTTAAATTTTGTATTGTTTAGGAGATATTCACACTACATGCTACTAATGACATCACCGGCACATGCGCTCTGGAAAAAGGCATTCCCATGCTGCCCCTTCAGAGCTCCGCCCTGTGGGAGTGACGTCATTACGGCTCGGCCAATCAGACAGCCAGAGACTGGGTGAAGATGGAAGCCCTGTCAGTGGAGACAGTGTGCCACTGGAGGGTCTTCGTTCTAAGGTAAACATTTCATAATGTGCTAGTGCTAGTATGCGATGCATACTGGCATATTATGCCACTGTCTTGCAGAATTTTTTTTTTTTTAAAGGATGCAGTTTACTACCGCTTTAAGAGAAACTGCACACTCCCTAGCAAAGATTTTATTTTATTTTTTTTTGGGGGAGGGGGGGCATGTAAACTATTCCTATATGAAAAAAACAAAACAAAAGAGACACTTAGGCCGGGTTCACACATGTGCGGCCACGGGTTTGTCGATGGGGTCCGGTGTGTTCCTGTACACCAGTTCAGGTGCGATTCAGGTCTGAATTTTAGCCTAAATTTGCACCTGAATCGGACCCAAAGATGCACCGCACCCTTTTTCAATCCGGACCGTGGCCGCCCCGGGCATGTGTGAACTGGCTCCATTGAGAGCCGGTCACACTTGCCTGTCATGCCAACTGGACGCAGGGAAACCCCACATCAAATTTGCATATGTCTGAACCCAGCCTGACTAGTCCATGGAGTCCTGCATTGCCCTACTTTCAGCTCAGTTCTTCTTTATCACTCTGGAGTTTCCACCTTTAACTGATATTCCACACATGTGCCGACACACTGCGGGTCTGTGCCACCTGCATATATGCAAAATCCTGCAAATCCACCATATCTCTCAGGTCCCACTGACCTGCTCCTTTCTGCACATCCATGGAGGGTAGGTAGAATTTTGTGCATGCGCAGACCCACAACATGTTTGTGAATGTACATGGTATAAGCAGATGTCACCCTGGAAATGTCACCTTGGTAAGGCTACAACATGTAAGGTAAGTAAAAATGTGGTGGACCACTCTTCAGAGGGTGTTGGACAGTCATTGAAGAGGAGTTATTTTGCCTATTCACTGCCCTGTTTTAATCTCTAAAAACCTGCACTACTACCCTGCAACCGCATGCCTTGCACACAGTTGTGGGTTGGTTGCAGTGCAGCCCCATTCAGGTGAATGGTTGGTGTTCAGAAGGTGGTACTGCTGGCAGGGGGAATAATTTTTGCAGAGCCACGATAGTAGAAAAATACTAAAAAGAGTGTACGTTTCCTTTAAACCCATTATTCAGAAGGTTCCGCAATTTATATTAACATGGACACCCTCACCATCTTTAAAATGAGTAGGTAGAACGTTTTTTTTCTAACACCTATACTGTATGTTTGCCGTAGAGGCTATTAGGGGCTATCCATTACTCAGAGCCCCGAGAAACATAATGTGTAACGTTAGCGACAGGTCTATTGGCCTGCGTGTATGAATCTTATATATGAAACCCATTTAGTACCCTATGAGGATCAGAGATAAACGTACCCTGATAGCAAGCAGGTATACAGCTCTGACCAGATCCCTCCGGCACTGCAGACGATGTGTCTTCTTTAGAGCCTCCGAATACCTCTCCACTTCTTCCTCTTCCGCAGCAAAACTTTTTATTGTCTTTACAGATTCAATGATTTCTTTTGCAACATCGCTGGAGCTGGCTATGGAGTCCTGCACCTTCTTCACCAGGTCCTATAAGGGGACAATACAAATATTTAAAACATAACTGCATTCTAATAATGTTGGCTTTATAAAAGGAAGCAACTTCTCAGAAATAAGCACCAGATTCCAGTTTTGGAACTTGGACACTGATATCTTTTTGCATAGAAATGTTAGTCTTCAGGTAGAGGATCCCAACTCAGGAGAGGTGAGTATGCAATAAAGTGTACACAAAGTCAGGTATGCTGCTCTTCCTGGTGGCCATCCTCATGGAACCAAGATGGGCACTTGAACCTCCAGATGGGACACTGGTATTCCCCAACTGGAACCACCAAAGGATACACCTGAGCCTTGCTGCCTTCTTTGGTTCCGGGTAACCACAACTAACGTACAAACAAAGGAAGAAGGCGTACCAGCCTAGTGAATTACTGTAGAACTCATTTATGAAGTATTAAAAGTAAATGTACTCACAAAAGAAGAAAAACACAGGCCTGTCATGAACAAATGTTCTCCAAGGACATTCCATAGAGTAGGGCACATCTAACTTGTTTCGAGGGCCATGCCCTCTTTCTCAGAGCATGAACCTTGAAAAGCTTTAGCTGTGCCCTACTCAATGGAATGTCATTAAGTGACATTTGTTCATGACAAGCCTGTGTCTTTCTTCTTTTGTGAGTACAATTGACTTTTAGTACTTAATAAACGGGTTATACGGCAATGCACTAGGCTGGTGCACCTTCTTTCATTTGTTTGTGTCTTAGGTGAGTATGCAAGCATGGGGCTAAGTGATTGTAAAGAGTTACAGAAAGGGTTGTTATGAGTGTTACAGGGAGGATTAGCATTGCCGGGACAAGGTCATCTAGAGCCCAATTGTGCCCCCCCCCCAAGATGTATAAACATTATGTGTGAGCAAAAATAACCCCCCACCCAACAAAATTGAGCACTAATCTGCATGCTTACCCCCTAAGCATAAATTCCCTCTCCACTCAGTACAAATCCACTCGCTACTGAAATCCCCTTCCTAGCATCATCTTTATCCCCCCCCCCCCAGCTCAAATCCTCTCATTCCCCATTGCCCCCAGCACAAATCCACCTTCCCCACTCCGAACCCCCCCCCCCCCCGTGCACATCCTCTACTTCTCAAATTTCCTCTTTGGGCACAAATCCTCTCCCCCAACTCCAAATCCCCCCCACACAAGTTCTCCCTAATCCCCCATCTTAGCACAAATCCCCCCCCCCCTCTAAAAAAAAAAAAAATTCCCTCCTAGCACAAATCCCTTCAAACATCCCTACTAGCACAAATCTCCCCCCCCCCCCACCCCAACACAAACTTCTTCAAATTACCACTCCTAGCACACCTCACCAAATTTTCCCTCCTAGAACAATTTCCGTCCTCTCTATTTGTCCTGTTTACTATTATCATTGAAAGTGAAAGTAAAAGAAAATATACAATTTTGGGTTGTCCCCAGAAAAGATATATAGGGGAAATCTTCCAATGGGGACACTAATTCTGGTGACCTGGGGGGCCCCAAGAAATTCCTTTATTTGCAGAGATTTCCTCTGACTTCTTTTTTGGCTATGAGACAGGAAGTGAAGGGAAATCTCTGCAATGGGACAGAGATGGAAAAAAAAAATAATCTGAGAAAGGTTATAACCCTCCCTTCCTCTATCCAAAATGAAAAAAAAAGTTTTGCCCATAGTTCTACTTTAAGTAGAGATCTGGATGTCAAATATACAGTGTTTCTAATGAGGTCCTGGCCACCTGGCAACCCCACCCCTGCCTTCATATAAATACCTTATGATACTTGTTGTATAGGCTCTGTACAATCCAGATGAGCGGTGTGCTGATAAGGGTGAGCAGTGTCAGCTTCCAGGACACCAATATCATGAAATAATAGTGACCAATGCATTTCACCAGCATCCTCAGAGTGATGTTCACATTTAAAGCGATGGAGCGGCTCACCAGTGCCGTGTCTTGTGACAGCCGAGACGTGATCTCTCCTGTAATGCCAATGACAATCAGGTAAGACTTATTATTAGGTAGTGATTAAGTTCCCTTCCTGCAACTCTAAATCTAGGTTGAAAAAAATGAGTACTGAGCAAATCAGTTCCTTCAGGTCTGTCAGCTTCCATTTGGAGTTGACATCCTCATTTGGTCAACAATTAAATGGGGCAATAGGCAAACACAAAGACAGAAGGCTCGGTGCTATATGGTTTCACTGTGTCATTATGATGTAGCAGATATCCTTGTGAAATCCAGAACATAGAACTGACTCCTTTACAAGTTTGTATAAATGCCAGCAATCTACAATGAACATTGCTTAATTAAAAATAATATCTATAAACTTTTATTTTCATTTACAAAACTTAGCCCGAGAAAAAGAAGAAGAAAATACATCCTGGAGACTTTTAAAAAAGAATCCTATCTCCATGTAAACTTGTAGTCAGATGGGGCATTGTTAACTTCAACTCACTTTTTACATTTAAAGCTTAAGTTTTGCTGGTTTTTCTGTGTCTCTAACCCCCACCCCCTTCTTCTCACTTTCCACTTCCTCCCAGGACACTGGCTCCCCCCCAGGTCCCAACCACTAAAAATCCTCTTGGGACACTAGCTTTTACAACTTCCCCACTTACTCCCAAAACTTTGGCTCCACAGCCTCTCCACATCCTCCTGGGACACTGGTTACCCCAGCATATCCCTCGCTACATTCTCATGGGCTCAAGCTCGCCCAGAATCTCCCTCTCTACATTCTCATGGGCTCAAGCTCCCCCAGCATCTCCCTCTCTACATCCTCCTGGGGCTCTAGCTCCCCCAGCATCTCCCTCTCTACATCCTCCTGGGGCTCTAGCTCCCCCAGCGTCTCCCTCTCTACATCCTCCTGGGCTCTAGCTCCCCCAGCATATCCCTCTCTACATCCTCCTGGGGCTCTAGCTCCCCCAGAATCTCCCTCTCTACATCCTCCTGGGGTTCTAGCTCTCCCAGAATATCCCTCTCTACAACCCCCTGGGGCTCTAGCTCCCCAACGTCTCCCTCTCTACATCCTCCTGGGGCTCTAGCTCTCCCAGAATATCCCTCTCTACATCCCCCTGGGGCTCTAGCTCCCCCAGCGTCTCCCTCTCTACATCCTCCTGGGGCTCTAGCTCCCCCAGCGTCTCCCTCTCTACATCCTCCTGGGCTCTAGCTCCGCCAGCATATCCCTCTCTACATCCTCCTGGGGCTCTAGCTCCCCCAGAATCTCCCTCTCTACATCCTCCTGGGGCTCTAGCTCTCCCAGAATATCCCTCTCTACATACCCCTGGGGCTCTAGCTCCCCAACGTCTCCCTCTCTACATCATCCTGGGGCTCTAGCTCTCCCAGAATATCCCTCTCTACATCCCCCTGGGGTTCTAGCTCCCCCAGTGTCTCCCTCTCTACATCCTCCTGGGGCTCTAGCTCCCCCAGCGTCTCCCTCTCTACATCCTCCTGGGGCTCTAGCTCCCCCAGAATATCCCTCTCTACATCCCTCTGGGGCTCTAGCTCCCCCAACGTCTCCCTCTCTACATCCTCCTGGGGCTCTAGCTCTCCCAGAATATCCCTCTCTACATCCCCCTGGGGCTCTGGCTCCCCCAGCGTCTCCCTCTCTACATCCTCCTTGGGCTCTAGCTCCCCCAGCGTCTCCCTCTCTACATCCTCCTGGGGCTCTAGCTCTCCCAGAATATCCCTTTCTACATCCCTCTGGGGCTCTAGCTCCCCCAACGTCTCCCTCTCTACATCCTCCTGGGGCTCTAGCTCTCCCAGAATATCCCTCTCTACATCCCCCTGGGGCTCTAGCTCCCCCAGCGTCTCCCTCTCTACATTCTCCTGGGGCTCTAGCTCCCCCAGAATATCCCTCTCTACATCCCTCTGGGGCTCTAGCTCCCCCAACGTCTCCCTCTCTACATCCTCCTGGGGCTCTAGCTCTCCCAGCATCTCCCTCTCTACATCCTCCTGGAGCTCTAGCTCCCCCAGCGTCTCCCTCTCTACATCCTCCTGGGGCTCTAGCTCCCCCAGAATATCCCTCTCTACATCCCTCTGGGGTTCTAGCTCCCCCAACGTCTCCCTCTCTACATCCTCCTGGGGCTCTAGCTCTCCCAGAATATCCCTCTCTACATCCCCCTGGGGCTCTAGCTCCCCCAGCGTCTCCCTCTCTACATCCTCCTGGGGCTCTAGCTCCCCCAGCGTCTCCCTCTCTACATCCTCCTGGGGCTCTAGCTCTCCCAGAATATCCCTTTCTACATCCCTCTGGGGCTCTAGCTCCTCCAACGTCTCCCTCTCTACATCCTCCTGGGGCTCTAGCTCTCCCAGAATATTCCTCTCTACATCCCCCTGGGGCTCTAGCTCCCCCAACGTCTCCCTCTCTACATCCTCCTGGGGCTCTAGCTCCCCCAGCGTCTCCCTCTCTACATCCTCCTGGGCTCTAGCTCCCCCATCATATCCCTCTCTACATCCTCCTGGGGCTCTAGCTCCCCCAGAATCTCCCTCTCTACATCCTCATGGGGCTCTAGCTCCCCCAGCATCTCCCTCTCTACATCCTCATGGGGCTCTAGCTCCCCCAGCATCTCCCTCTCTACATCCTCCGAGGACAATTACTTCCTCAGCTTCTTCCCCCATATCCTCCACTCTGGCTACCCCACTCCCAAATATTTCTTGTCCACTCCTAAACATTTCCTGGACCGGAAACTAGATCTCATAGCTTCTACCTCTCTATACACTGGCTCTCACAATCTCTTCCACCCAAATTCTTCCAGGACACAAGCTCTCCCAGATCTCCTCTCCACATCCTCAGGGCACTAGCTCCCCCTGCCTCTCCCTCTACACATCCTCCTGGGACACTGGCTCCTCAGCAACTCCCTCTCTACACTCTACCAGCACATTGACTCCCTATCTCTCCTCCTACATACTCATGAGGCACTGACTCTCTCAGCCTCTGCTCTACATCCTCCAATCATTCTGGTTAAGACACTGGCATCCAGCTTTACCACTCTGCATCCTTTCGGGACATCAGCTCTCTCAGCCTTTTCCACTCATATCCTTTTAGGACAGCAGTTCCCCAAGCCTCTTCCACCCACATGTCCCACAAGCTGCAGAAGGCTTTCCCTCACCATATCCTCAGAGGACACCAACTCCCCCAGTCTCTTCCTTTCCACATCCTACTGGGGCAAGCTTCCAGTTGACAACAGTTGACTATGCCATTGGTGCAGCACCTTACAGCCTCCATTGAATATGCACTTTACAGCATAATAATGCAGGAGAGAAAATGGGAGGCAGGTGCTGAGAATTATTGCTCTATAACAGGAAGCGGCCGCAGAAGAACCTTCAAAGCAGGTTCACCAAGTATTATTTAAATGAAACTGTAGACTAAAAATGACTTCTAAAATAACATAAAAATGACTCTTCCGCCACTTTTAAAACATGAAAAGCACATTTTCCTAAAAAGAAAGTAATTAAACTTACCCTTAATGCTGCAAAACTCCCCACGATTGAATAAAGAAGATTCCTAAAAGATCTTTTGCATTCAGCACATCTGAACTGTTGGATGCTGGTGTTCCCCGTTTATGCACTGGCCAGTGAAATCAACCACAGTGTGCAGAAGGGGGCCAGGCCTAAGCTATGCCATGCAGCCAATAGGTAAGTATTATTACTTGTTTTGCAGGAAGCACAGCTTTTCACATTTTAAAAATAGTGGCATTTTAACACATTAAAAATGTAAATATAAGATGTTATTTGTAAAGCTGATATTTTCCTATTTTGATGTGTGTCTGTATACTTTAATGAAACGTCCATGGACATTGCTATGTTTGAGTAGTTGGAGCCATCTAGTGACCAAATACTGGTAATGCAGCTATGTTTTTCTTTTCTGAAAGAGACAGGAAGTGATTATTGGTTGTGGGAGGTTTGGTGACCTACCCATGAACACCTTCTTGTGCAGGGCATGCTGGGTAGGGGATAAAAGGGGCCGGAGCAGCCATTTTAGGTCTCTTGGAATCATATGGCCTGCCTGAGAGGACCTGTGGGGAGACGGTGGCCAGATTGCAGAGACCCAGAGACACTCATCCGAGCATCGGAGGACGGGATTCACCCAGTGGGGCTGAATGGAGTGATTGGTCCAGCTGATAGAGAAGCAAGTTTCAGTCACCGGACAAAAGTCACCACACAGAGCCTCTATCCAGTGGGTGAGCGGGTCACGGCCCACAGTTTGTTAAATCTCACATGCAGTTAGACTCATATACAGGCCTCACTGGAAATTATAGTTCCACGAAGGAGCAGAGCAACTGATACTGAGAAGGTTTGAGGCCTATCTACCTTTATGCCTTAAATTTACCAGCAAGACGAGGGGACTTCAATAATGTCCTTTTACAAAAGGAAAAAATGTGGATCTACAAAATGGGATCCTTGGTGCCCCAAGGATTAAACGTTGAGTTTAGTTTACAACCCTTTTTAATCCCGTGACTTTCGTGGTTGGGTGTTATTCTTGCTGTATCGAGAATGGAGAGACGAGGGGGTACAGACTTTACCATCTAACATGCAGAGGTCTTACTCATGGTATATTACCTCTATGGAACCTTCGGTCCATATTTCTCTCTTATATTATCCCCATGGATCCTCTTTTTTTTTTTTGAAAATTCTTTTTATTGGTTTTAAAAACAGAACAACATACAGAACAGAGCCTCTGGGCATACCCCGGCTCGACAACAACAAAATAGAAAAGAAAAAAAAAAAAGCCAAAAGAAATAAAAAAGAAAAAACACATACAGTAACAAAAATAGAAAAAACAACCCCAGACTGGGCTGCACCCAGCTGCTACTACATGAAGGAAGTGCATAAGTCACTAGGATCCAGAGGGCAGGAACAAGCCATTCACTGCGGTGGAGTTTAAGAGCTTAGTAGGATGACGAGAGTCCACAGTCCACACGTGGGGGAAGCAATTGGCCACCACAATCAGGGACCCTGGGTGGGCCCAGCAGGATCCCCCGCATCATTAGTAGTTTCACTAGAATCCACCCAAATGTCCCACACCTTGGAGAATTTTTTCGGGCAGCCCCTGTTAGTATAGGTCGCTTTATAAAGTGGTATAACCGAGTTAACTAGGGACTTCCACAGGGAGAATCACCAATTTCCTAGCATAGAATAATAAAAGGCCTAGGAGAGTGCGGGTCGCCACTGAGTGGGCCAGATCATTTACAAGTCCCAGGATGCAACATTCCAGCTTCAGGGGTACACGGATGGTGGTCACTCGAGCAATGAAATATGTGCTAGTTGGGTTGTGAACGGCGCTACCGTGTTAAAAAATACACTTGGTGAATAAATAACGTAAAAATGTTGAAAGTGCTTGATATTAAATAAATAGATATATTTTATAAAGTGCACATGTGACTCATAGTTTTCAGAGACTATTTGTAGTGAAGAAACACACATACCCTGTGCCTTTAAAAAGTGCAATAATAAAGTGCATAAGTGCTAGTGCAAAACAAAAGACACAAAACTGAAATAGGGCAGTGGTTTTTTTATTTTTCATTAAACATACCATGTGTGATGTGTGTCTAATTTAAAGAACAAATCATAAAGTGGTTGTGCACAATAAAAAAACTCTCAAAGGTTCTGTGCTGCAGTGAGCAGAAATGTGCAAAAATGGAACATTCAGTTGAAAAATGATTGTGAGTAAAAAGGACTTTAGGGCTGCAGACACCTGCGTGACCGCTAGGTGTCGCACCCTGTATACAACCTGGTGAGGCTTTTCTGCTGGATGGATACCGTGTAGGGGTTATTTCCTCCTCTGGTCTCCTAATGTGCCGCGTGGTGCCTCAAAAAAGAAACACAGAGACGAAAAACCCCCTGGTGCCGTATCTCAAAAACAAGGGCAGAAAAAATGTAGTGACTCACGGTGGAAGATGCAGGCTGTCCGCGATCAGTGTTGTTGTGTGCCGGGAAGCTTCCGCGTTCCACGGCTCTGGCTCCGAGTGCCGGAAATGACGTGTTGACGTCGAAGACTCCGCCCTACCGGTTTCGTCAAATGACGTCTACAGGAGCGGCGTGACTCGAGCAATGAAGTCCAGAATCCGAGTCCAATACGCCACCAAGGGCAAACAATGCCAAAGCGTGTGCGTATAGGTGGGATCCCGTGCGCCGCAGCGCCAGCAGGTCGGAGGTGTGTCAGGAAAGGCTCTATGCAGCCTGGTCGGGGTCAGATGAAACCTATGGAGGATTTTAAACTGCACAAGGCGATCCCTAGTGGCCACCAAGTGACGGAACGGGTAGTCCCAGACATCCTCCCAATCCTCCGCATCCAGGCCCGGAGCCTCAGCCACCCAAAAGGCCTGCAGAGCCTCCAGTCCCGAATGCACACTAGGGAGTAGGGTGCTGTAGATGGTGGAGAGGGGCTTCTTCAAAGTGTCATTCCCAAGAATGGCCTCAGCCAGCGTGAAGTCGCAGGGATGATCACCGAACTGTTTATGGAAGGCATGGCGAAGCTGAAGGTATCTGAAAAAATGGGAATTGGGCAAGGAAAAGTCCGCTTTCAGTTGGTCAAATGTCGCAAGCGTTTCCCCTCTACAAATATGGGACAGGTACAATATGCCCCTGGAGGCCCACACAGTGGGATCCGGAATGGAGAAAAACTCCGGCAGCTCCGGGTTCATCCACAGTGGGGAATTCGGGGAGCGGTGCCCAGGACCCGTCCGGATATAGGGAGACTGCAGTTTCCAAGCTCTGATCACCGTCACCATCGAGACAGTGACAGGGTACGGAGCTTTCGGTCCGCGAAGTAGCAAGTTGCGCAAGGCCTCATAGGAGCCCAAAAGAGCCGCCTCCAGAGCCACCGCAGCATTGGAAGTATCCGAGACCAGCCAGTTGTGAGCATGTGTCAGAAGTCCCGCCACGAAGTATCGGAAAAAGTCAGGGCACGCCAATCCCCCCGGAGTCCAGGGTCGCTGCAATACCGCAAGGCGAAGTCTAGGAGGGCGAGAACCCCAGAGAAAAGAGAGGATGCGAGAGTGCAGCCGACGAAATACGGCCTTCGGTATCCAGACTGGAGAATGGCGAAGCACGTATATGAGAGGGGGCAACAACTTCATCTTGACCAGGTTGATACGGCCAATCAGGGTCAGGGGGAGATTCGCCCAGGAGCGCAGTTTGGTCCCGAATTTCGACAGTAGGGGGGTCAAATTCAGGTCGCAAAAGTCCCGAATGTTAGGGGAAATCACAATGCCCAGATATTTAAGTCTATCGGTCCAGCACAAGGGCAGGGACGGGTACGCGTGGGCCCGGGCTCCCTCGTCTATCAGAAGGATAAGCGACTTGTCCCAGTTCACTCGCAAGCCAGACAAATTGGAGAAGGCCGCCAGCAGATCCAGGGCCGAACGGAGCGACCGGCCAGGGTCCCGGAGGAACAGGATAATGTCATCAGCATAAAGTGCCAGCTTTTCCTCCAAGGACCCCACCCTGATCCCCTTGACCGCCCCAGAACCGCGAACAGCCGCTGCCAGGGGCTCAACAGCCAAGGAAAACAAGGCAGGCGAGAGCGGGCATCCCTGACGAGTGCCCCGCGCGATTGAAAAGGGAAACGACAGCCTCCCCCCCAACTTAATTTGAGCACAGGGGTGGGCGTACAGCATGGCAACCCATTTACGGAATACGGGGCCGAAGCCAAACCTCTCCAGCACCATCATCATATAGGACCAGTCTACTGAGTCAAACGCCTTTTCCAGATCAAGCACCACCATCACTCGTGTACCCTGAGCCTCCGCCGGGACCTGCAGATGAGTATACACTCTGCGTATATTGATATCAGTGGATTTGCCTGGCATAAAGCCAGTCTGATCTATATTAATCAAGTAGGGCAGGACCTTCATCAACCTGGTAGCTAGTAACTTTGTAAGTATTTTTAGGTCATAATTCAGAAGAGATATGGGCCTGTAGGCGGAGCACTGGGTGGGGTCTTTCCCGGGCTTGAGGATCAAGACTATGTGGGCAAGAGACATAGAATCCGGGAGAGCCCCCGCTTCCAGGCAGGAGGCGTAGGTCCCCAAAAGCCTAGGAGCTAGTTCAGAAATATACATCCTATACCAATTCCCCAGCAGGCCGTCAGGACCAGGGGTCTTCCCGGGGGGGAGGGAGCGAATGGCCTGCTCAACCTCCTCCAGCGTGAACTCTGCCTCCAGGAGAGCAGCATCCTCCAGAGCCAGAGTAGGCAGGGCCAACTCCCCAAGAGACCCCAAGTCCCTACCCCCCGGCGGGGGAGGGTCCGCCCCATACACACGTTCATAGAAATTGCGGAATTCCAAGAGGATATCGGCAGGATCCCGAAGGACACCACCATCAGCAGATTGTATAACCGGGACCACCGTCTGAAACCTAGAGTCCGCAGACAGATTGGCCAAAAGTCTGCCATTTTTGTCCCCAGACTCAAATATTCTGGCTCGTAGCGAACCCATCTCCGCCTCAGCAGCCGATGATACGTGCAAGTGTAGGGCTCTCCGAGCCTGCGCCATGGAGGAGTACGCCTCGGAGGAGGGATTCGAGGCAAATTCAGCCTCAGACTCCGTCACCGCCGTCTCCAATTCCGTCCTCCCCGAGGCGCACTCCACCCGCGCAGACTTAATAGCAGAGATATAGTCGCCACGGACCGTGGCCTTGAATGCATCCCAACACACCGAGGCGGAGGCCGTAAGGTCGTTGACCTCCCAATATTGGGCAATTTTACCAGACATCCCCTCCATCACTCGCTGGTTCTGAAGCCACCCACAGCCCAACCTCCAGCCGCCCCGCTCGCCCGGATCCCCCAACCGCAATTGAATCTCAAGCGGCGAGTGATCCGAGAGACCGGAGGGCAGGTAGCCAGCCGACTGCACAAATGGCAGGACCGAGGGTGAGCAGAACGCCAGATCAATACGGGAGCCAGATCGATGCGACGAGGACACATGGGAATAGAACCGGTCCTGCGGGTGTTTCCACCGCCACAGTTCCGTGAGCTGTAAGGTCGAGGCCCAAGTGTGCAGCTCCGAGCAGGATTGACGGTTCAGATTCGAGGTGTCCAAGTCACCATCTAGGATGTTGTTAAAATCCCCAGCCACAAAGATGCGCTGGGTCGAGAATTCGGCCAGGCGATCATAGATGTGGTATAGGACCGCACTAGAAAAAGGCGGGGGGACATACACATTGACAAATACAAACAATTTACCCGCAATCTCAAGAGCCAGAATAACATATTGACCCTTGGGGTCCGTGATGACCCTCTCAACACGACAGGACAGGGCCCTATGTACCAAAATTGATACCCCCCTTGCATAATTGGAGTAAGTGGCGTGGAAGGCCTGACACACCCAGCGCCTGCGGAGGGCTAGGATAGCACTCCCCGTCAGATGGGTCTCCTGGAGGAAGACCACCTGCGGTTTAGAGGACTGGAGATATTTAAATAAAAGAGCACGTTTAAATTTACTATTGAGGCCACGCACGTTCCAAGACAGTACTTTAATGCGGTCAGCCATGACACAGAGAGGAGCAATCAGGCAGGGGGAATAGGCGCATCAGGAAGGGAGCCAGGGGCCAGGTGAGAGACCAACCACGCCACCCCTCAGTATCAGGAGCAGGGAAGCAGACAGCCCAGACTGCGACCCACAGTGAAACAGTACCACACAGTGAATGAGCACATTGCATAAAAAACATCAGAACACAGCACAGGTTTGCAGCCAAAAACAAAAAAATAGAAAAAAACGAAGCAAAACAAGCACACATATAAACCCCTGTCGACCAGAGAGCAACCGTGCCGCAGGTCGACTTCATCCCAAAAAAACAAGAAAAAACAGCACACTATGGACCAGGAAAAAGGCCTAGACCATAGTCATCCGGCTCTAGGCCAGGAAAAAAAAATGTCCAGGGGGCTAACCAGAGGCAAGGTCAGCCGACGGTCTCCGCCGTCTCGAGAACCAGTTACAGCAGTTCTGTAGTAGAAAGCAAAACAAAAAGGTGGCTAACGCCAGCCCCAGCTCCAGGGACACATGGACATAGAGGGGAAACAGCAAAATGAGGAAAAAGAAAAAATAACACAACCCAGGAGTATAGGAGTGGAGGAGAGGCAGGAACGATCCGGGAATAGAGGGTCTCCACTGTTCACAGTCCAACCGAACAACTCAGAGGGGGAACAAATTGAAGAACAGGGAGTTCAGCAAACACGTGGCCAACAGCGCCAAGGTGGAAAGGCTCATCGCAGGCTAAGTAACCAGGCATCCGCGTCGTCAGGGGAATCAAAAAACTTGACAGATCCGGCATGTTGCACACGGAGTCGGCTGGGAATACTTAATTTCCTTCTCACGGAGCCTCCGCCGCACATCATTAAAGGTCTTTCTCTTTTTCTGCAGCTCCGCAGAGAAGTCAGGGTAGAGATGGACCAAGGTGTTTTCATACGGCAACGTGTCATGCTTGCGGGCTTCACTTAGTATGCGGTTCCTGTCACGGTAGTTTAGGAACCGGACCAAGAAGGGGCGGGGCGGGGCCCCCGGGATTACGCGGCCCGTAGGGACTCTATGGGCCCGCTCAACCACATAGCTGGGTGCCAGGTCCGTGAGCTTCAGGAGGTTCTTAAAAAACAGTTCAGCAAATTCAGCAGGCCTATCCCCCTCAGCCCCCTCAGGCAGGCCCAGCACCCGCACATTATTCCGCCTCTGGCGGTTCTCAGCATCATCTGCCTTTGCTAACAGCATCTGAACCGTCTGTTGTAGGGAGGACAGGGAAGCAGAGTGCTGGATAGTGAGGTCCTCAGCAGAGGAGATACGCTGCTCAGTGTCCGTGAGCCTCCCCCGGATCTTATCCAAGTCCGCCCGGATAAAGTTGCACTCCTCCGCCAAATGATCAATCCTGGCCAGTAGAGAGGTCTTGCTCTGCTCAATGGCAGACAGGATAGTAGCTGTGTCACTTGCCTGGCCCGGGATGGATGTGGATGGAACCGCAGCCGAGTCCGCCGGGAGCTCCATGCTGGTGAGCAGAGCGCGCAGGCCTTCCAAGATGGCGTCCGGAGGCACCTCCGGCGGGGGAGCCGGCTCCTGCTTCGCAGCGGCGGCAGCAGTTTTGGACTTCCCAGGCATTCCAGATGCAGCCCACAGACGTCCCGACCCTCCACCAGTCCGGCACGGCAGGAGAAAACGGGGTTCAGGATGCGTAATAAGGAGGATTAATCAGGGTCCCCGGAGCTCCAGGCAGGCACGTCTGGTCCGCTTCACATCTGGTCACATCCCCCCCCCCCCCCCATGGATCCTGTTTGACCTAATTATATTACTGTAACGTCCTTTTCAGGTATAGGGCAAATATACAATAAGTTCCCATATCCCCCCCTGGGGGAACTTCTGGGACCTTTTTCCTCCTTTATCTCTGTACACTATATTCTGTCCTGTGCTTTTCCGGGTTCTTTCCATAATTGTGTTCATTTTGAGCTTCTTACAACTATGGACTCCTCCATCTTCCTATGTATGGCCACCATGTTTACAGGGAACAATCGGTTCTGACTCACTACCAAGGAACACATAGCCTCGATGGAAACAGCGATGTACTTATATATATATTCCTTTTTATGTGTATATCTATTATGTTCTGTTACTGTTGCAGCGTTTTTAGCCTGTACTGTTTTGTATTTAATATTATGGTCACCTTTCCGCATGGTATTTGGTGTTCACAGGAGCAAGATGACTCCTGTTGTTAACACTCTAAGAACTAAACAAATGTATATGTTGTTGTAAGCTATGCGGAGATGTGGCCATGACGCTGGTGGAATGGATGACGCCATAAAGGTATATTTGCTTGATTTGCTAATGCAGTGACATCTGGTGGAGGAAGGATGTAATCGTCACTCTATTAGACCTGCCTACTATGCTACCTGCCTGTCCTTGTGTCTGAGGATTTCCGTCCATTCATTCGTTGGGCTGTTCCCCTGTATGCAACCGGCAAACCGACAAACCGGATGTGACGTGAGTTGGTCACCTTCGACCTGGAAGTCTATCCATTGGTGCCGATGTAGCTCTATGCACGAGGTGAACGCCGTACTGACGGCACCACGGACCGGACAACTTGGGCAACCGGACCAAATCACGGACCTCCGCAGCTTTTATCCCCGACTGAGAGGCTCTATGTATCTGATTCATTGAGTCATCACCGCTGCAGGTAATAGCCTCTTGTGAATCTTCACTCTGGTGACTGGGTCCCGCCATTGGGACCACAACGGCTTCCCTGCCGGATTGTGAATCTGAGATAATTGAAGCCTTCCTAATACTGGATCCAGCTACTCTATGACCTATATACAACTACTTTATTGACTCTTCCGAAGCCCCAAAAAGTTATTGTGTTTTCCACGGTGATCCGTGACCTCCATATAGGGGTCCCCAGGTTACGGACTATTGGTGCTGTGACCACATTCCACTTTCTGGATCCATCACAGATCCTGTCTGCTTCAGCAACAAGCACTATCATGTATCTTCATTAGAGTCATCTATTAATTTTTTCATCTCATGGAACCTTTATTTTTGGATCAGCCAGAGATAGTGGGATATTGAGCTCATAGTTCATATTTGAGAGGTCCTCTCACATCACCGTACACGGCAATCAACTCACAGAATGTGTTGGTGCATGTTCGGTCCTGTGATATTGTATCTCCTACACATTGGGTCATTATGCAATTAGTTGTGCCTGCTGGCCTTTATTACAAGCCGCACTGAGCTATCATTGCATTCATTGATGTTCCTTCAATGTGATCAGATATCATGTTTTGAGTCCTTATAGCACATGTGCTTTTGTGTATTTTAATGTTTTTATCTTGTATTGTCATTCAGTGTTCCCCACACCACTCTGATACCTTTTTCTAATTACTTTTGTATTTCTAGGCATACGTGCCCAATAAAATTTACATTTTATACCAATTTCAGTCCTCAGTGCCCTTAGTTGGTCCTCTTTTTGAGATTGACAGACCACGGTTTGCCATCTCATATCTTTTTCTTCTGGTATTATATTGTCCAACGGTCACTGACCAGGACTTAATTTTTGAGCTACATACTCTCAGGGACAAACTTCATTAATTCCCCACATTGGGATGTTGATTAGGCCAATTTTTGGAACAAAACCCTCTGCTTCTCTATAGCCTATCTACCTTGATGTCTCGAGAAATGTTTAAATAGTTGTTACAGCTACACCAGAAGCATTTTCACTTCAATTTAATTCACCAAAACTGTGGATTACAAATCACAAGGAGCCACTTTAGCTAGCGAAGAAAAGAAGATCCAGGACTAAGTACTTCAAAAAGTGAGATCTCACACATAGCTTATAAAGTAGGGGGAGCTCCCAGGTATAGACATATATATATGTATACTGTTTCTTTCTAATTGTTTATATTGAAATCCATTGTGCTGTTGTATTATCCTTGAGTGACAATACAGGTGTTTTGTACTATCCTACATTGTATTGTATTGCATTGCATCACAGCTGTGCCAAGGGGATTGAGCCAAGTTAGTGGGGTTTATTGGTAGAGTGCAGGCCCAGATCAAACCAGCAGCCCTTAAAGGGGGTTAGTGCTACACGTGGGGGACTCGTCCAGGATCCTGTCACTCTACAAGCAAGCCCGCTCCCCTTCAGGCTACCATGGACCCCATCAAAGTAGTCCAGTGGTGCGAAGCAGAGGGGACACGCTCAGAAACAAGCGTGGCCATTGAATTTCCAGGGAGCGACTGGGGAAAGAAACAAATTAAAGAGGTGGTACAAACATTGTCCCCGGACAGAAAGGCTTACGTGGTCGCAGTGAAACCAGATCCTGGGACCGACTGCACCTATGCACTGATAGAGTGGGGACGGGATGTCCCTGAAAATTTCCACGGTGCCAGTGTGAAATTGTCTGAAAAGACAGAGTTTCACTTGACACATCCCAGCAAGCATGAAGGACACTCTCCCAGTCAGAAGCAGTTAGAACCTTTAGACAGGAAAGCAGGGGCTGCTGCTAAATCACTGGCAGAACGACAGCTGGCTGATCTGAAACGACAGTACCGTGACATACAGGAGAAGTTTCAAGAGACCTCCAGTATTATAGATGAACGTATTAATGGGTTAAGTGTCGGTTTGGAGGACCAGAGAGATAGCCAGATAACACCCAACCCTGGGAAGGTGCTGAAGAAACGCACCCAGGGCCGCTTGCAGGAAGCAACCATCCGGAAGGATTTCAACAATGATGGCCAGATAGGAGAGAAGGGGCAGAAGGACAAACTGTCCTACACCAGCCTCCTACACCAAATAGAATTGGGGCTACAGAAAGGATATCTGGAATCGGAAATTAGAGAGGCTGTAATCCATGCCATCAGCCCAGGTTCAAGTGTCAGGGGTATGTTGGAGAGGAAGAGTGGATTGACCTTGAACCAGCTCAAGAGGATACTGAAAAGCTATTATGAGGAGGAAGATGCCACTGAGCTGTTTCATCGTCTGATAAATATGACACAGGATAGTAGAGAGTCTCCTCAGAACTTCCTATTTCGGGCCATTGAGCTCAAGGACCGCCTGCTGTTCGCATCAAGGGAAGAAAGAAGCGGAGAGCATTTTGGAGCCAAGCTAGTTAAGAGGAAATTCCGGAGATCTGTGACTACGGGATTGAGGAGTGACTATATCAAGCTACAATTGAAGCAGTATTTGGAAGATCCCTCAACTCCGGATGAGGTCCTCATTGAGAAAGTGAATGAAGCAGATAAGATGGAGATTGAGAGGGACCAAAAACAGAGGAAACTTCAAGCTTCTAGCACCACAAGTGCTAAAATACAGCAGATAGGTGTCCCCTGCAGTAAACTCAGGAACTGAATGTACTGGCAGCAAGCGTTGAACAGGGATCATGGCTTTCACCTGTTCACAACCTACCCGTAAGTCAGACTGGACTGAAGAAGCTGTTCCAGACCCAGAAAGAAATACTGGAGATGATGACAATGCTGATGACTCGTCTGGTGAAACCCCAGACAGAAGAAGTCCCGCCACTCAAGGCTCCGGAGACTCCTACCATTAACCATCCTATGAAACAAACACAGAGAGTCTGCTTCAAATGTGGAGGCGAATGTGCCCAAGCCCAGTAACTGAGACAAAATCCAAACAGCCGGGGGGAAACTTCAGAGGGCCCCAATGAAGGAGTCAACTGGGCGCCCGGTTGTAATAGCTAACTCCATACCGACTCATATGCCCCTGGCTGCTGGGGTCACCAACAAGCCAGGATGTAAAAGAGAGAGATCCCCAAAACCAAAGGCGAAGGTACAAGTGATATTGCAAAAGGCCTCGATGGTAAGGTTTGTCTTTTTGCTGATGACACAAAGATATGTAACAGGGTTGATGTTCCTGGAGGGAAACGCCAAATGGAAAAGGATTTAGGAAAACTAGAAGAATGGTCAGAACTCTGGCAACTGAAATTTAATGTGGATAAGTGCAAGATAATGCACCTGGGGCGTAAAAACCCAAGGGCAGAATATAGAATATTTGACACAGTCCTGACCTTAGTATCTGAGGAAAGGGATTTAGGAGTAATTATTTCAGAAGACTTAAAGGTGGGAAGACAATGTAATAGAGCAGCACGAAATGCCAGCAGAATACTTGGATGTATAGGGAGAGGTATAAGCAGTAGAAAGAGAGAAGTGCTTATGCCTCTGTACAGAACACTGGTGAGACCTCACTTGGAGTATTGTGCGCAGTACTGGAGGCCATATCTCCCGAAGGATATATTTACTCTAGAGAGAGTTCAGAGAAGAGCTACTAAACTAGTACATGGATTGCAGGAAAAAACTTACCAGGAAAGGTTAAAGGACCTTAACATGTATAGCTTGGAAGAAAGAAGAGACAGAGGGGATATGATAGAAACTTTTAAATACATAAAGGGAATCAACTCGGTAAAGGAGGAGAGCATATTTAAAAGAAGAAAAACTACCACAAGAGGACACAGTTTTAAATTAGAGGGGCAAAGGTTTAAAAGTAATATGAGGAAGTATTACTTTACTGAGAGAGTAGTGGATGCATGGAATAACCTTCCTGCAGAAGTGGTAGCTGCAAATACAGTGAAGGAGTTTAAGCATGCATGGGATAGGCATAAGGCTATCCTTCATATAAAATAGGGCCAGGGACTATTCATAGGATTCAGATATATTGGGCAGACTAGATGGGCCAAATGGTTCTTATCTGCCGACACATTCTATGTTTCTATGTTTCTACAAGCCACCAAGCAGGCTAAAGGTACTGCAATCAGTGGATTTCCCCCCAAGCTAGTGGGACCCTCCCCAATTGTCCCCATCCAAGTAGAGGGGATTTATACGAAAGCCCTGCTGGACACTGGAGCCCAAGTAACCTTGCTCTACAGGGATTTCTATGATAGACATCTCAAGCACCTGCCGTTACAGAAATTGGAGGAACTAGAGATATGGGGATTAGGCACTCAGAACTTCCCATATGATGGTTACCTGCCAGTCAGACTCACTTTCGACCCAAGTACAGCAGGAGAGGCTGAGACTTTTGACACCTTGGCCATAGTGTGCCCTCGTCCCCCAGGGGCTGACAAAAATTCCCTCATCATTGGGACGAACACTGACTTAGTGAGGAGGCTACTTGCACCGCTTGTGCTGCAGAAGGGGACCCTCCCCACTAAAATACATCCAATGTTGGCCCAGACATACCGAGACCTTAGACAAGAGGAAGAGACTCCTGAAGAGGGCGTGGGAAAAATCTGGCTCCTGAATAGGGAAAAGAGGTTAGTCCAGCCGGGTGAAGTAATCTGGAAAAAAACAGGTCCTTTCATTGTCCTTGAAAATACAAGCCACAAAGAAAAAAAGGGGTTAGAGCTTATCTCTGAAGTGTTGCCCACCAGAGTATTGAAGAGGACTCACGGCAAAGTTCCAGTCAGTGTCCGCAAAGCGGCAGCTGTGCCAGTGAGGGTGCCAGCCAGAATACTGTTAGGACAGGTCAACCCAGCAACTCCAGTCGCAGCATGTGGTTTGACAGAAGGACCAGCAGCAGAAGTCCCTGTAGAAGAATTCTGCCCGAAAAATACGCCTCTTACCCCTGCATGGAGAGAAAGAGCTAAAGCTCAACTTCTGAAATGGAGGGCAGCCTTCTCAAAAAGTGAATTTGATGTGGGGTTGGCAAAGAGTGCCACCCACCGAATTCGACTGGAGGAAGACAAGCCGTTTTGTGAAAGGGTTAGGCGAATCCCATTGGGAGATGTGGAAGATTTGAGAGAGCAACTGGCCGAACTCAAGAGGACGGGCATTATCCGGGAGTCCAGGAGTCCTTATGCCTCCCCTATAGTGGTGGTCAAGAAGAAGAACTGGTCCCTACGCCTATTTATCGATTACAGGACCCTGAACCGGAGGACCATTCCTGACCAGTACACCACACCTCAGATAGAGGATGCTCTGCAGAGCCTAGCGGGAGCGAAATGGATCAGTGTGCTGGACTTAAAGAGTGGGTATTATCAGATCCCCAAGTGCCCCGAAGACAAAGAGAAGACCGCTTTTATCACCCCGGTGGGATTCTTTGAATTCAACCGGATGCCTCAAGGCCTGTCTGGGGCCCCAGCAACTTTCCAGAGGTTGATGGAAAAGACAGTGGGTGACATGAACCTTCTTGAAGTACTAGTTTACCTGGATGACATAATAGTGTTTGGAAGAACGTTGGAAGAGCACGAAGAACGCCTGGAGAAGGTCCTGAAGAGACTTCATGATGAAGGTCTGAAGCTCTCTATGGAAAAATGCCAGTTCTACCAGCCCTCAGTGAATTACCTGGGACACATTGTGTCTGAAGAGGGAGTGGCAATCGATCCCAAAAAGTTAGAAGCTGTCACTTCTTGGCCCAGGCCCACCAACGTGACTGAACTCAGGTCATTCTTAGGCTTCTGCTCGTACTACAGAAGGTTTGTGGAAGGGTTCGCTAAAATAGCCCACCCACTCACTGAGCTCCTAAAGAAACAGGGAGAAGTTAGTGTAAGCCCAGAGCCATCAAGGAAGCCAAAAGAAAGGTCCAGAAGGAAGAAAGAGTCCATCCAGGACCAGTGGACTCCAGAATGTGAGGAAGCTTTCAGACAATTGAAGTGGAGCCTTACCACTGCCCCGGTATTGGCATGTGGATGCCAGCCGTGAAGGACTGTGAGGAGTGCTCTATCAAGAGCATGAAGGGCATCTGTGGCCGATCGCTTATGTGAGCAGAAGTTTGACTCCTGCCAAAAGAAACTATCCAACTCACAAGCTTGAATTTCTGGCTCTGAAGTGGGCAGTGGTAGACAAGTTGAAGGACTATCTTTACGGTGCTGAATTCGTGGTTAAAACGGACAACAACCCCTCACATATCTGCTCACCACTGCAAAGCTGGACGCCACCGGTCACAGGTGGTTAGCTGCTCTCTCGGCATTTACCTTCAGCCTGAAGTACAGACCAGGGGTTGGTAACAGAGATGCGGATGCTCTGTCAAGAAGGCCTCATGACCCCCGAAACCCCTCAGAAGACTGGACTCAACTTACTCCAGAAGGAGTAAGGGCCCTTTGGGAAGGGACAAGTCAATACAGGAAGAGTGGGGCCAGAGCCGAAGAAGTAGGAGTATCCTCAGCGGGAGTACCCAGGTGCTATTGCAACATCTCCCAGGTTGTACAGGAGGGTCTCCCCAAGCTATCCAGAAAGGATCTCAGGAGAGATCAGGAGGAAGATCCACTGTGTGGGCTGGTGCTGAAGGCATTGGAACATCAACAGTCTGATGTGCAGCAAAAGAGCCCCAAGAAGGAAGCCCGGCTGTTAATGAAAGAATGGGATCGGTTGCAGTTGCACCAAGGGGTGGTCTACCGAAGGGGCCCCTCTGATGGTCCAGAAGCGAAGTGGCAGCTGCTCCTGCTGGGAAAACACAGAGAGAGGGTACTGATTGCTTTACACGATCACCATGGTCATTTGGGAGCCGAGAGGACTCTCCAACTAGTAAGGGACAGGTTCTACTGGCCTCACATGAGGAAAGAAGTGGAGAGTTACTGTCATTCCTGCCTCAGGTGCATACAACGAAAGACATTGCCTCAGAGGGCTGCCCCAATGGGCCATTTGGAGAGCCAGGGACCAATGGACCTGGTCTGCATAGATTTTCTTTGTTTGGAATCCGATCTGACTGGGCAGGGGGACATCTTGGTGGTAACAGATCACTTTACCCGTCATGCCCAAGCATTTCCTACTAGAGACCAGCAAGCAACCACGGTAGCAAAGACTCTCATGGAGAAATTCTTTGTCCATTATGGCTTACCTAAACGGATACATTCGGACCAAGGAAGGGACTTTGAGAGCAAATTGATAAAGAGACTGGTGGATCTACTAGGCATACAAAAGTACAGGACTACTCCTTATCACCCACAAGGGGACCCTCAACCGGAAAGGTTCAACAGGACTCTCCTGAATATGTTGGGGATGTTGACTGCAGAACAGAAACCCCATTGGAGTAGACACATTACTGCACTGGTTCATGCCTACAACAGTACCATAAGTGATGCCACTGGGTATTCCCCTTACAGATTCATGTTCGGCCCTGAAGCCCGATTACCAGTGGACCTGGCTTTTGGTTCCTCCTTGGATCACACATCAGAGACCTCCCATAGAGGGTATGTGGACAGGCTGCGGAGGAGCCTGAAGATAGCTTACGAGCAGGCTCGAGCCACCTCGAACTCCAGAGAGAACAGGAACAAGAGGAACTTCGACCTGAAAGTAAGAATTCAGGATCTTCAACCAGGTGACCGGGTTCTGCTAAAAAATCTAGGCATCCCGGGCAAGCATAAGTTGGCGGATCGTTGGAGATCACAGCCTTACGTTGTTTGTAGGAAGCTACCAGGGCTCCCAGTGTATGAAATCAAGCAAGAAGGAAACACTGGGCCAGTAAAAACCTGGCATCGGATTTACCTTTTACCTCTCACAGAGGCAGTCAGGATAAGCACAGAGGGGGAATCCCCATCCACATCCACTGATGTGTGTAGGCCAATAACCAGGTCTCAGCTTGCACCCTCTACAGATGAAGATGAGGAAGTGGAGATGAGTTGGCTGTGGCCTCCGGAAGCTTCAGAAACAGATGCTGATATCTCTTCAGATGTAGAGGAGGATAATAACGGAACTCTCAGGGCAGAGGCCCCAGAATTTGTGCCGGCAACTCATCCTGCAAAAGAGCCCAGTACTCTTATTTACTCTCCATCTTTAGTCACTGAGAGGAGGGATGATGACATTTGTCAAAAAGGAATGGACACTCTGAAAGTGCAAAGAGAGACATTCGCCCACCACGCAGACTGACTTATGATACATTGGGTGAATGCTCTGAAGCATCTCAGTTTGTCAGCAAAAGAAATCTTGAACTGCCTGGTCCTTCTACTTTTGATTCAGTAAGGGACAGCCCCACCTCACCCCTTGGCACATCTGTACCAGACAAGGTAGTTTCAGCTGTGAGTGCACAGGATAGCTTCCCATTATATGACAACTGGTGGGAAGCTCCTCTGTCTGTATTGTATGACTGTATAGAGGCTAAAATACAAGATAGAGCTAGCAATTTGAACCTCTTTGGAGGACCAAAGAGATAAAGTAGGGGGAGTGTGTAGCGCTGATATTTTCCTATTTTGATGTGTGTCTGTATACTTTAATGAAACGTCCATGGACATTGCTATGTTTGAGTAGTTGGAGCCATCTAGTGACCAAATACTGGTAATGCAGCTATGTTTTTCTTTTCTGAAAGAGACAGGAAGTGATTATTGGCTGTGGGAGGTTTGGTGACCTACCCATGAACACCTTCTTGTGCAGGGCATGCTGGGTTCATCTTGAAAACGTCATATCTGACGAAACGTGCGTCGGTTGCGGCGTGCTGACGTCACCTGTTTGTGTTGAGGACGGGCGGAGAAGCCGACCGGCCGGCGGCTCATCTCAATCCATGCTTTGATTCCTTTCATGCTTGTAAGTTGCTTTCTTTTTTATGGAATAAAGTCTGTTGGTTTTACACTATCGAGCGCTTTTGTCTTTCCATACCACTCTGTTGGGACTTGGAGTAATCGTTCAGCCAGCTGTCCACCTTGAGGATCATCTATGGGATTTTTGGCTCGCACTGCATTAGCATCTGGTAAGAGGCAGTGGTGTCGGGAGTGGTCCCTTTGACTCTTGGTGGCTTCTGTTTGTCATTTCTCTCCTTTGCCCTATACCTGACATCTGGTAAGCATTTGGGATTTAAGGGTGTCGGTGCCTTTTCACTCTCATCTTCCTTGTGTTTGGTCGGCTTTGGTGATGGTGTGCACTCCTTAGGGTGATCTGTATCAATGCTAAACAGTATTATGCTATGGAAGTCTTTAATTTCTTTTTACATGTAATTGCCAACTAACATTGAGACAACATATGAGTTCGCTGATCTGAGGCTGTTGGATTCAATACACTTCTGTGATTTCTGGGCAAATTTTTTCTCTTTATCTGGTAAGGAGACTACATATTTGGTTGCTTATCCTACCTTTAACTTTGGGATTCCGGATTTTGGATTGCGTCTGACATTTGGACATTACCCTTGGTTATTTATGAGGCCATTCATTTGTGGTTACAACATCAGTCATTGTGTTTTTTGACATTCTCTGTCACTATATCACAATTTAGAGCAACTTAGTTTTATATACGTTATATATATATATATATATATATATATATATATATAGTGCTACAATTGGTTGGATTTATTTATGCTTTAGGAAGACATGCAGCTTTCTGGAACACTGTGGTACCTGTTTTAGTTGTTTCAAAGAAGGCAATGTCCTGTTTAGCAAAGGCTCGAAAGAGGAGGTCCTTTAATCGGATATTGAGGCGAGCAATGCAGAATAAGAAGAATCCTCCTCTGCAACCTGCAGAGATAGAACTATTGGGAAACAAGGAGACACAGACATCAATACCCTGATATCAATATTACAGATAACTTGCAGTAGATTGTGCTCTAATGTTAAATTCAATTGATTGATACCTACATCCCAATTTGCATGAAAGAAATACCAACTCCCATTAGGGATACTGGCAAAAGAGTTGGCGGATGGGGACTTTTGATGGTATCGTACTCAAAAACATGTAGCTACATGTATAAAATTAAACAATATTTTATTAATTTATAAAACATTCAAAGACCTTCTTATTTTCTCTTTATCCAAGCCTCGACTAACAGACTGGGGTCAGTCTAGTGGGCATTACTTAACGCTGAATGTGCGCAGAGCAATATGCCTAATAACATAGATGGGCAACTATACGCACTCTAGGATCAACATCAAGGTACAGCATAAAAGCGGAACAACGATCATATACATGTATATGTTATCTGTGTTTGCTTTGATACAGATAGAAAAGTCTCTATTTTTAATTGCCTAACTCTACCATCTTTTCAGAAAAATCCAACCAATATAAGTCCGCAATCCATGTATACCCCCATCTCCTCCACGTTTGTATATAACCCTTGAGTGACAAGGCAATTGGTAGGTACTAACCCAAAAGACAATGATATGTCAGTAATAATCAACGTTTTTTCTATACATGTTGCAATATAGCTTTTTATAATCTTTTGGAGGTTTATAAAATTCTTTCTTCCCTCCTTTGTCCAACCAAGAATCCATATGCGGATCGGGTGGACAGATTATTGGGTGGGGCTGGGGAAGACCCAGCTGTCATGGTACACGTGGGTACCAATGACATAGGCAGAGGTAGATGGAGAGTCCTAAACGATTTCAGGGACTTAGGCGCTAAGTTGAGGACTAGGACCTCCAAGGTAGTATTTTCCAAAATACTACCTGTACCTCGAGCCACACCAGAGAGGCAGCGGGAGATTAGGGAAGTTAACGAGTGGCTGAGGAGCTGGTGTAGTAAGGAGGGTTTCGGGTTCCTGGAGAACTGGGCCGACTTCTCAGTCGGCCACCGGCTCTTTGGTAGGGACGGATTGCACCTAAATGGGGTGGGTGCAGCCGTACTGGGTGAGAGGATGGCCAAAAAGTTAGAGGGGCTTTTAAACTAGGGAATGGGGGGGAGGGTACAGATGTAGAATTAGCCAGCGGTAAGCAAGTTTCAGAGGGCAGAAATGGGGGCATTAGCGGTAGGGAGTTCGGAGCTCCTATACCCAGGGTGGGTATGGGCAAAAATCAAGAGAGTAGCCTAAAAACATCAAATGAGGATATATGTAACCGGTCAAAATTAGGAGGTTTGTATACCAATGCCAGAAGCCTGGCCAACAAGATGGGAGAGTTGGAGCTGCTGATGTTTGAGGAGGACTTAGATTTTGTGGGGATAACTGAGACTTGGTTTGACAGCTCTCATGACTGGATGGCGTCCATTCAGGGATATTCCCTTTATCGCAGAGATAGAGAAGGTAAAAAAGGGGGAGGGGTATGTCTGTATATTAAGAACAGTATACAGGTAAATATGAGGGATGATATTAATAATGGAGCTAAGGACGAGGCAGAATCCCTATGGGTAGAGCTTCAAAGGGAAGGCAGGTGGGGAAGGTAATATTGGGTGTATGCTATAGGCCCCCCAACCTGAGGGAGGAGGGGGAGGCGGACCTCATGTTGCAGATAGGATTGGCAGCAAGGACGGGAAACGTCATTATAATGGGGGACTTTAATTATCCAGATATAGACTGGGCAGAAGGAACCGCGCACTCAGCCAAGGCTAGGCAGTTCCTAAATGTTTTGCAGGACAATTTCATGGGTCAGATGGTGAATGCACCGACGAGAAAAGATGCGGTGCTTGACCTGCTGATTACCAACAATTCAGACCTGATCACGGATATAGAAATACGGGACAACTTAGGAAACAGTGACCATAGGTCAATAAGTTTCAGTATTAATTGCAGATATAGGAGGCAGAGGGGTAATATAAGGACGCTGAATTTCAAAAGAGCCAATTTCCCAAAACTGCACTCGATGCTAGAAAATATCAATTGGGATAGAACCCTGGGAACAAAGAACACGGAGGAAAAATTGGAGTGCTTCAAGAGTATACTTAACAAGGGGATTGACCAGTGCATTCCAAAGGGAAATAAATTTAAAAGAGCAAAATTAAACCCTGGGTGGCTAAACTCCAACATAAAAATGCATATTAGTGCTAAAGAAAAGGCCTTCAAAAAATACAAGACTGAGGGGTCATTGTCAGCATTTAATCATTACAAAGAGTGTAATAAGAAATGTAAAGGCGAAATCAGGGCGGCTAAAATAGAACACGAGAGACATATAGCGGAGGAGAGTAAAAAGAACCCCAAGAAGTTCTTTAAGTATATAAACAGTAAGAAAGCGAGGCCAGAACACATTGGCCCCATAAAAGATGACAAAGGTAATATGGCCACTGAGGACAAAGATAAGGCGGAAGTGTTAAATCATTTCTTCTCTTCAGTCTTTACAAAAGAATCCGGGGGTTACACAAACCTAGCTTGTAAGGCCGAACTAAACAACACACCTCAGGAAGTGCCGCCATGGCTAACAGAAGATAGACTTAGAACTAACTTGAGAAACTTAACATAAATAAATCACCGGGACCGGATGGCTTGCACCCGAGGGTTCTTAAAGAACTCAGCCAGGTGATTGCCAGACCCTTATTCTTGATCCTTAAGGATAGTTTACAGATGGGTATGGTGCCAGCTGATTGGAAAAAAGCCAAAGTGGTACCAATATTTAAAAAGGGGCCGAGGTGTATCCCGGGGAACTATAGGCCGGTCAGCCTAACATCTGTAGTCTGCAAGATTTTGGAGGGGATGTTAAGGGACCACATACAAGACTTTAGTAATGAAAACTGTAGTATTAGTAGCAATCAGCATGGATTTATGAAAAATCGTTCTTGCCAAACCAATCTATTAACCTTCTACGATGAAGTGAGCTGCCACCTAGATAAAGGTAAGCCGGTGGATGTGGTGTATCTGGACTTCGCAAAGGCCTTTGACACCATTCCCCACAACGCTTGCTGTACAAACTAAGGAAGGTAGGTATGGACCATAAGGTGAGTACCTGGGTAGAGAACTGGCTCCAGGGGAGAGTCCAGAGGGTGATGATTAATGGGGAGTACTCGGATTGGGCGGGTGTGGAAAGTGGGGTCCCCCAGGGTTCGGTCCTGGGACCAATCCTGTTTAATTTATTCATAAACGATCTAGAGGAGGGGATATCTAGTACAATCTCGGTATTTGCAGATGATACTAAACTAGGCATGCCAATATCTTCTATGCAGGATGTGGAAACCTTACAAGCGGACCTGAACAAAATAACGGGGTGGGCAACTACATGGCAGATGAGGTTTAATGTTGAAAAATGTAAAGTAATGCACTTGGGGGCCAAAAACCAGAAAGCAAGCTACTCACTAGGGGGGGAACCTCTGGGTGAGTCTAGGATGGAAAAAGACTTGGGGGTACTGGTAGACAACAGGCTTGGCAGTGGCATGCAATGCCAAGCCGCTGCAAGTAAAGCCAACAGAATACTGGGATGTATAAAAAAGGGGATTCACTCCAGAAATAAAGACATTATCCTCCCTCTCTACAAGACTCTGGTCCGGCCACATCTGGAGTATGCTGTCCAGTTCTGGGCACCGGTCCTCAGGAAGGATGTGCTGGAATTGGAAAGAGTCCAGAGAAGGGCAACAAAAATAATTAGGGGAATGGAGGACATCTGCTATGAGGAAAGACTACAAGCACTGAACCTATTCTCTCTGGAGAAGAGACGATTGAGGGGGGATATGATATCAATGTACAAATACTGTCCTGGTGACCCTAGCATAAGGAACAAACTATTCAGAGTAAGGGAATATAATAAGACGCGGGCCACTCACTAAAACTAGAGGAAAGGCGGTTTAACCTTAAAATGCGTAAGGGGTTCTTCACTGTAAGAGCAGTAAGGATGTGGAATTCTCTTCCACAAGCAGTCGTATCAGCAGGGAGCATTGATAGTTTCAAAAAACTGTTAGATGGTCACCTTAGAGACCACAACATACAGGGGTATACAATGTACGGTTAAAAGCAAACACACACATCATAGGTTGAACTGGATGGACTGTTGTCTTTTTTCAACCTCACTAACTATGTAACTATATGCAATTAGCTTATAATAGCATTTAGCTGCATTGGTATAATCATTTGGTCACCTTTGGAGATTGGTATATTCTTGAATAATGGCCCCCACACTCGCCGGGGAGACATTTTTTGTTTGCCACATATCTTTCCAACTTCCCATCTGGCCATTGGGGATAATGCATGCAGTGGTGTTGGGATGAGGGTTGGGACAGTCTATTTGCCTATGCTCATATTCTCAAAGTATTCATGTACATTGATCTCTAATTATATATATTGTTGTTTTATAGACAGTAACAATATCTCTATTGGGTTGGTGAAATTCTCGCGCTGTCACTCTATATGAATCCTAAATTCCTTTACAGCTGCAGGTACTGTTATTGGTAACCTACGCAATTCAGAAATTTATAACAGGGGGGAGTACCGCGCTTAAAAGGTGCTTAGTGCATGTTATTCATACATTTAATAATTTACTTTCAGTGCTTTCAAATGTTTATAATAAAATATAAATATTCTCCAGTGCATAAAATTATATAAATATTCTCCAGTGCATAAAATTTAAAAAAATTCTCATTAATAAATAAAATATTTCTTACAAGTGATGTAAATATGTGCTATAAACAATCCTTAAATATATCAAAATTTGTAAAAATAAAATGCCAGTGATAAATTATGTGCTTATAAGTTTCCAATAATTAAATAATTCAAAAGTGAAAAAGTGCCAAAGTGTCCTTGTATATATAGATAAAATGGTGTATATTCAAACGCCTTTTCTTTCCCAAAATTCATGCAGGTGCTCTTCCATGCAGTGGCCACTAGGTGTCCTAAGCGCTCACCTCAATTGGCTTTATAACCAGCTTTGTATGGTATCATATATAATCCTCCTTTTCTATGGTTGATGGGTCCGGTCACTAATTCTCACACTTATCCCTTTTAACACGATATTCTGGGGGGTGTGTGTGGAGCCTTTGAATCTCCAAAATAAATGGGGCCACAATAGTGAGGTACCGTTTGGTGATTTTATTTAAAAGAGATTAAAAATAACAGACTCACATTTTCCTTCGTCTTTGCCAATGCATAACAATTGTAATGTCGCTACGTCACTTCCGGTTTGGCGTCCTACGCGTTACGCTGCGTGCCCACACAGCTTCTTCCAGGGATACCTTGCCTACCATTGTGACGTTCTATTTATATCACTGAAGCCGGAAATAAGCTTTCCGCCATATTTGTTGTTTATATAAGATTTAATAAGAACCGGAAGTGGTGCTATGGCCATTTTCTTGGAGTCTATTACGACATCGTTCCCCTTACTCTCTTTTTCTCACTCTACTTCTATAAATAATAAACTAATATTGCATATTCCCCTTTACCATTAAAATCCTTTTATTCATTATAATAACGTTAAAATCCATGTCTAAAACCCAAATTAATCTAAAATTAAAACCGGAAGTGATGTATCGGCGAATCCATATACTAAATGATATAATATTGTATACAATCACTATGCAATTATATGAATCATTATACATTCCATTTAATGTATTATTATTCTTCTATATCTTAAATCTACCCTTAGCCTTATAATGACCTGTTATTATTGTATTATATTTCATCTTCACTTAAGTCTGACAAAAATAAGAAATAAGGAAAAAAAGTTGGATATAATAATAATATAAATGGAGCATAGTAAATGTAGGTGAAGATGAAATATAATACAATAATAACAGGTCATTATAAGGCTAAGGGTAGATTTAAGATATAGAAGAATAATAATACATTAAATGGAATGTATAATGATTCATATAATTGCATAGTGATTGTATACAATATTATATCATTTAGTATATGGATTCGCCGATACATCACTTCCGGTTTTAATTTTAGATTAATTTGGGTTTTAGACATGGATTTTAACGTTATTATAATGAATAAAAGGATTTTAATGGTAAAGGGGAATATGCAATATTAGTTTATTATTTATAGAAGTAGAGTGAGAAAAAGAGAGTAAGGGGAACGATGTCGTAATAGACTCCAAGAAAATGGCCATAGCACCACTTCCGGTTCTTATTAAATCTTATATAAACAACAAATATGGCGGAAAGCTTATTTCCGGCTTCAGTGATATAAATAGAACGTCACAATGGTAGGCAAGGTATCCCTGGAAGAAGCTGTGTGGGCACGCAGCGTAACGCGTAGGACGCCAAACCGGAAGTGACGTAGCGACATTACAATTGTTATGCATTGGCAAAGACGAAGGAAAATGTGAGTCTGTTATTTTTAATCTCTTTTAAATAAAATCACCAAACGGTACCTCACTATTGTGGCCCCATTTATTTTGGAGATTCAAAGGCTCCACACACACCCCCCGGAATATCGTGTTAAAAGGGATAAGTGTGAGAATTAGTGACCGGACCCATCAACCATAGAAAAGGAGGATTATATATGATACCATACAAAGCTGGTTATAAAGCCAATTGAGGTGAGCGCTTAGGACACCTAGTGGCCACTGCATGGAAGAGCACCTGCATGAATTTTGGGAAAGAAAAGGCGTTTGAATATACACCATTTTATCTATATATACAAGGACACTTTGGCACTTTTTCACTTTTGAATTATTTAATTATTGGAAACTTATAAGCACATAATTTATCACTGGCATTTTATTTTTACAAATTTTGATATATTTAAGGATTGTTTATAGCACATATTTACATCACTTGTAAGAAATATTTTATTTATTAATGAGAATTTTTTTAAATTTTATGCACTGGAGAATATTTATATAATTTTATGCACTGGAGAATATTTATATTTTATTATAAACATTTGAAAGCACTGAAAGTAAATTATTAAATGTATGAATAACATGCACTAAGCACCTTTTAAGCGCGGTACTCCCCCCTGTTATATATAACAATATCTCTAATTGAATCTTCTCGCCCCCGAGGAAGCTTTGTACAGCGAAACATGTCGGGCAAGGATTAAAGTGGAGGCATCTCTAGCCCCACATTCAATTTAAGAGGACCTTATCTGTCAAAATAATTCCTTGAATAGTCACCAATTTCATGTTGGTTATATATGTATTGTTTGTTTTGTATGTATATTTAGTAATGTCCACAGTGTGAACTATGTATGTTCTGTTTTTATAAATTATTAAAATATTGTTTCATTTTATACATGTAGCTACATGTTTTTGAGTATGATACCATCAAAAGTCCCCATCAGCCCACTCTTTTGCCAGTATCCCTAATGGGAGTTGGTATTTCTTTCAATATTACAGATAATTTGCTTTTTGAATCAAGTGGAAAGTAGCAGTATTATATTTCTTGGGATCAATGGACTAGAAATCAGCTGCATGTTGTACCTGTATTCATAGTTATACATGTATCTATGATTGCTAGGGGAAACTCTTAACTATGTTTAGATGCCTACCATATTAGTTAGCCACTGAAATGTATCGCTTTGCCAGCATTACTTTGCCTTCTCCACCATTAACTTGAAAGCCTTAATCCAGTTATTTGGTAACATCAAACCTATCAGTGCCCCTTGCACCCCCCCCCCCCCCAAACCTGTTTGCTAAGTCTAGGTGGAGCTGAATGAGAAATATAAAGTAGGTGTTATCCCAGTTTGGCTGCATAAGTGGAAATACACTTTAAGTCAGTGTTTCTACTAAATATGCATAGTTCATTGTTTACTAACCTTGTGATAGAAAAGAAGGCCATGAACAAAATGGCCGCCAGGAACTCCGTCTCCTTGTAGTTGTTGGACAAGATGTCAATCACCCGTCCCATGTAGTATGGAATAGATATTTCCACTGGAGATAATAACAGAGATAAGTTATCATGGTAAATATATGGCACTATTTTTATTTAGGTGTTCTGTTATACTGGGTCTCAACCACAAATGTGACTCATCCCAATATTGTAAGTTGATAAACCCTGCCAGCTTTCAGGGGTTTACATAATGGTGGAGGAGGTTTTGGATGTGATGTCTTATCTTTCCATTAGTGGGATCTAATTTTACCAGAATATGTATTTACGCATTAGCCTGTCCCTTTCCAGATCTATGTGCATCAATGGGCCTTGTTTACCAAAGTGTGTAAAGGAAGAACTGTCCCAGCCTATGTTGACCTTGACAGCTAATATAATTCTTCTTTTCACTCTTCCATAGTGAACTAGGAAAGAGAGAATAAGATTGGGTGCTGTGGCCAACACAGACCGAGACAAGGGGTGCTAATACTAAGGTCTCTGGATATTTAGGATCCTGTCTGCCCCCCAATCTGCATCCAATCTTATTCTCACTTTCCTACTGACCCTGACAGCCAATACAATTCTTACTTTCATTCTTCCATAGCGCACTAGGAAAGAAGGAATAAGACTGGGTGCTATAACCAATACAGACCGAGGCAAGGGGAGCTAATACTGGTCTCTGGATATTTTGGATACAGTCCACTAAGCTTGTGTTGACCCTGACAGCCAATACATATTCTTTTTTTTTTTGTTCCTCCAAAGTGCACTAGGAAAGAGAGAATAAGATTGGGTGCTATGGCCAATACAGACGAGGGTAAGGGGAGCTAATACTGGTCTCTGGATATTTAGGATCATGTCCACTAAGCCTGTGTTGACCTTGACAGCCAATACAATTGGCCTTTTCATTTCTCCATAGTGCACTAGGAAAGAAAGAATAAGAATGGGTGCCATGGCCAATACAGACTGAGACAAGGGGCTCCAAATCTGAGGCCTCTGAATAGTTAGGATCCTATCTGCCCAGCTTATGTTGACCCTGACAGTCAAAAGAGTTTTTCTTTTCATTCCTCCAACGTGCACTAGGAAAGAAAGAATAAGATTGGGTGCTGCGGACAAAGGGACAATAACACTGAAGCCTCTGCATGTTTAGGAACCTGTCTACCTTGTTTCCATAGTAAGATTTGTCTGTGTCATGGGTCTGCCACCTAAGAGTTAACTTAGTGCAGACTAATTGCAATGATTGGCAACAGGCTGCCCTATTTAAACACCTCAGAAGCACTGTGTCATTGCTGTCTGATCTGCAACTTTACTTTGAGTCTGGTCCTGTGCTTGTACTGATTCCTGTATTGACCTGGCTTGTCTGACTTCGTTGCTATCTCCAGTCCTTACCCTGGCTTGCTTTGACTCTGCTATACCTGCTTCCTGCCTGATATCCTGCTGCCAACCCCTGCCTGTACACCGACTACTCTCTGCCTGCTGCTTGAACTGTATCTGATTACCTGTGTCTGAAACCTGCTTGTCTGACCCTGCTCCAGTCTTTGCCCATCCAGGTCCATCCAGTGCCTGGAGACGCTGTCCTGCATCCGCTGTGCATCCGCACCTCTTTACCTGCTTCTTCCTGCTGCTCAGCAATCCAGCTGTGTTCAGTGACTTATCAGCTACTCTTCTCAACTGCCAACAGAAGACCAGCGCAGGCACTCTTACCTCACTGCGCTCTTGCATCCACTGTTGCAACTCCAGTGGTGCCTGAGCCAGGGCTGTACGAGAGGTCTCCCTCTGCACGTCAGGCTCTGCTACAAGGTACGTGACAGTCTGGTTCTGGATTCTATACTAAATACTCTGAAAACTGATGGTCAGGGTTGAGCTATGAGGTCTACTCTGCTGTACAGGAACATTGTTAGATGAAGGAACCAAAAAGGTCATTAACCCTGTATGTTTATACATAGACCAATGCAGAGCCTACAAGGGTTAGACCCTGGGCTCCGGCAGATAAACAGACTGACGGGAAAGCAAGTATTAATGTTTGGAGCTAAGTATTAGTAGGGGGGGGGGGGGTTAGAGAAGCTACTAAGAGAACCTGTCACTTTGACAGATTCTCTTTAAAGTACCAGGCTTTATCTGCAGCTGTGTTTATTTACAGTATATGGGCATAATCTTGTGTATTCCAATAGCATGTATAGCATGTCCTCCATGTACACATATTGCAAGTGCATTAAACTTTTATAGACACATACAAAAATAAACCACACTCTACTGAGGTCAATGTAGCTTTATTGTTCCAGGTGATACCCCTTCATAGGCTACGATTAAGCCCTGTATCAGAGAACAATGCATCAGTAAGGGCAAAATTGGCCTGGATGTTTGATTCACCTGGAACAATAGCTTTAAGTCGAACCTTGACATGAGAAGAGTGCTGTCTCTTCATGTTTGACTTGTGACAGATTGGACAGAAGATCGTAGTGCTCTCTGGGCACCTTGAAGACCCCTGAGTTGAGCCTAGTACTTTTATAGACTTTTTAGAACTTACACATAAGCGCAAGAGTCAGGAACACAAAAGCTGGGGTCAGTAAATGCCAGTCTGGTTTGGAAAGCTTTATGAGACGGATGAAATTCTCCCTTTCCTTCTTCTTTCCATTTCCATTTCCTTCGGGATCCTCTTCTGGAAATATAACAGGGGACAGCAAATCCCAGAGCAGACAGGCCAGAGAAGAGGATAAGTGATAGAGCAGAGAGTTGACCAGGCCTGAGTGTAGCTCTGGAGCCTGGGAGAAGAGAAGGAATCGGAGGGTCTGGTACAGAGGAGGTGCTAGGCAAAGTGTTAGGACGTAGAGAAGAGTCGATGGGATCCACCAAGGATGGGGGAGTTTCTGGGAAAAAGCTTTTAGAAGGGGGACTTTAACAAGATTCAACAGCCACACCACTTCCAGGAAATATACAGGATAATATTTATATACAAGGAAGGAAAACACATGACTTAGAGAGGAGTCCAGCAAGAAGATAATGAGTGGAAAACAGAGGGAGATCATTGTGAAAAGACGTCCAAAGACCTGAAACACAAAATAAAGACCTGTCAACATAGGCATGGGGACCAAGAGAATAGACCAGCCTTTCTGATCCTTTTTTACACTGAGGAACCCTTGAAATAATTTTCCTGTCTCGAGGAGCCCCGAACAATAATTATCATATCTGTAGCTCATTGTATATTAATGTGACAGGAAAAATGCTCCTTAAAGTAGATGTACACCCTAACCTTGTAAAACAAAAATATTCAGTTTAAAATAGAAATGAAATGCAAAACATTTGTGTATAGGTATAAAACACATTATAAATACCTTTTTTCCCTTTTTTTATAAGTTATCACATAACCTCTGTTCTCAGCTGCTGCAGGAGCTTAGAGCAGTGGTCCTCAACTCCGGTCCTCAGGGCCCACTAACAGGCCAGATTTTAAGTATTACCTTGGAGAGATGCAGACTAGAGTACTGCAATCACTGAGCAGCAAATGCTATCACCTGGGATGTATTTCAGTTATCTTGCAAATCTGGCCTGTTAGTGGGCCCTGTAGGCCAGGGTTGAGGACCACTGGCTTAGAGAGATGGGAGTGGAGAAACAGCAGCACACTAATCTTCCCAGTAAAGGGGTGGGACTTTCCAGCACTAGCCTGATCACTGGATTAGCTACCAGCACAGCCACCAAAAAATGACCATGGTGTGTTCTCCTGCTTAGTGTGGTCAGTTTTTATGAGGAAAGCAGAATGACTGGTAGGAACAACAGAGATTTCACACAAAGGAAGCAACAGAAAGAGAACAGGATACTTTTTCATACAAGTACATACTGTAGTACAACAGGCACATATCAGGAATATTGGGTTCACATATTCCTGAAAGCAGAACTTCTCCTAAAAGGGGAAGTTCCACCTATTTACAACCCCCCCCCCCTTCTCTGCCACGTTTGCCAGTACTTAGTTTTGATAGGTACCTGCTTCCAGTTCTGGTTAAATTGCCACGGTGATCCAAGTAGAAGTTCGCCCCCCATTATCTTTTAGCCTTGTGGGACACATCATGATTCCTGGAGGACCATTCACAAAGCACATGCGCAGTGGGAAACTGGCTGTGAAGCCACAAGGCTTCACTGCTAGTTTCCCTTAGTCAAGATGCCGGTGCCTGGACCTGAAGCTGATTGAAGATTCAGCTCAGATGAGGACAAGGCTGGATCCTTGGACAGGTAAGTGTCCTTACATTAAAATTCAGCAGCTACAGTATTTGAAATATCCTACATGCCAGGTTTTACAGGTATTAACTTGTATTTCTAGGACTATTTTTATGGACTTTATTTTAATCTTGTGATTCACTTTTATATGAGCGCTGCAACTCTTTTTATATGTGATTTGGTGAGGATTGTGTACCTTCTATTGCCAGCAGCTGAACCATTTTTCTTGCACTGATCTTGTACTGAATTTATACAGTATTTGGGGGTAGACTGGACCTTCTCTTTAAGCTGGCCATACACTGGTAGATTTTCAGAGGAATGTTCGCACAAAAACTCTCATCATTTGATAACGCTATCAGAGACTTGACCAATGTCATTCAAAAGTATGCCAATACAGTATGTTGTTTTTAACATTCAGTTTTGGAATAAATGGAATTGCCCAAAGAGAAACTGCATTCACTATTAAAACTTAGTTCTTTTGAGAAAAAAACTTTCCATCCTGCTCCAAATTTTCTCATCACTGAGGTTGAATATGAACCTCGGTTTGACCCTACTAACCATTCAAATCTGAATGAACGTTCCAAAAATAAAAATTTACAAATGGAACTCCAGCCCTGTATGGCCAGCTCAACACCTATGCTCATTGGAAAGACGCCCTACCTTATAGATAGCTAAATAACTAATTGGTGTCAGTGGTTATTAATATGGGGGGGGGTCTGTTTGGCTGCTTGGGAGACACTGGTGGACTTTCAATTTGTCACCCATATATTGCCTTTTTTTCCACTGAGTGGGTCGGTTCGGTACGGTGCGCTATTTTGAGTGTTTCCATTATGAAAGTGGCCCATACAACCAAACCAAACCGCACCATTCCTGGTCCTCTCCTTCAGATGTAGGGCCATAGGAAATGGTACGGTAGGGTTAGGGTGGAGCTACTGGCGTCATGCGATACATTCCACTGATTGGCAGACAGGAAAACTTCAATGCTCACGTCAAACGAAAGCGCAACACAAACACCACGTTTGGTGTGAACCCTACATGGCCCCTGGCAGTCCGACTTGCAGTGGAAATGCTCACCTGAATAGGCTGGACCATTCTAACCCTTCAAAACTGTACCGACCCGAATCGTTCCGCTCAGTGGAAACGATTGTCAAAAATTGATGATTGCTCAAGAAACCACATAGCAACCTCTCTAGATATCCTAGGATTCCACACAACCCTGGTTGGGAAAGGCTGGAATACACTAATCTAGCAACACTGTACGGCTGATAAATTAATAAATGCCCTTGGACCGCTTGTATTTAAAAAATATACATGAATCTGCCTGGAACAATTTAATCTTACATTACTGGATTTATTTAGTAGTTTATTATCATGTTTGCAGAAATTATATTTAGTGTTGTCATTTTTATTTTATTAGGATGATAGGCATAGCCTATTATTTTACAAGGCTTCCTAGTGAGCAGTTCGTATCATCCACCATTTTAAAGGTCTGTTCCTCAGAAAGTCAATAAAATGTTGGCGTTATGAAGAAACTGAAAGTAGATTAAAGTTTTAGGTTGGCAAACGTCCAGCATCCGTCATAGCGTGCCTGACTTCATAATGCTGGAGTGGAGCCGCAACACATAAAGCAGAAGGGGTGAGGAGTAAGCTGATCTGAGAAAGTCAACCACAAAAGGCTTATTCTGAAATGACTTCCGGCATGTGGCCAGATTACTTCTTTTTTTTTTTTAAAGAAATCGTCTTTTTTAAAATGTATTAGTAAAATGGGGGGGGGGGGGGGGGGGGGGGACGTGCATATCATGCATGGGCATACCTCTTAACTAGTCCTGCACGATATTGGAAAAAAAAATATATTGCGATATTTTTTTTCAACTATATATATTGCGATATTGAGGGACCCGTCAATCCAGCCTTTCTGACCATACAGGGTTAATGTATGTTACTGTAGGGAATGGGATTCAGTGCACACTGCAGCCTTGTACCATAGGGTTAATGTTACTGACACTGTAGGGATTGGGAAGGATGCTGGGAATGGAAATCAGGAAGCATGCAGGCAGCCTTCTAAATTTTAATTGCAGATACAGGGCACTGGGCAGGTCAGGGTTAATATGGTAAAATCAATTAGTGACATGTCAGCGAGGCGGAGGGGCGCTATGGCTGGGCCTGACGCTTGTGAGCTGATCCAGCGGTATTATAAGACTTAGCTAATATAATGTCATTCTACACACTACAAAGCCATCCCGTCTGGATCTGTGTTTTTCTTTTAACAAAAAACGTATGGCTTCTTTCTCTGCTCACTTAAGTAGATTACGGCATAAAAGTTCATTGTAAATTTTTTGTTTTGGTTATACTACTTGGCCGTAACATTAATTGCAGGCTTCCCAGCCTGTAGGGTTAAGCCAAAGACATAAATTCTTAATAAAGTACCTCTTCATATGTCGATCAGATTAGACAGTGGTGGTTGTAGGAGGCTGGAGCGGTGGACTAGGAGCCGGGAAAGGATCACAGCACAGCCGCATACATTTACTCACTCGTGCACTGCAGCCAGCCCCACACGTTCAGTGAGTCTCACTCTCCTCGCTAGTTTTCTCAATGGCACATTCAGGGAGCCAATCACGCCGTGAGTAGCGGCACAGCGGAACCAATCAGGTGTGCAGGCACGCGTGATTGGTTAGCTGTGCAGCTAATCACGGCGTGATTGGCTCCCTGAATGTGCCATTGAGAAAACTAGGGAGGAGAGTGAGACTCACTGAACGTGTGGGGCGGGCTGCAGAGCACGAGTGAGTCAGTGTATGCTCACCGCTGAAGCGTCCCGACTTCTCCCTGCCTAACACGGAAGTCTGTGAGTCCTCCGAGTCCCTCCCCCTGCCTATGCAAATATCGTGACCTCGGCGATATGAATATCGCCTACGGCCACAGAACAATAGTCGATATCATATCGACTATCATTCAGCCCTACTCTTAACTATTAGGAAAAGAGTCTGTTTTACAGCCAGATATTTAGGCAATGGAATGGAAGCACCTCTAACCATTTCTTAGTGTAGCTGTAGGTGGATTTTAAGGATATGCCATGCTCAGATCGCTTTTCAGAGGCATCTGACAAATGATGAGGTGGGGATATGTCACCTCATTGCCTACTTTAACCCCTAAAGGCCAGCATCACCATGCAGTTGAGGTGCGTCCTCATTTACTTGACTTTAAAGTGGTTCTAATGGCAGAAGATTTTTTTTTATCTTAAATAGGAAGTAAACCCAGTGTGTTTTTTTTTGTTCCCCCCCCCCCCCCCCCCAGAAAAGTAAATGCATAATGTGCTAGTATGCATTGCAAACTAGCACATTATGTGACACTTACCTCCAAACGATGCCCTCATCGTCCCAGCTGGAGGCCGCATCTATTTTCAGCCATCTTTCTTCCTGGTCTGTGTATTCTGGCTATGCTACTGGCCGGGAGCCACGTGACGTCACTCCCGCGCGCGTGGCACAACGCATGAGCGGCCGTTTCTTCAAAGCGCATGCGCCGATGACGTCATTGGCTGCATGCAATGTAAATATTTCCTAAACGGTACATGTTTAGGAGATATTTACAGTACCTTTAGGTAAGCCTTATTAAAGTCTTACTTATAGGTAAACGTTAAAAACGTGGGTTTACAACCACTTTAATGCATTCTATGCATTAGGATAAAAAACCTTCTGTGTGCATGCAGCACCCCCTCAGCCCCCCTAATACTTACCTGAGCCCATCTCGATCCAGTGATGTGCACAAGAGACTCGGATGTCCGTGACTCTCCCTCCTGTTTGGCTGAGACAGCAGCATGGCGCCATTGGCTCCCAATGCTGTCAACCAAAGTCAGTGAGCCAATGAGGAGAGAGGGGGCGGGGCCATCCCATGGCTCTGTGTCTGAATGGACACACAGAGCAGTGGCTCAGCTCAGGTGTTCCCATAGCAGGCTGCTTGCTGTGGGGGCGCTGAACAGGAGGGAGGGGCCAGGAGCGCTGGTGAAGGGACCCGAGAAGAGGAGGGTCTGGGCTGCTCTGTGCAAAACCAACTGCACAGAGGAGGTAAGTATCATATGTTTGTTATTTTTAAACCAAAAAAATAAAAAACAGGACTTTCATATTACTTTAATCACTAGCTGACCACTCGCCGAAGTTTTACTGCGGCAAGTTGGCTCTGTTACGCGAAACGACTTACTTGTACGTCGCTTCATGTAGCAGATAGTGTGGGAGCGCGCCTGCGCTGCTGGAAGCGCACACACGCACCGATTGGCCAGAGGTGGAGCCAATTTGTGGGACCAGTGGACGCGATGTCTCCCCATGGGGACAGAACGGCGGTCTGCCTATGTAAACAAGGCAGATAGCTGTTCTGCCAGTGATGAACACAGGGATCCTGTGGTCCTGCTATTTAGGAGCACAGGTCTCTGTGTTCATCCACTGAGTCCACCCCCTCACAGTTAGAAAACACCCCCTAGGCACACTTTTAACCCTTTGATTGCCCCTGGTGTTAACCCCTTCCCAGAGATGAGTTTGAAGCTTCTGTTGACACCATCTGTATGCTGAGCCTCTATCAGCGTCCCTATTGGAAGTGTTTGGTCTGGTCTGGAGTGTCTCTGCCATACAATATCTGGAGCTGTGTCCTCAGTGGAAGTGCTTGGTCGGGTTCTGGAGTCTCTTTGCCTTACTATTATTTGGAGCTGGTAAGGGCATATGTATGTCAGCCCTCTTCGGTGGCACGGTTGGAATCTATATGCTCACTATACCTTCCTTTTGGTAAGCTGCAGTCCTATCGGGGGAGGCCTTCCTTTTTGTTCTTTCTGCAACACTTTGTATTACTCTGGTAAGGAGTATTTTCACAGGATTGGAGGTGTCTGTGTCTTCTACCATCACTACTCTAGCACTTTTCTGACATTCCTATCACTTGGGGTGTTTATCCAATTTATTTGTGGTTTTACGCTATGGCGTTTTTTATTTTTATATTTCACACGATCACCCAACACTGAGGAGATCCATTTAGAAATACGGAGTCCAACTGACGTCTATCTTCTGTGAACTTCTTGAAGTCTCTTTGGGCCCTTATACCATTGGTTTCTGTTAAGCGGTACCTGTACAGATAATTCGTCAGACGTGCTGTTTTCTTATATATGGACTCTATTTTGGACTTCATTACATAATCATTTATGCTTTTCACTCTCTAGCGCAATTTATATATATATATATATATATATATTAACCCCTTCCCTGCCAGTGTCATTTTTACAGTAACAGTGCATATTTTAAGCACTGATTACTGTAGTAATGTCACTGGTCCCCCCAAAAGTGTCAAAAATGACAGTTAGGGGTCCGATCTGTCTGGTGCAATGTCGTAGTGCCGATCGCCGCCATTACTAGTATAAAATAAATAAAAATTATATAAATCTTTCCCCTAATTTGTAGACGCGATAACTTATGCGCAAACCAAACAAAATACGATTATTGGAATTTTTTTTACCAAAAATATTTAGCAGAATACAAATTGGCCTAAAATTATGAAAAAATTAGATTTAAATTTTTTTTTTTCATTGGGAAAGTTATATAGCAAAAAGTATTTTTTTTATTTATTTTTTTTCAGAATTGTCGCTCTTTTTTTGTTTTATAGCCCAAAAAATAGAAACCGCAGAGATGATTAAATACCACCAAAAGAAATCTCTATTTATGGGAAAAAAAGGACATCCATTTTATTTGGGTATAACATCGCACGACCGCTCAATTGTCAGTTAAATTAAAGCAGTGGCGAATCGCAAAAAATATCCTGGTCATTAAGGGGGTAAAACCTTCCAGTCCAGAAGTGGTTAAAAGTGCAACATGTATATACAATTCATAAGTGAGTCCATAATCTGTAATCAGAAAAGTGCTGGTGTGAAGGAATGTGATGAACATGTGAATTAAGCAAAATGTCTATTTTTCTATGTCTGTTTTTCTGTACATGTACATATATTTTTCCTCTGTCGTCCTTACTCAAAATGGCCGTTACTAGATACCTACTCCCCCCGCCCACCGAGATGGAATGTGAGAAGAAAGATGGAGCCTTGGCACAGTGCCTTCAAAAGAAGATAACATTCATGAACTCGAAGGGGACCACCTTGTAACGGACCTGACTAATCAGAAAGCTGCAAATAATCAGTATTATGCTAATATTATGCTTATGACGTACTAACATATGACACCGCCTACTAACTATATAATAGACTGTCCATTAGAAATAAACAGGAAGTATCATTTACCTGAACAATGCGTCAGTCCATGATATCCTCGTGCATGCACTCTAATTACCTATTTAATCAGATCCAGCAGCAAGAAATCTATTTTGAACCTGATTGAGGTTCGCGAAACATTTACAAAAGGTGCCCAAACGTGGAGCTCCAGGTTTGTCCGACAAAAAGCCGCATAGGAGGTTTGGCGACTGGATGAGACAGACCAAGAGGGACTTGCGCACCCCTGAGAGTACGGTAGGTACTTTTACCTTTCCACTGTACGACTTGTTTCTGTCTTATCTTATCACCGATCTTGCCGGCTTTCCAAGGACATCTCAGAGGTGGGTAATCCTCACCTGGGGCTGTTTTTATTAACCTGCCGTAAGATTTCTGCTGGCTGTATATTGTTTGTTCAGTGTCTGCCATCCTGAGTGAGTGTGTCTCTGCAGGCTGGAAGGTTGCATTTGTGTGTCACCAAGTGAGCTGTTTTGCCCTTGGATTCAAGTGAGCTGTTTTGCCCTTGAATAAGATGGATATTTGCAACGTACGTCCTTTGGGACGGGTTACTCAGGGGGTTGACTGATTTGAAGGATCCTCTGAGGGGAAAGCCCAGCTGCAGGTGGATGCCCGACACTAGGGGAGGCAGGAGTAATGTCTTCAGTGTCTGTCGTTTTGCTTGAAGTGTGTCTCAATAGGCTGATACAATAGTTGTAAGCGTGCCTTGGTTTCAAGTGAGCTGTCTGCCCTTGAAAAGATGGACCTTACAACATACGTCCTTCGGGATGGGTTACTCGGGGGTGTTGACTGGTTAAAGGTACCCCTGAGGGTTAAGCTCACTTGTTGAGGTCACATGACAAGAGAGATACCTCCAACAGCTGAGTACTTCACTGTAGTGGACCTGGAAAATGCTTTCTACAGTGTTCCCCTGCATCCTTCCTGCAGGTACCTCTTCGCTTTTTCTCATGAACGGAAACAGTACAACTGGGCAGTTATGCCTCAAGGGGCGCAAAATTCTCCAAGCCAATTTGCCAAAGCCCTAACCTCTGTCCTTGATACATGGCAACGGGAACACCCTACAGTAACTCTTCTCATATATGTGGATGACCTTCTCCTTTGTGCAGATGACTACCCTGCTGCTGAAGAGAATTCAGAAAGTCTGCTATGCTACCTTGCAGAACAAGGCTGTAAGGCCTCCAAAGAGAAAATACAGTGGTGTTTCAAGACTGTCACCTTTTTAGGACACTGCATTTCTAAAGGCACAAGACATATCACATTAGACCGAGTAGCTGCAATCCAGGATATTCTTCCACCAAAAGCAGCTAAACAACTGCAAGCCTTTCTTGGACTCATATCTTACTGCAGGGCATGGATCCCTAATGCATCCATCCTCATGTAACCACTCTATGATGCTCTCAAATCCGTGCCATTTACCCTGTCAAACAAGGCCCTGGACAATTTTATTCTGCTGAAGCAAGCAATATCCACAGCTCCTGCTTTGGGCCTTCCAGATTATGAGAAACTCTTCAAACTGTTTGTGTCGGAGAAGAATGACCACGCCACAGGGGTCCTAGCTCAGAAACATGGAGGACGGACTAGACCCTTTGGTGGCTAGAGGTGGTCCTTCCTGTCTAAGGGCTGTCTTTGCTGCCCAAGCACTCCTAGACAAAACTTCAGACCTTGTCTTAGCACACCCCTGCTTCTTCTGGCACCGCATTACATTGCTGCCCTCTTAAATCAGGTGCAACTCCGACACCTGTCCACGGCCAGACATCTATGGCTGCAAATCTCCCTCCTACTTCCTGACAACGTGACCCTCCAAAGGTGTGTCACTCTCAACCCGGCCACCCTTCTGCCGTTTTTCGAGGGGGGAGAAGGAGAAGGTGAAGAAGGAGACCCCTATGATACTCCACATGACTGAAACCCTGACTACACACTTTTTGTGGATGGCTCTAGATATGCAGATGAAGGAGGCAAGTACCACACAGGTTATACTGTGACCTCTGAATTTGAAATCCTACAAGAAGGAGCATTACCACCAACTGTATCTGCCCAAGAAGCAGAGCTTCAAGCCCTCACTGCAGCGTGCAAAATAGCAGAAGGAAGAAGAGCCAACATTTACACAGACTCAAGATACACCCTTGAAGTAGCTCATGATTTTGGTATCATCCGGAGAGCCAGAGGGTTCCTGACAGCGGCCGGAACACCGGTGAAACATGGTCCTGCCATCAAGGATTTAATGGATGCACTACTCCTACTGGGACAAGTGGCTGACTTGAAGATTAAAACACATGGCAAGCTGAATTCTCAAGAAGCCAGGGGAAACCACTTGGCGGATAAAGCGGCCAAACCAACGAAAAACAGCCGAAGCGGCTGAAGAGCAGAGTGAATCCCCAGTGCAGATATCTTTGGCAGTGCATGTGCCATCTGACAGACTATACCTAGCTTCTATGCAAAGGCAGCCTACACAGATGAAAAGCGGGAATGGATCGACAAAGGAGAAGAATACGAAAGACGGGGAGGACAGAAAAGACACCGCAGAAACATTTGGAAAAACCCCTATATCCATCCAAGAGGATACACATTGATCACATACAGATGCCAAAAAGCGGCCGATATGAATACGCCCTAGTGGTGGTGGACATGTTCTCAGGCTTGCCAGGAGCCTACACAGTCACAAACATGACAGCTAAAACCACGGCTAAAAAGAAAAAACTACTTAGTGAGATAGTACGTAGATTTGGGGTCCAAGAGGTGATAGAGAGCATCAGGGCCCATCTTTCACAGCCACCCTAACAAAAGAAATTTGGGCAGCACTGGGAGATCAGTTGGTTTTACACACCCCATACCACCCTCAAAGTAGTGGGAAGGTAGAAAGGATGAATGGGACTCTAGAGAACAGGATGTTAAAGATGGCCCAAGAGACTAACATGAGTTGACCAGACAGTTTACCTATTGCCCTGTTCAGTGTCAGACAACCCCCCCCCCCCCGGGGGAAACATGCCCTGTCCCCCTATGAAATTTTGTTTGGTTCAGGCCCCAGACTTGGCTGTTACTCCCCACAGCAGTTGCAGTTACAATCTGATGTGTTAACTTGTTATGTTACATATTTGTCTAAAGCCTTAACTAATATCCATTCTCGAGTATTTTCCTCCATTCCAGATCCAGAAACAGACTCGGGAACCCACAGTCTTCAGCCAGGAGATTGGGTGTTAGTGAAGAAATTCACAAGGAAAAATTAACTTGATCCCCGATACGAAGCACCTGGATACACGCCTTTCTGCAAGAAAGCCCAATCTCCTGAAGACAAGATCCTACTGGCAGCACAATGATTGTGCTGTATATCTTTTTTTCTTATAAGTTTGATACAAGCTCAGCAGGTGATTATCACCAAAACAGGTACTCAACAGGCAGCCATCACTAAGACAAATGGTATCACTACATTTTGGTACAATTCATCCAGCACACAAGTGGTTACGTTTATTTTTGATTTTTGTAGTATAATACCCCTGATAAATACATTGACCAAGCACCCAACCACAGGAGGAAGCGAGCAGCTCCCTCTGGAAACTTTGATCCTCATGTGTAAATAAATGCCATAGGGGTCCCAAGGGGGGTCCCAGATGAAGTCAAAGCTAGGGATCAGGTAAAAGCTGGTTTTGAGCCTTTAACCCCCATAATAACCGTCAACAAGAATGTAGATTGGATTAACTACATATATTATATCCAACAGGGATTCATGAATTACACCAGGGATGTCCTTCAGGGAATTGCTGACCAGTTAGCCCCCACTTCCTATATGACATTCCAGAACCGGATGGCCTTAGACATGGTGTTATCTGAGAAAGGAGGTGTCTGTAAAATGACAGAAAAAAACGGGAACCTGTTGCACATACATTCCTGACAACACTGGTCCAAATGGTAAGGTTACTCTAGCTATCAAGAAATTGGACGATCTGTCGTTTAAGTTGAAGAAGAACTCAGGTATTACAGACCCTTGGGATCAATATTTTAGCTGGATGAGTGGGTGGCAGAAGGTGCTCGCCCAGATAGGAGTAACAGTACTGATAATCCTAGTTCTTTTAGCCCTGATTGTATGCTGTATTCTAACATTTGTAAAGAAGCTAATGAGCAAAGCTGTAGACAATAGCACACCTACATTTCTCCACCAAGAAGAAGAAGACCGCCTTATGATGGAAGAGGACAAACCCTTTACCCCTCTACAGTCACTCCCTGTTCATAATGTCACAGTTCTATAGGGTTATAGGGATAGATAGCACCTGACTGCCCTCTCCAGGCTGTATCGAGGGGGGTAGTGAACTAGTTACTGCTCTTCTCTATGTACAGCCCTAAAAAAGTTCCGGAGGAGTTTGGGCCAGGTGAGTAGGCACTTTAGTATGAGGGACAGAAGAAATATAGCCATTTTAGGGGGGCTTGCGAAGGAATGTGATGAACACTTGTGAATTAAGCAAAATGTCTATTTTTCTATGTCTGTTTTTCTGTACATGTACATATATTTTTCCTCTGTCGTCCTTACTCAAAATGGCCGTTACTAGATACCTCCACCCCCGCCCACCGAGATGGAATGTGAGAAGAAAGATGGAGCCTTGGCACAGTGCCTTCAAAAGAAGATAACATTCATGAACTCGAAGGGGACCACCTTATAACGGACCTGACTAATCAGAAAGCTGCAAATAATTAGTATTATGCTAATATTATGCTTATGACGTACTAACATATGACACCGCCTACTAACTATATAATAGACTGTCCATTAGAAATAAACAGGAAGTATCATTTACCTGAACAATGAGTCAGTCCATGATATCCTCGTGCATGCACTCTAATTACCTATTTAATCAGATCCAGCAGCAAGAAATCTATTTTGAACCTGACTGAGGTTCACGAAACATTTACACTGGTGCCTCAGTGCTCCCCACCGCCTCTCAACTAATGTGATCACCTCTATGTATGACCTCTCTTATTAGGTCAGATTTCGCCTTCCCCTATATGTTGGGGTATGCACGGTGGGCTCCTCTTATATTCGCCATTCATTTTTTTTTACAAGGCTTCCTGTTGAGTAGTTCATATCATCCGCCATTTTGAGGTTTGTTCCTCGGAAAGTCCATAAAATGTCGGAGTAATGAAGAAACTGAAAGTAATTTGAGGTTTTAAGTTGGCAAACGTCCAGCATCCGTCACAGCGTGGCTGAATTGATAATACCGGAGCCGCAACACATAAAGCAGAAGGGGTGAGGGGGAAGCCGATCGTTTTTATGAGAGAGACACAAAAGTCTTAGGTGTACGTTTAGTAAACTGAGAAGTTTTCTCTCAGTTCACTTCTCGGCAATTCTCAGAGAAAAATTATCAACTCTGGCACCCAGTTTAGGTGGTCGAGAACTTCAATTCCCAAAGGGTGATCAGAGGAGAATTTTTTTCTCTGAAAACGGCCGTGATCCCTGTATAACTGGGTGGACTGCCTGTAATCTCACGAGATTTTGTGAGATTACAGTGCCGCCAAGTTTTAAAAGTGAAACCAAAGTTTAAAAGCACTCGTAATGACATGTTCTGACACATGAAAACTTACTGAATATCTATCGATCTATACACACACACACATACACACATATACAGTATACATACAGTGTATATACATATGTACATAAAGTATATATATATACACCAGTACATACAGTATATATATATATACACACACCAGTACATACAGTGTATATATATATATATATATATATATATATATATATACACACCAGTACATACAGTATATATATATATATATATATATATACCAGTACATACCGTATATATATGTATATATATGTATATATAGTATATATATATATATATATATATATATATATATATACATATACATACACCTATACATACATACCATATATACATATATATTTTTTATTTTTTTTACTTTGAACCCCCTGGTGCTGATATATAGGAAGAAAGAAGTCTTCTTCCTCTGATCACACAGCTTCTCTCCCTGATTCTCCACCTCTGAGCTGGAGAATCTGGAATGGAGATATTTCAGAATAACGGCTGTGTGATCTTCAGATCTCACTTTTCTAAACTGGCCGTTTGTGACAGAAACGGTCATGTACTGTGATGAGAAGAGAAGAACGTGTTCTCTGCTCCTCATCTCAGCAAACTAAACGGTAACTCATCAGAGATCAGTCGTGATCCTCAGGATCACGGCTTTTCTCTGCATATTAAAAGTACACCTTATTGTGAAGGGACACCGGGGTCCCCAATTGTGGCCAGAATACTTCTTAGGCTAGGTTCAAACTATATTAGGGATCGACCAATATCGTTCTTTCAGGGCCGATACCGATTTTCCGGCCACCCTTCATCCTTAGCCGATATTAGTTGCCAATATTCTGCATATTTAAAGCGGAATTCCGCCTCCCCCTCCAACCCCATCCAAAAATTAAAAGTCAGCAGCTATACAGTACTGTAGCTGCTGACTTTTAATATTAGGACACTTACCTGTCCTGGAGTCCAGTGATGTCGGCACCGCAGCCGACGTTTCCATCGGCTGTCGGGTGCTGCTGCCGCCATTGCCGGTAAGGAAATCTGGCACTTGCAGGTCTCTACTGCGCATGCACGAAGCGTGCTGCGCATTCCTATTGGCTCGGCGGCGGGTGAAGGAGGAGGGGGCCAAACCTCCAGGGGACGGTGCCACGGCGCCGTATCTCGGAAGTGGGGAAGGGTACCTGTCAAAAACAGGTACCCATTCCCCCCTGAAAGGTGCCAAATGTGGCACCGGAGGGGTGGAGGAAGCAAAAGAGCAGAAATTCCACTTTTGGGTGGAGCTCCACTTTAAAGTTTTTATTTTTACACTGTCCTTTTAAAAAAAAAAATTTTTGATCACTTTTTTGCAGTCACAAGGAATGTAAACATCCTTTGTGACAGGTGCTCTTTATGGAGGGATCTGGGGGTCTAAAAGACCCCAAGTCCCTCCTCTGCACTTAAAAGCATTCAAAACGCCAAGTTTGGCTGTTTTGAATGCTGTCATTTTTTTTTAAATCTGGCGCCGTTAAGGCTCCAGTACCAGGAAGTGATGTCATGACCGCTTTTGGGTTTTTACATCGGAGACCCGATCAGAGCTGAATGCGGCTTTGTTCGGGTCTTCGCCCAGCTGGTAGACGTGCCGGCTAGTTGCTCGGGTCTCCCAGTGGGACAGGCCACGGAAGGCGGCGGCAGGGGAGGGAGGGGGCTCCTTGTAATAACACTTGAGAGTCTGCTCAGCTGCATCGGTTGTCATTACAAGAAAGCCGACGTGGGCTCTAAAAAACGGTACTGGGGTGATGCCTCTAGCTGCAGGCATTACTCTGGTACAACCACTTGAAGCAACATCGGCAAATTGTGGCCGATAATGATACTTCAAAAAAAGCGAATATCGGCCCCACCGATTATCGTGCGATCCCTAGTGCGGATGCCTGCTTTCCTGCACCCACATCAAAAATACTTTGCTGTTTTCAGAGGCACAGGGGTTCCCATAATTCTTAATGGCAACCCAACGCACTGGAAACTATGCAGAGCTTTGTTTCAGCAGGAACGCGGGGGAACCAAGTGTCGGTACCTCAAGCACTGACTCTATGTAATGGCAAGAGGTGCTGGGGTGTGCTGCAGAGTCTGTTGATGCTGGCTGCTGGTGGATCTATTCTAGCTGGAGGGGATCTATTTTGCGGGGGGGGGGCATCTATTGTTGCTGGTAGGGAACCTATTATTGCTGGAGGTGGGTCTTATGTTGCTGGGGGGTCAGTTGTTGCTGGGAGAGATCTACTGTTGAGCGAGATGTCTATTGTTGCTGACTGCTGGAGAGTCTATTGATGCTGGCTGTGGGGAGATCCGTTGTTGCTGCTGGGAGTCTATTGTTGCTGGGGGGGGGATTTTGTTGTGGGTGGTCCATTGTTGTAAGGGGATCTATTTTTGCTGGCTGCAGGGGATCTGTTTTACTGCTTTTCTTGTTATCATTACCAGATTCTATACAAACTACTTATCACCACAAAATGATACTTGGTTCTGTATCCTCTAAATGGGCCAGTACTGGAAGGTGGGTAGAGGATGGAATCAAGTAATGGTGCTCAGAGGTGGGTACAGATGGAAAAAAAGGGGAGTTTCTCTCCAAAAAAAAAAAAAATCCCTATGTAATTTCCCTGCTGTTGCGATTTTGAAAATAAAGGAGCTGCTGTTCCCGTGGATATGCGGCCACCGGGAAACTGGCTAAGTGTGAACCTAACCTTATTTACTTCAATACCGGACACTTTCCCCTCCTTCCTGCCCAGGCAATTTTCAACTTTCAGCACTGTCACACTTTGAATGACAGGTAAGCCTATAATAAGTACAGTAAATATCTCTGTGTAGGAGATATTTACTATAGTAGCAGCCAGTGACATAACAAGCGCATGCGTATTGCGCTCCAAATGGACAGCGTACCATCCATTGAAAGAGCCACGCTGCAGCCATGACTCCTGTGCACAAGTGCAGGAGTGACATAGCGGCTCGGCCAGTTAAACAGCCGGAGTCTGCGAACCCAGAAGGAAGACCGGGTGAAGATGGAAGCGCCAGGGAGCCGTGACAATGCACCGCTGGAGTCTTTCATAATGTGCTAGTATGCAATGCATAGTAGCACATTTTTCTATTATCCTGCAGGGGCCCAATTTTTTAATAATAATTTTTTTTTTTTTAAGGTTTACTAACGCTTTAACCACTACTTTTTTTGCTAAAAAAAAATGAAAAAAAAAGAACAAAAATTTTGAAAAAAAAAATAAGTTTCTGTTATACAATTTTGCAAATAAGTAATGCTTCTTCATAAATTTAGGTATATTATTATGTCTGTGTGAAAGTTATAGAGTCTACAAGCTATGGTACATTTATACAGTATATCACCAAAAGTATTGGGACGCCTGCCTTTACACACACATGAACTTTATTGGCATCCCAGTCTTCGTCCGTAGGGTTCAATATTGAGGTGGCCCACCCTTTGCAGATATAACAGCTTCAACTCTTCTGGGAAGGCTGTCCACAAGGTTTAGGAGTGTGTCTATGGGAATGTTTGACCATTCTTCCAGAAGCACATTTGTGAGGGTAGGCACTGATGTGGATGAGAAGGCCTGGAACAAAGCAAGGTCCATAAAGACATGGATGAGCGAGTTTGGGGTGGAGGAACTTGACTGGCCTGCACAGAGTCCTGACCTCAACCCTATTTAACACCTTTGGGATGAATTAGAGCGGAGACTGGGAGCCAGGCCTTCTCCATTATCAGTGCCTGACCTTACAAATGCACTTCTGGAAGAATGGTCATACATTCCCATAGACACACTCCTAAACCTTGTGGACAGCCTTCCCAGAAGAGTTGAAGCTGTTATGGCTGCAAAGGGTGGCCCAACTCAATATTGAACCCTACGGACTAAGACTGGGATGCCATAAAAGTTCATGTTCAGAAATCCTACCCTGTTGCTCTCTTGGATCCTTCGATTGCATACCACAGCAGCCATACAGGTGGGGTCCGTTTAACCATTGAGTCCTGAACATCATAGCAATACACTGTCATAGTACTGTATTTTTTTTTTAATTGTTATTATGTTTAATATATATTATTTTATGTTTATAATATCTGATTGTCTTACATCTATATGTTTTATTTTTGAGTTATTATATTGATTGAGACTGCATACCCCTATACCCCTGACGAAGCGGATTCACTGCGAAACATGTCGGGTAGTGGATATATTTTTTGAGAATTTCACTCGATACACCAAGGCTTACGCCTGGATATCTGTGATCTCTTGCTGTCCGCTGTATTAAATCAATAGATATAACTGTCTTGATGTGTGTATTTTCATTTACATACTGATATACTTGGCTTGCGTTTGTTTGTTGTTTTGTGTTTTTTTAACACTCTGTAATAAAATGTATACTCTTTTAACTTTTATTTGTATAATTAATTATTGGTCATTGACGGTACCATAAAAATCCTGCTCTATGCCCCAGCTTTCCTGTCCAGTTTCTGCGTGTAAAGGCAGGTGTCCCCATACTTTTGGTAATATAGTGTATCTGAAAATTGATCAATCCTGATGTACTGATGACCTATCTCATTTCCTGAGGCCCAAAAATTCTGGGACAATACAAATACCGTCCCACTGGGAGGACTATTTTTTTTTTTACAAGGTTTCCTGGTGAGCAGGCATCCACGTCACGTCGCAAGTACGCATACACCGCGGCCATCTTGCCCGATCCATGCTCGGATTAATTTGCCTTACATGTGAGTTGCTATGTTTATTTTGGTTTCATTAAAGTTTACATACTACACTTTTGGAGTTTCTCTTCCTTTGAGGTCCATATTGCTTGGTGATCATCCTGCCTGCATATCAAAGGGAAAAAGTGGGGCTGGCCATCTTGATATATCATCACTGATCCTAGCACGCTCTGCTGCCGTTTGGGAGGATCTGGTGGATTGCAGGCTTTACTGATAATCCCGGGGAAACACCTCACTACATGCTGATTTTGACCACTCTATAATTTGAGGGTCAAATCATTCTGGTAAGCGGTTCACTTATCTTGAGCACTGTGGTGGACTGACCCCTGGACTTGTCATCTCTCCTGGGCGCGGGATCTCTCACTCTTTTCTTACTGAACAAGCAGAGTGGACTTACCCGAACTCACTTCAATGTCAATATTTGACTGTTCCAGCTTCATTGTGTTTTTTGGCGCTGCGCCTCATTATTATTTTTCCTGGCGAGCAGTTCGTATCATCCGCCATTTTGAGGTTTGTTCCTCGGAAAGTCAATAAAATGTCGGAGTAATGAAGAAACTGAAAGTAATTTGAGCTTTTAGGTTGGCAAACGTCCAGCATCCGTCACAGCGTGGCTGAATTGATAATGCTGGAGCCGCAACACATAAAGCAGAAGGGGGGAGGGGGGAGCCGATCAGTTATCAGAGAGCCACAAAAGTCTTATTCTGAAGAGACACCGGGGTCCCGGCATGTGGCCAGATTACTTCTTAGGCTTACCTTCTTCTAAGGTAGGTCCTTCATAATGTGCTAGTATGCAATGCACACTAGCACATAATACTGTTATCCTGCAGGGGCCCAATTTCTGGATTTTTTTTTCCTGAAGTACTGACGACCTATGTAATTTCTTGAGGCCCTAAAATGCCAGGACAGTACAAATATCCCTCAAATGACCCCTTTTTGGAAGAGAAATATATAAAACGTGTTTTTTCTTCATTATTTCTTATTTTTTTTACTCACTGTCACCAGAGCAGTACAGCATCATCATATGACTGGAGTAGCAGTGATCAGGGACACTGACTGATGACAGTATATAAAAAATAATATAATTACTTTTTAAAAATTGTATACATTTTTTTTTCTTTATTTTTATAATTTTTTGTTACATACTGTGACCATAGTTGCACAACACTACTCTGGGAGCAGTATATAAAAAAACACTACTTATGACAGTATATTAAAAAATCAATATAATTACTTTTTAATAATTGTTTACATTTTTTTTCTTTTTTATATTTTTTTGTTACATACTGTGACCATAGTGGCACTACTCTGGGGAGGTGTTTTTTTTTTTTTTTTTACACTATGATTGCTTATAACATGATTTCTGTTATAAGCAATCTTTTTTTATGAATGGCATCCATTCATAGCAATTATGTTATTATTGGGATAGCTGTGATTGGCCACCGCTATCACATGATACGGTTCACTGTGAGTGGCCCTGCCTGTACCATATGATCACTGTGACCAATCACATAGATCAACACAATAGTACACAATAAATGGCTATGAATGAAAGCCATTTGTTGTGTATAATTGTCATGTGATTGCTACGATTATTCACAGCGATCACATGATAGCAGGGCTAGCCTGGCACACTGATCTGTCTTCTGCTGTGTCTGGTGGACACAAGGGGTGACAGATGGAGTGGCTGCCAGAGTGCGCAGGAGGTGCACAATTGGGAGGACATCATACCAGGGAGATTCTACGTATTAACCATTTAATGCCAAGCCTATTGTAATATGGCGGCTGGGCGGGACACGGTTAATATGAAAAAGTGAAAGGAAAAAAAACTTGTATATTATACATGGGCATACCAAGTTTGGGAAAAGGGGTTAGTAGCTGCTAACTATTATTTTTTAAGAAGTGGGTAAAGTTTCTCTTGCAGGATTGGGCAATTACAGAAAATTTTCAGAGCTAATTGTCCTGTAACACTCTATGTACATTTATCCTGTGCAAATAGGGGCAAAAATTGAATGCCATGATGCTACATTCTCTCTTGGTTAAATAGGAAGTAAACCCCTTTAAAAAATGTGAAAAAAAAAAAACCCTGTAAGGACAAAGGCATAATGAGCTAGTATGCATCGCATACTAGCTCATTATGAAGTACTTACCTAAAAACGAAGCCCCCTCAGTGCCGACAGGACGGCCGACATGTCCGGCCGTCCTGCTTCCTGGATCTCGTCCTCCGGCCATCTGATTGGCCAGGGGTGCGATTACATCACTCCCGCGCATCATGCGCGCGGGAGCCACCGTTCACAGCACTGGGACCTGAAGGAACGGCACGGGTGGCCGTTCCTTCAGAGCGCATGCACTGATGACGTCATCGGCTGCATGCACTGTAAATATCTCCTAAACGGTGCAAGTTTAGGAGATATTTATAGCACCTATAGGTAAGCCTTAATGTAGGTTTACCTATAGGTAAATGTAAACAAGAGGTTTACAACCTCTTTAACCTTCCTAGCGGTATTCCCGAGTGTGACTCGGGGTAAGATTTTAGTGCCAAAAGCGGTAACCCCGAGTCACACTCGGGGTAGCGCTAGGAAGATCGCTGGATGCTGGAGGAGGTTTTACTTACCTTTTCTCCGGGATCCAGCGAAGACTGCCAGCGGTGTGCGGCGGCGGAGCTCTCTCCCGATCGTCTGCGAGCCCCGGCTTCCGTCTCCGGCGACGTGACGTCCGCCGGGGGGTGGAACCGGCGGCAAATTCGAATGTAAAATGCACCAAACACACTGATATCGTTCAAAATAAAATAAAATCACATTACATTACCCCCCAGTGCCCTTTCCTGCAGTTTTACTGTACTTTTTATGTAAATATATGTATATATATATATATATACATATATATATATACAGTATATATATATATATATATATATACGTATATATATATACACATATACATACATATATATATATATACGTATATATATATACA